>NC_135623.1:4363925-4681425 GCF_053574225.1 Canis aureus | reverse complement strand
CGGCACCTGGGGATACCCTCCAGGTCTGCATTGTTACCCTGCGTCTCAGAAGCCTCTGGCAAACGTCTCTGCTGAAGACCTGCGAAACTCACTCTGCAGGCAGTGTGGAACTGTGAGGGACTGAGGCGGAGCTCAACTCTCAGAAGTAAGATGGTTTTGGACAAGGCGTTCAGCTACCCTCTCACGTATGGAACTTAGTATGTAGCACCAGTCTACCACAGGAATTACTAGGAAATCGCTGAACTGAGCTTGGAGGCACTAGTCTTGTGTGCCGGGTGATTCCAATTACCTCTCCCAGCACTTCCGTCAAACAGCGAGCCTAGGCCTTTTAGAAGCCAAGGGTACCAGCAGGCTGGATGTGGAGGTACAGGCCATAAGCTCAACTCTCAGAAGTGTGTATGCATGGGAGGCAGATGTCTGCTACCCACTCGGACATGGGAGTTGGAACCTAGCTACACTGTGATTGAAGAAGGCCATTGGAAATCGCTCTATTCAACTCAGATACACGGGAGTTCAGGCCCAGTGCTCACACATGCTTTTCCCGCAACGTCTCCCAGCCACTAACATTAGGATGTTAGCAGCTACTCCTACAGTCAGGCAGGATGCGGGAGGGTTCTGCCCTGTCCTCAGCTCTCACAGGGAAGCATGTCTTGAAGCCAGCTGTCAACTAGCTGCATTCCTATGGCAGTGAGAAGGTAGCAGTACTCTGAGTCAGGAGGTTCCAAGATTACCACTCTACTGCACCTGGAGATACCCTCCAGGTCTGCATTGTTAACTTGTACTCAGAAGCCTCTGGCAATCGTCCTGGTGAAGACGTGTGAAACTCACTCTGCAGGCAGTGTGGAAGTGTGAGGGACTGAGGGTGTGCTCAACTCTCAAAAGAAAGATGCTTTTGGACAAGGCGTTCAGCTACCTTCTCACATATGGAACTTAGTATGTAGCACCTGTCTACCACAAGAATTACTGGGAAATCGTGAATTAAGATTAGAGGCACTCGTCTTGTGTGCCGGGAGATTCCAATTACCTCTCCCAGCACTTCCGTCAAACAGCGAGCCTAGGCCTTTTAGAAGCCAAGAGTACCAGCAGGCTGGCTGTGGAGGTACAGGCCATAAGCTCAACTCTCAGAAGTGTGTATGCATGGGAGGCAGATGTCTGCTACCCGCTCGTACATGGGATTTGGAACCTAGCTACACTCTGGTTGAGGAAAGCCGTTGGAAATCGCTGTATTCAACTCAGATACACGGGAGTTCAGGCCCAGTGCTCACACATGCTTTTCCCGCAACGTCTCCCAGCCACTAACATAAGGATGTTAGCAGCTACTCCTACAGTCAGGCAGCATGCGGGAGGGTTCTGCCCTGTCCTCAGCTCTCACAGGGAAGCATGTCTTGAAGCCAGCTGTCAACTAGCTGCATTCCTATGGCAGTGAGAAGGTAGCAGTATTCTGAGTCAGGAGGTTCCAAGATTACCAGTCGACTGCACCTGGGGATACCCTCCAGGTCTGCATTGTTACCCTGCGTCTCAGAAGCCTCTGGCAAACGTCTCTGCTGAAGACCTGCGAAACTCACTCTGCAGGCAGTGTGGAACTGTGAGGGACTGAGGCTGAGCTCAACTCTCAGAAGTAAGATGGTTTTGGACAAGGCGTTCAGCTACCCTCTCACGTATGGAACTTAGTATGTAGCACCAGTCTACCACAGGAATTACTAGGAAATCGCTGAACTGAGCTTGGAGGCACTAGTCTTGTGTGCCGGGTGATTCCATTTACCTCTCCCAGCACTTCCGCCAAACAGCGAGCCTAGGCCTTTTAGAAGCCAAGGGTACCAGCAGGCTGGCTGTGGAGGTACAGGCCATAAGCTCAACTCTCAGAAGTGTGTATGCATGGGAGGCAGATGTCTGCTACCCGCTCGTACATGGGATTTGGAACCTAGCTACACTTGGTTGAGGAAAGCCGTTGGAAATCGCTGTATTCAACTCAGGTACACGGGAGTTCAGGCCCAGTGCTCACACATGCTTTTCCCGCAACCTCTCCCAGCCACTAACATAAGGATGTTAGCAGCTACTCCTACAGTCAGGCAGCATGCGGGAGGGTTCTGCCCTGTCCTCAGCTCTCACAGGGAAGCATGTTTTGAAGCCAGCTGTCAACTAGCTGCATTCCTATGGCAGTGAGAAGGTAGCAGTATTCTGAGTCAGGAGGTTCCAAGATTACCAGTCGACTGCACCTGGGGATACCCTCCAGGTCTGCATTGTTACCCTGCGTCTCAGAAGCCTCTGGCAAACGTCTCTGCTGAAGACCTGCGAAAATCACTCTGCAGGCAGTTTCGAACTGTGAGGGACTGAGGCTGAGCTCAACTCTCACAAGTAAGATGGTTTTGGACAAGGCGTTCAGCTACCCTCTCACGTATGGAACTTAGTATGTAGCAAAAGTCTACCACAGGAATTACTAGGAAATCGCTGAACTGAGCTTGGAGGCACTAGTCTTGTGTGCCGGGTGATTCCAATTACCTCTCCCAGCACTTCCGCCAAACAGCGAGCCTAGGCCTTTTAGAAGCCAAGGGTACCAGCAGGCTGGCTGTGGAGGTACAGGCCATAAGCTCAACTCTCAGAAGTGTGTATGCATGGGAGGCAGATGTCTGCTACCCAGTCGGACATGGGAGTTGGAACCTAGCTACACTGTGATTGAAGAAGGCCATTGGAAATCGCTGTATTCAACTCAGATACACGGGAGTTCAGGCCCAGTGTTCACACATGCTTTTCCCGCAACTACTCCCAGCCACTAACATTAGGATGTTAGCAGCTACTCCTACAGTCAGGCAGGATGCGGGAGGGTTCTGCCCTGTCCTCAGCTCTCACAGGGAAGCATCTCTTGAAGCCAGCTGTCAACTAGCTGCATTCCTATGGCAGTGAGAAGGTAGCAGTACTCTGAGTCAGGAGGTTCCAAGATTACCACTCTACTGCACCTGGAGATACCCTCCAGGTCTGCATTGTTAACTTGTACTCAGAAGCCTCTGGCAATCGTCCTGGTGAAGACGTGTGAAACTCACTCTGCAGGCAGTGTGGAAGTGTGAGGGACTGAGGGTGTGCTCAACTCTCAGAAGTAAGATGCTTTTGGACAAGGCGTTCAGCTACCTTCTCACATATGGAACTTAGTATGTAGCACCTGTCTACCACAAGAATTACTGGGAAATCGTGAATTGAGCTTGGAGGCACTCGTCTTGTGTGCCGGGAGATTCCAATTACCTCTCCCAGCACTTCCGTCAAACAGCGAGCCTAGGCCTTTTAGAAGCCAAGGGTACCAGCAGGCTGGCTGTGGAGGTACAGGCCATAAGCTCAACTCTCAGAAGTGTGTATGCATGGGAGGCAGATGTCTGCTACCCGCTCGTACATGGGATTTGGAACCTAGGTACACTCTGGTTGAGGAAAGCCGTTGGAAATCGCTGTATTCAACTCAGATACACGGGAGTTCAGGCACAGTGATCACACATGCTTTTCCCGCAACCTCTCCCAGCCACTAACATAAGGATGTTAGCAGCTACTCCTACAGTCAGGCAGCATGCGGGAGGGTTCTGCCCTGTCCTCAGCTCTCACAGGGAAGCATGTCTTGAAGCCTGCTGTCAACTAGCTGCATTCCAATCGCAGTGAGAAGGTAGCAGTATTCTGAGTCACGAGGTTCGAAGATTACGAGTCGACTGCACCTGCGGATACCCTCCAGGTCGGCATTGTTACCCTGCGTCTCAGAAGCCTCTGGCAAACGTCTCTGCTGAAGACCTGCGAAACTCACTCTGCAGGCAGTGTGGAACTGTGACGGACTGAGGCGGAGCTCAACTCTCAGAAGTAAGATGGTTTTGGACAAGGCGTTCAGCTACCCTCTCACGTATGGAACTTAGTATGCAGCACCAGTCTACCACAGGAATTACTAGGAAATCGCTGAACTGAGCTTGGAGGCACTAGTCTTGTGTGCCGGGTGATTCCAATTACCTCTCCCAGCACTTCCGTCAAACAGCGAGCCTAGGCCTTTTAGAAGCAAGGGTACCAGCAGGCTGGATGTGGAGGTACAGGCCATAAGCTCAACTCTCAGAAGTGTGTATGCATGGGAGGCAGATGTCTGCTACCCAGTCGGACATGGGAGTTGGAACCTAGCTACACTGTGATTGAAGAAGGCCATTGGAAATCGCTGTATTCAACTCAGATACACGGGAGTTCAGGCCCAGTGCTCACACATGCTTTTCTCGCAACCTCTCCCAGCCACTAACATTAGGATGTTAGCAGCTACTCCTACAGTCAGGCAGGATGCGGGAGGGTTCTGCCCTGTCCTCAGCTCTCACAGGGAAGCATGTCTTGGAGCCAGCTGTCAACTAGCTGTATTCCTATGGCAGTGAGAAGGTAGCAGTACTCTGAGTCAGTAGGTTCCAAGATTACCACTCTACTGCACCTGGAGATACCCTCCAGGTCTGCATTGTTAACTTGTACTAAGAAGCCTCTGGCAATCGTCTCTGGTAAAGACGTGTGAAACTCAATCTGCAGGCAGTGTGGAACTGTGAGGGACTGAGGGTGTGCTCAACTCTCAGAAGTAAGATGCTTTTGGACAAGGCGTTCAGCTACCATCTCACATATGGAACTTAGTATGTAGCACCTGTCTACCACAAGAATTACTGGGAAATCGTGAATTGAACTTGGAGGCACTCGTCTTGTGTGCCGGGAGATTCCAATTACCTCTCCCAGCACTTCCGTCAAACAGCGAGCCTAGGCCTTTTAGAAGCCAAGGGTACCAGCAAGCTGGATGTGGAGGTACAGGCCATAAGCTCAACTCTCAGAAGTGTTTATGCATGGGAGGTAGATGTCTGCTACCCGCTCGTACATGGGATTTGGAACCTAGCTACACTCTGGTTGAGGAAAGCCGTTGGAAATCGCTGTATTCAACTCAGATACACGGGAGTTCAGGCCCAGTGCTCACACATGCTTTTCCCGCAACCTCTCCCAGCCACTAACATTAGGATGTTAGCAGCTACTCCTACAGTCAGGCAGCATGCGGGAGGGTTCTTCCCTGTCCTCAGCTCTCACAGGGAAGCATGTCTTGAAGCCAGCTGTCAACTGGCTGCATTCCTATGGCAGTGAGAAGGTAGCAGTATTCTGAGTCAGGAGGTTCCAAGATTACCAGTCGACTGCACCTGGGGATACCCTCCATGTCTGCATTGTTACCCTGCGTCTCAGAAACCTCTGGCAAACGTCTCTGCTGAAGACCTGCGAAACTCACTCTGCAGGCAGTGTGGAACTGTGAGGGACTGAGGCTGAGCTCAACTCTCAGAAGTAAGATGGTTTTGGACAAGGCGTTCAGCTACCCTCTCACGTATGGAACTTAGTATGTAGCACCAGTCTACCACAGGAATTACTAGGAAATCGCTGAACTGAGCTTGGAGGCACTAGTCTTGTGTGCCGGGTGATTCCAATTACCTCTCCCAGCACTTCCGTCAAACAGCGAGCCTAGGCCTTTTAGAAGCCAAGGGTACCAGCAGGCTGGATGTGGAGGTACAGGCCATAAGCTCAACTCTCAGAAGTGTGTATGCATGGGAGGCAGATGTCTGCTACCCACTCGGACATGGGAGTTGGAACCTAGCTACACTGTGATTGAAGAAGGCCATTGGAAATCGCTGTATTCAACTCAGATACACGGGAGTTCAGGCCCAGTGCTCACACATGCTTTTCCCGCAACCTCTCCCAGCCACTAACATTAGGATGTTAGCAGCTACTCCTACAGTCAGGCAGGATGCGGGAGGGTTCTGCCCTGTCCTCAGCTCTCACAGGGAAGCATGTCTTGAAGCCAGCTGTCAACTAGCTGCATTCCTATGGCAGTGAGAAGGTTGCAGTACTCTGTGTCAGGAGGTTCCAAGATTACCACTCTACTGCACCTGAGATACCCTCCAGGTCTGCATTGTTAACTTGTACTCAGAAGCCTCTGGCAATCGTCCTGGTGAAGACGTGTGAAACTTACTCTGCAGGCAGTGTGGAAGTGTGAGGGACTGAGGGTGTGCTCAACTCTCAGAAGAAAGATGCTTTTGGACAAGGCGTTCAGCTACCTTCTCACATATGGAACTTAGTATGTAGCACCTGTCTACCACAAGAATTACTGGGAAATCGTGAATTAAGATTGGAGGCACTCGTCTTGTGTGCCGGGAGATTCCAATTACCTCTCCCAGCACTTCCGTCAAACAGCGAGCCTAGGCCTTTTAGAAGCCAAGGGTACCAGCAGGCTGGATGTGGAGGTACAGGCCATAAGCTCAACTCTCAGAAGTGTGTATGCATGGGAGGCAGATGTCTGCTACCCGCTCGTACATGGGATTTGGAATCTAGCTACACTCTGGTTGAGGAAAGCCGTTGGAAATCGCTGTATTCAACTCAGATACACGGGAGTTCAGGCCCAGTGCTCACACATGCTTTTCCCGCAACCTCTCCCAGCCACTAACATAAGGATGTTAGCAGCTACTCCTACAGTCAGGCAGCATGCGGGAGGGTTCTGCCCTGTCCTCAGCTCTCACAGGGAAGCATGTCTTGAAGCCAGCTGTCAACTAGCTGCATTCCTATGGCAGTGAGAAGGTAGCAGTACTCTGAGTCAGTAGATTCCAAGATTACCACTCTACTGCACCTGGAGATACCCTCCAGGTCTGCATTGTTAACTTGTACTCAGAACCCTCTGGCAATCCTCCTGGTGAAGACGTGTGAAACTCACTCTGCAGGCAGTGTGGAAGTGTGAGGGACTGAGGGTGTGCTCAACTCTCAGAAGAAAGATGCTTTTGGACAAGGCGTTCAGCTACCTTCTCACATATGGAACTTAGTATGTAGCACCTGTCTACCACAAGAATTACTGGGAAATCGTGAATTAAGATTGGAGGCACTCGTCTTGTGTGCCGGGAGATTCCAATTACCTCTCCCAGCACTTCCGTCAAACAGCGAGCCTAGGCCTTTTAAAAGCCAAGGGTACCAGCAGGCTGGCTGTGGAGGTACAGGCCATAAGCTCAACTCTCAGAAGTGTGTATGCATGGGAGGCAGATGTCTGCTACCCGCTCGTACATGGGATTTGGAACCTAGCTACACTCTGGTTGAGGAAAGCCGTTGGAAATTGCTGTATTCAACTCAGATACACGGGAATTCAGGCCCAGTGCTCACACATGCTTTTCCCGCAACCTCTCCCAGCCACTAACATAAGGATGTTAGCAGCTACTCCTACAGTCAGGCAGCATGCGGGAGGGTTCTGCCCTGTCCTCAGCTCTCACAGGGAAGCATGTCTTGAAGCCAGCTGTCAACTAGCTGCATTCCTATGGCAGTGAGAAGGTAGCAGTATTCTGAGTCAGGAGGTTCCAAGATTACCAGTCGACTGCACCTGGGGATACCATCCAGGTATGCATTGTTACCCTGCGTCTCAGAAGCCTCTGGCAAACGTCTCTGCTGAAGACCTGCGAAACTCACTCTGCAGGCAGTGTGGAACTGTGAGGGACTGAGGCTGAGCTCAACTCTCAGAAGTAAGATGGTTTTGGACAAGGCGTTCAGCTACCCTCTCACGTATGGAACTTAGTATGTAGCACCAGTCTACCACAGGAATTACTAGGAAATCGCTGAACTGAGCTTGGAGGCACTAGTCTTGTGTGCCGGGTGATTCCAGTTACCTCTCCCAGCACTTCCGCCAAACAGCGAGCCTAGGCCTTTTAGAAGCCAAGGGTACCAGCAGGCTGGCTGTGGATGTACAGGCCATAAGCTCAACTCTCAGAAGTGTGTATGCATGGGAGGCAGATGTCTGCTACCCCTCGTACATGGGATTTGGACACTAGCTACACTCTGGTTGAGGAAAGCCGTTGGAAATCGCTGTATTCAACTCAGATACACGGGAGTTCAGGCCCAGTGCTCACACATGCTTTTCCCGCAACCTCTCCCAGCCACTAACATAAGGATGTTAGCAGCTACTCCTACAGTCAGGCAGCATGCGGGAGGGTTCTGCCCTGTCCTCAGCTCTCACAGGGAAGCATGTCTTGAAGCCAGCTGTCAACTAGCTGCATTTCTATGCCAGTGAGAAGGTTGCAGTATTCTGAGTCAGGAGGTTCCAAGATTACCAGTCGACGGCACCTGGGGATACCCTCCAGGTCTGCATTGTTACCCTGCGTCTCAGAAGCCTCTGGCAAACGTCTCTGCTGAAGACCTGCGAAACTCACTCTGCAGGCAGTGTGGAACTGTGAGGGACTGAGGCGGAGCTCAACTCTCAGAAGTAAGATGGTTTTGGACAAGGCGTTCAGCTACCCTCTCACGTATGGAACTTAGTATGTAGCACCAGTCTACCACAGGAATTACTAGGAAATCGCTGAACTGAGCTTGGAGGCACTAGTCTTGTGTGCCGGGTGATTCCAATTACCTCTCCCAGCACTTCCGTCAAACAGCGAGCCTAGGCCTTTTAGAAGCCAAGGGTACCAGCAGGCTGGATGTGGAGGTACAGGCCATAAGCTCAACTCTCAGAAGTGTGTATGCATGGGAGGCAGATGTCTGCTACCCACTCGGACATGGGAGTTGGAACCTAGCTACACTGTGATTGAAGAAGGCCATTGGAAATCGCTGTATTCAACTCAGATACACGGGAGTTCAGGCCCAGTGCTCACACATGCTTTTCCCGCAACCTCTCCCAGCCACTAACATTAGGATGTTAGCAGCTACTCCTACAGTCAGGCAGGATGCGGGAGGGCTCTGCCCTGTCCTCAGCTCTCACAGGGAAGCATGTCTTGAAGCCAGCTGTCAACTAGCTGCATTCCTATGGCAGTGAGAAGGTTGCAGTACTCTGAGTCAGGAGGTTCCAAGATTACCACTCTACTGCACCTGGAGATACCCTCCAGGTCTGCATTGTTAACTTGTACTCAGAAGCCTCTGGCAATCGTGCTGGTGAAGACGTGTGAAACTCACTCTGCAGGCAGTGTGGAAGAGTGAGGGACTGAGGGTGTGCTCAACTCTCAGAAGAAAGATGCTTTTGGACAAGGCGTTCAGCTACCTTCTCACATATGGAACTTAGTATGTAGCACCTGTCTACCACAAGAATTACTGGGAAATCGTGAATTAAGATTGGAGGCACTCGTCTTGTGTGCCGGGAGATTCCAATTACCTCTCCCAGCACTTCCGTCAAACAGCGAGCCTAGGCCTTTTAGAAGCCAAGGGTACCAGCAGGCTGGCTGTGGAGGTACAGGCCATAAGCTCAACTCTCAGAAGTGTGTATGCATGGGAGGCAGATGTCTGCTACCCGCTCGTACATGGGATTTTGAACCTAGCTACACTCTGGTTGAGGAAAGCCGTTGGAAATCGCTGTATTCAACTCAGATACACGGGAGTTCAGGCCCAGTGCTCACACATGCTTTTCCCGCAACCTCTCCCAGCCACTAACATAAGGATGTTAGCAGCTACTCCTACAGTCAGGCAGCATGCGGGAGGGTTCTGCCCTGTCCTCAGCTCTCACAGGGAAGCATGTCTTGAAGCCAGCTGTCAACTAGCTGCATTCCTATGGCAGTGAGAAGGTAGCAGTACTCTGAGTCAGGAGGTTCCAAGATTACCACTCTACTGCACCTGGAGATACCCTCCAGGTCTGCATTGTTAACTTGTACTCAGAACCCTCTGGCAATCGTCCTGGTGAAGACGTGTGAAACTCACTCTGCAGGCAGTGTGGAAGTGTGAGGGAGTGAGGGTGTGCTCAACTCTCAGAAGTAAGATGCTTTTGGACAAGGCGTTCAGCTGCCTTCTCACATATGGAACTTAGTATGTAGCACCTGTCTACCACAAGAATTACTGGGAAATCGTGAATTGAGCTTGGAGGCACTCGTCTTGTGTGCCGGGAGATTCCAATTACCTCTCCCAGCACTTCCGTCAAACAGCGAGCCTAGGCCTTTTAGAAGCCAAGGGTACCAGCAGGCTGGCTGTGGAGGTACAGGCCATAAGCTCAACTCTCAGAAGTGTGTATGCATGGGAGGCAGATGTCTGCTACCCGCTCGTACATGGGATTTGGAACCTAGCTACACTCTGCTTGAGGAAAGCCGTTGGAAATCGCTGTATTCAACTCAGATACACGGGAGTTCAGGCCCAGTGCTCACACATGCTTTTCCCGCACCTCTCCCAGCCACTAACATAAGGATGTTAGCAGCTACTCCTACAGTCAGGCAGCATGCGGGAGGGTTCTGCCCTGTCCTCAGCTCTCACAGGGAAGCATGTCTTGAAGCCAGCTGTCAACTAGCTGCATTCCTATGGCAGTGAGAAGGTAGCAGTATTCTGAGTCAGGAGGTTCCAAGATTACCAGTCGACTGCACCTGGGGATACCCTCCAGGTCTGCATTGTTACCCTGCGTCTCAGAAGCCTCTGGCAAACGTCTCTGCTGAAGACCTGCGAAACTCACTCTGCCGGCAGTGTGGAACTGTGAGGGACTGAGGCTGAGCTCAACTCTCAGAAGTAAGATGGTTTTGGACAAGGCGTTCAGCTACCCTCTCACGTATGGAACTTAGTATGTAGCACCAGTCTACCACAGGAATTACTAGGAAATCGCTGAACTGAGCTTGGAGGCACTAGTCTTGTGTGCCGGGTGATTCCAATTACCTCTCCAAGCACTTCCGTCAAACAGCGAGCCTAGGCCTTTTAGAAGCCAAGGGTACCAGCAGGCTGGCTGTGGAAGTACAGGCCATAAGCTCAACTCTCAGAAGTGTGTATGCATGGAGGCAGATATCTGCTACCCGCTCGTACATGGGATTTGGTACCTAGCTACACTCTGGTTGAGGAAAGCCGTTGGAAATCGCTGTATTCAACTCAGATACACGGGAGTTCAGGCCCAGTGCTCACACATGCTTTTCCCGCAACCTCTCCCAGCCACTAACATTAGGATGTTAGCAGCTACTCCTACAGTCAGGCAGGATGCGGGAGGGTTCTTCCCTGTCCTCAGCTCTCACAGGGAAGCATGTCTCGAAGCCAGCTGTCAACTAGCTACATTTCTATGGCAGTGAGAAGGTAGCAGTACTCTGAGTCAGGAGGTTCCAAGATTACCACTCTACTGCACCTGCAGATACCCTCCAGGTCTGCATTGTTAACTTGTACTCAGAAGCCTCTGGCAATCGTCTCTGGTGAAGACGTGTGAAACTCACTCTGCAGGCAGTGTGGAAGTGTGAGGGACTGAGGGTGTGCTCAACTCTCAGAAGTAAGATGCTTTTGGACAAGGCGTTCAGCTACCTTCTCACATATGGAACTTAGTATGTAGCACCTGTCTACCACAAGAATTACTGGGAAATCGTGAATTGAGCTTGGAGGCACTCGTCTTGTGTGCCAGGAGATTCCAATTACCTCTCCCAGCACTTCCGTCAAACAGCGAGCCTAGGCCTTTTACAAGCCAAGGGTACCAGCAGGCTGGATGTGGAGGTACAGGCCATAAGCTCAACTCTCAGAAGTGTGTATGCATGGGAGGCAGATGTCTGCTACCCGCTCGTACATGGGATTTGGAACCTAGCTACACTCTGGTTGAGGAAAGCCGTTGGAAATCGCTGTATTCAACTCAGATACACGGGAGTTCAGGCCCAGTGCTCACACATGCTTTTCCCGCAACCTCTCCCAGCCACTAACATTAGGATGTTAGCAGCTACTCCTACAGTCAGGCAGCATGCGGGAGGGTTCTGCCCTGTCCTCAGCTTTCTCAGGGAAGCATGTCTTGAAGCCAGCTGTCAACTAGCTGCATTCCTATGGCAGTGAGAAGGTAGCAGTATTCTGAGTCAGGAGGTTCCAAGATTACCAGTCGACTGCACCTGGGGATACCCTCCAGGTCTGCATTGTTACCCTGCGTCTCAGAAGCCTCTGGCAAACGACTCTGCTGAAGACCTGCGAAACTCACTCTGCAGGCAGTGTGGAACTGTGAGGGATGAGGCTGAGCTCAACTCTCAGAAGTAAGATGGTTTTGGACAAGGCGTTCAGCTACCCTCTCACGTATGGAACTTAGTATGTAGCAGCAGTCTACCACAGGAATTACTAGGAAATCGCTGAACTGAGCTTGGAGGCACTAGTCTTGTGTGCCGGGTGATTCCAATTACCTCTCCCAGCACTTCCGTCAAACAGCGAGCCTAGGCCTTTTAGAAGCCAAGGGTACCAGCAGGCTGGATGTGGAGGTACACGCCATAAGCTCAACTCTCAGAAGTGTGTATGCATGGGAGGCAGATGTCTGCTACCCACTCGGACATGGGAGTTGGAACCTAGCTACACTGTGATTGAAGAAGGCCATTTGAAATCACTGTATTCAACTCAGATACACGGGAGTTCAGGCCCAGTGCTCACACATGCTTTTCCCGCAACCTCTCCCAGCCACTAACATAAGGATGTTAGCAGCTACTCCTATAGTCAGGCAGGATGCGGGAGGGTTCTGCCCTGTCCTCAGCTCTCACAGGGAAGCATGTCTTGAAGCCAGCTGTCAACTAGCTGCATTCCTAAGGCAGTGAGAAGGTAGCAGTATTCTGAGTCAGGAGGTTCCAAGATTACCAGTCGACTGCACCTGTGGATACCCTCCAGGTCTGCATTGTTACCCTGCGTCTCAGAAGCCTCTAGCAAACGTCTCTGCTGAAGACCTGCGAAACTCACTCTGCAGGCAGTGTGGAACTGTGAGGACTGAGGCTGAGCTCAACTCTCAGAAGTAAGATGGTTTTGGACAAGGCGTTCAGCTACCCTCTCACGTATGGAACTTAGTATGCAGCACCAGTCTACCACAGGAATTACTAGGAAATCGCTGAACTGAGCTTGGAGGCACTAGTCTTGTGTGCCGGGTGATTCCAATTACCTCTCCCAGCACTTCCGTCAAACAGCGAGCCTAGGCCTTTTAGAAGCCAAGGGTACCAGCTGGCTGGCTGTGGAGGTACAGGCCATAAGCTCAACTCTCAGAAGTGTGTATGCATGGAGGCAGATATCTGCTACCCGCTCGTACATGGGATTTGGTACCTACCTACACTCTGGTTGAGGAAAGCCGTTGGAAATCGCTGTATTCAACTCAGATACACGGGAGTTCAGGCCCAGTGCTCACACATGCTTTTCCTGCAAACTCTCCCAGCCACTAACATAAGGATGTTAGCAGCTATTCCTACAGTCAGGCAGCATGCGGGAGGGTTCTTCCCTGTCCTCAGCTCTCACAGGGAATCATGTCTTGAAGCCAGCTGTCAACTAGCTGCATTCCTATGGCAGTGAGAAGGTAGCAGTATTCTGACTCAGGAGGTTCCAAGATTACCAGTCGACTGCACCTGGGGATACCCTCCAGGTCTGCATTGTTACCCTGCGTCTCAGAAGCCTCTGGCAAACGTCTCTGCTGAAGACCTGCGAAACTCACTCTGCAGGCAGTGTGGAACTGTGAGGGACTGAGGCTGAGCTCAACTCTCAGAAGTAAGATGGTTTTGGACAAGGCGTTCAGCTACCCTCTCACGTATGGAACTTAGTATGTAGCACCAGTCTACCACAGGAATTACTAGGAAATCGCTGAACTGAGCTTGGAGGCACTAGTCTTGTGTGCCGGGTGATTCCAATTACCTCTCCCAGCACTTCCGTCAAACAGCGAGCCTAGGCCTTTTAGAAGCCAAGGGTACCAGCAGGCTGGATGTGGAGGTACAGGCCATAAGCTCAACTCTCAGAAGTGTGTATGCATGGAAGGCAGATGTCTGCTACCCGCTCGTACATGGGATTTGGAAACTAGCTACACTCTGGTTGAGGAAAGCCGTTGGAAATCGCTGTATTCAACTCAGATACACGGGAGTTCAGGCCCAGTGCTCACACATGCTTTTCCCGCAACCTCTCCCAGCCACTAACATTAGGATGTTAGCAGCTACTCCTACAGTCAGGCATCATGCAGGAGGGTTCTGCCCTGTCCTCAGCTCTCTCAGGGAGCATGTCTTGAAGCCAGCTAGCTGTCAACTAGCTGCATTCCTATGGCAGTGAGAAGGTAGCAGTATTCTGAGTCAGGAGGTTCCAAGATTACCAGTCGACTGCACCTGTGGATACCCTCCAGGTCTGCATTGTTACCCTGCGTCTCAGAAGCCTCTGGCAAACGTCTCTGCTGAAGACCTGCGAAACTCACTCTGCAGGCAGTGTGGAACTGTGAGGGACTGAGGCTGAGCTCAACTCTCAGAAGTAAGATGTTTTTGGACAAGGCGTTCAGCTACCCTCTCACGTATGGAACTTAGTATGTAGCACCAGTCTACGACAGGAATTACTAGGAAATCGCTGAACTGAGCTTGGAGGCACTAGTCTTGTGTGCCGGGTGATTACAATTACCTCTCCCAGCACTTCCGTCAAACAGCGAGCCTAGGCCTTTTAGAAGCCAAGGGTACCAGCAGGCTGGCTGTGGAGGTACAGGCCATAAGCTCAACTCTCAGAAGTGTATATGCATGGGAGGGAGATGTCTGCTACCCACTCGAACATGGGAGTTGGAACCTAGCTACACTGTGATTGATGAAGGCCATTGGAAATCGCTGTATTCAACTCAGATACACGGGAGTTCAGGCCCAGTGCTCACACATGCTTTTCCTGCAACCTCTCCCAGCCACTAACATTAGGATGTTAGCAGCTACTCCTACAGTCAGGCAGGATGCGGGAGGGTTCTGCCCTGTCCTCAGCTCTCACAGGGAAGCACGTCTTGAAGCCAGCTGTCAACTAGCTGCATTCCTATGGCAGTGAGAAGGTAGCAGTACTCTGAGTCAGGAGGTTCCAAGATTACCACTCTACTGCACCTGGAGATACCCTCCAGGTCTGCATTGTTAACTTGTACTTAGAAGCCTCTGGCAATCGTCTCTGGTGAAGACGTGTGAAACTCACTCTGCAGGCACTGTGGAACTGTGAGGTACTGAGGGTGGGCTCAACTCTCAGAAGTAAGATGCTTTTGGACAAGGCGTTCAGCTACCATCTCACATATGGAAGTTAGTATGTAGCACCTGTATACCACAAGAATTACTGGGAAATCGTGAATTGAGCTTGGAGGCACTCGTCTTGTGTGCCGGGAGATTCCAATTACCTCTCCCAGCACTTCCGTCAAACAGCGAGCCTAGGCCTTTTAGAAGCCAAGGGTACCAGCAGGCTGGCTGTGGAGGTACAGGCCATAAGCTCAACTCTCAGAAGTGTGTATGCCTGGGAGGCAGATGTCTGCTACCCGCTCGTACATGGGATTTGGAACGTAGCTACACTCTGGTTGAGGAAAGCCGTTGGAAATCGCTGTATTCAACTCAGATACACGGGAGTTCAGGCCCAGTGCTCACACATTCTTTTCCCGCAACCTCTCCCAGCCACTAACATTAGGAAGTTATCAGCTATTCCTACAGTCAGGCAGCATGCGGGAGGGTTCTGCCCTGTCCTCAGCTCTTTCAGGGAAGCATGTCTTGAAGCCAGCTAGCTGTCAACTAGCTGCATTCCTATGGCAGTGAGAAGGTAGCAGTATTTTGAGTCAGGAGGTTCCAAGATTACCAGTCGACTGCACCTGGGGATACCCTCCAGGTCTGCATTGTTACCCTGCGTCTCAGAAGCCTCTGGCAAAAGTCTCTGCCGAAGACTTGCGAAACTCACTCTGCAGGCAGTGTGGAACTGTGAGGGACTGAGGCTGAGCTCAACTCTCAGAAGTAAGATGGTTTTGGACAAGGCGTTCAGCTACCCTCTCACGTATGGAACTTAGTATGGAGCACCAGTCTACCACAGGAATTACTAGGAAATCGCTGAACTGAGCTTGGAGGCACTAGTCTTGTGTGCCGGGTGATTCCAATTACCTCTCCCAGCACTTCCGTCAAACAGCGAGCCTAGGCCTTTTAGAAGCCAAGGGTACCAGCAGGCTGGATGTGGAGGTACAGGCCATGAGCTCAACTCTCAGAAGTGTGTATGCATGGGAGGCAGATGTCTGCTACCCACTCGGACATGGGAGTTGGAACCTAGCTACACTGTGATTGAAGAAGGCCATTGGAAATCGCTGTATTCAACTCAGATACACGGGAGTTCAGGCCCAGTGCTCACACATGCTTTTCCCGCAACCTCTCCCAGCCACTAACATAAGGATGTTAGCAGCTACTCCTACAGTCAGGCAGGATGCGGGATGGTTCTGCCCTGTCCTCAGCTCTCACAGGGAAGCATGTCTTGAAGCCAGCTGTCAACTAGCTGCATTCCTATGGCAGTGAGAAGGTAGCAGTACTCTGAGTCAGGAGGTTCCAAGATTACCACTCTACTGCACCTGGAGATACCCTCCAGGTCTGCATTGTTAACTTGTACTCAGAAGCCTCTGGCAATCGTCTCTGGTGAAGACGTGTGAAACTCACTCTGCAGGCAGTGTGGAAGTGTGAGGGACTGAGGGTGTGCTCAACTCTCAGAAGTAAGATGCTTTTGGACAAGGCGTTCAGCTACCTTCTCACATATGGAACTTAGTATGTAGCACCTGTCTACCACAAGAATTACTGGGAAATCGTGAATTGAGCTTGGAGGCACTCGTCTTGTGTGCCGGGAGATTCCAATTACCTCTCCCAGCACTTCCGTCAAACAGCGAGCCTAGGCCTTTTAGAAGCCAAGGGTACCAGCAGGCTGGCTGTGGAGGTACAGGCCATAAGCTCAACTCTCAGAAGTGTGTATGCATGGGAGGCAGATGTCTGCTACCCGCTCGTACATGGGATTTGGAACCTAGCTACACTCTGGTTGAGGAAAGCCGTTGGAAATCGCTGTATTCAACTCAGATACACGGGAGTTCAGGCCCAGTGCTCACACATGCTTTTCCCGCAACCTCTCCCAGCCACTAACATAAGGATGTTAGCAGCTACTCCTACAGTCAGGCAGCATGCGGGAGGGTTCTGCCCTGTCCTCAGCTCTCACAGGGAAGCATGTCTTGAAGCCAGCTGTCAACTAGCTGCATTCCTATGGCAGTGAGAAGGTAGCAGTATTCTGAGTCAGGAGGTTCCAAGATTACCAGTCGACTGCACCTGGGGATACCCTCCAGGTCTGCATTGTTACCCTGCGTCTCAGAAGCCTCTGGCAAACGTCTCTGCTGAAGACCTGCGAAACTCACTCTGCAGGCAGTGTCGAACTGTGAGGGACTGAGGCTGAGCACAACTCTCAGAAGTAAGATGCTTTTGGACAAGGCGTTCAGCTACCTTCTCACATATGGAACTTAGTATGTAGCACCTGTCTACCACAAGAATTACTGGGAAATCGTGAATTGAGCTTGGAGGCACTTGTCTTGTGTGCCGGGTGATTCCCTTTACCTCTCCCAGCACTTCCGTCAAACAGCGAGCCTAGGCCTTTTAGAAGCCAAGGGTACCAGCAGGCTGGCTGTGGAGGTACAGGCCATAAGCTCAACTCTCAGAAGTGTGTATGCATGGGAGGCAAATGTCTGCTACCCGCTCGTACATGGGATTTGGAACCTAGCTACACTCTGGTTGAGGAAAGCCGTTGGAAATCGCTCTATTCAACTCAGATACACGGGAGTTCGGGCCCAGTGCTCACACATGCTTTTCCCGCAACCTCTCCCAGCCACTAACATTAGTATGTTAGCAGCTACTCCTACAGTCAGGCAGCATGCGGGAGGGTTTTGCCCTGTCCTCAGCTCTCACAGGGAAGCATGTCTTGAAGCCAGCTGTCAACTAGCTGCATTCCTATGGCAGTGAGAAGGTAGCAGTATTCTGAGTCAGGAGGTTCCAAGAATACCAGTCGACTGCACCTGGGGATACCCTCCAGGTCTGCATTGTTACCCTGCGTCTCAGAAGCCTCTGGAAAACGTCTCTGCTGAAGACCTGCGAAACTCACTCTGCAGGCAGTGTGGAACTGTGAGGGACTGAGGCTGAGCTCAACTCTCAGAAGTAAGATGGTTTTGGACAAGGCGTTCAGCTACACTCTCACGTATGGAACTTAGTATGTAGCACCAGTCTACCACAGGAATTACTAGGAAATCGCTGAACTGAGCTTGGAGGCACTAGTCTTGTGTGCCGGGTGATTCCAATTACCTCTCCCAGCACTTCCGTCAAACAGCGAGCCTAGGCCTTTTAGAAGCCAAGGGTACCAGCAGGCTGGATGTGGAGGTACAGGCCATAAGCTCAACTCTCAGAAATGTGTATGCATGGGAGGCAGATATCTGCTACCCGCTCGTACATGGGATTTGGAACCTAGCTACACTCTGGTTGAGGAAAGCCGTTGGAAATCGCTGTATTCAACTCAGATACACGGGAGTTCAGGCCAAGTGCTCACACATGCTTTTCCCGCAACCTCTCCCAGCCACTAACATTAGGATGTTAGCAGCTAATGCTACAGTCAGGCAGGATGCGGGAGGGTTCTGCCCTGTCCTCAGCTCTCACAGGGAAGCATGTCTTGAAGCCAGCTGTCAACTAGCTGCATTCCTATGGCAGTGAGAAGGTAGCAGTACTCTGAGTCAGGAGGTTCAAAGATTACCACTCTACTGCACCTGGAGATACCCTCCAGGTCTGCATTGTTAACTTGTACTCAGAAGCCTCTGGCAATCGTCTCTGGTGAAGACGTGTGAAACTCACTCTGCAGGCAGTGTGGAAGTGTGAGGGACTGAGGGTGGGCTCAAGTAGCAAAAGTAAGATGCTTTTGGACAAGGCGTTCAGCTACCTTCTCACATATGGAACTTAGTATGTAGCACCTGTCTACCACAAGAATTACTGGGAAATCGTGAATTGAGCTTGGAGGCACTCGTCTTGTGTGCCGGGAGATTCCAATTACCTCTCCCAGCACTTCCGTCAAACAGCGAGCTTAGGCCTTTTAGAAGCCAAGGGTACCAGCAGGCTGGATGTGGAGGTAAAGGCCATAAGCTCAACACTCAGAAGTGTGTATGCATGGAAGGCAGATGTCTGCTACCCGCTCGTACATGGGATTTGGAACCTAGCTACACTCTGGTTGAGGAAAGCCGTTGGAAATCGCTGTATTCAACTCAGATACACGGGAGTTCGGGCCCAGTGCTCACACATGCTTTTCCCGCAACCTCTCCCAGCCACTAACATAAGGATGTTAGCAGCTACTCCTACAGTCAGGCAGCATGCGGGAGGGTTCTGCCCTGTCCTCAGCTCTCACAGGGAAGCATGTCTTGAAGCCAGCTGTCAACTAGCTGCATTCCTATGGCAGTGAGAAGGTAGCAGTATTCTGAGTCAGGAGGTTCCAAGATTACCAGTCGACTGCACCTGGGGATACCCTCCAGGTCTGCATTGTTACCCTGCGTCTCAGAAGCCTCTGGCAAACGTCTCTGCTGAAGAACTGCTAAACTCACACTGCAGGCAGTATGGAACTGTGAGGGACTGAGGCTGAGCTCAACTCTCAGAAGTAAGATGGTTTTGGACAAGGCGTTCAGCTACCCTCTCACGTATGGAACTTAGTATGTAGCACCAGTCTACCACAGGAATTACTAGGAAATCGCTGAACTGAGCTTGGAGGCACTAGTCTTGTGTGCCGGGTGATTCCAATTACCTCTCCCAGCACTTCCGTCAAACAGCGAGCCTAGGCCTTTTAGAAGCCAAGGGTACCAGCAGGCTGGATGTGGAGGTACAGGCCATAAGCTCAACTCTCAGAAGTGTGTATGCATGGGAGGCAGATGTCTGCTACCCACTCCGACATGGGAGTTGGAACCTAGCTACACTGTGATTGAAGAAGGCCATTGGAAATCGCTGTATTCAACTCAGATACACGGGAGTTCAGGCCCAGTGCTCACACATGCTTTTCCCGCAACCTCTCCCAGCCACTAACATAAGGATGTTAGCAGCTACTCCTACAGTCAGGCAGCATGCGGGAGGGTTCTGCCCTGTCCTCAGCTCTCTCAGGGAAGCATGTCTTGAAGCCAGCTAGCTGTCAACTAGCTGCATTCCTATGGCAGTGAGAAGGTAGCAGTATTCTGAGTCAGCAGGTTCCAAGATTACCAGTCGACTGCACCTGGGGATACCCTCCAGGTCTGCATTGTTACCCTGCGTCTCAGAAGCCTCTGGCAAACGTCTCTGCTGAAGACCTGCGAAACTCACTCTGCAGGCAGTGTGGAACTGTGAGGGACTGAGGCTGAGCTCAACTCTCAGAAGTAAGATGGTTTTGGACAAGGCGTTCAGCTACCCTCTCACGTATGGAACTTAGTATGTAGCACCAGTCTACCACAGGAATTACTAGGAAATCGCTGAACTGAGCTTGGAGGCACTAGTCTTGTGTGCCGGGTGATTCCAATTACCTTTCCCAGCACTTCCGTCAAACAGCGAGCCTAGGCCTTTTAGAAGCCAAGGGTACCAGCAGGCTGGCTGTGGAGGTACAGGCCATAAGCTCAACTCTCAGAAGTGTATATGCATGGGAGGCAGATGTCTGCTACCTACTCGGACATGGGAGTTGGAACCTAGCTACACTGTGATTGAAGAAGGCCATTGGAAATCGCTGTATTCAACTCAGATACACGGGAGTTCAGGCCCAGTGCTCACACATGCTTTTCCCGCAACCTCTCTCAGCCACTAACATTAGGATGTTAGCAGCTACTCCTACAGTCAGGCAGGATGCGGGAGGGTTCTGCCCTGTCCTCAGCTCTCACAGGGAAGCATGTCTTGAAGCCAGCTGTCAACTAGCTGCATTCCTATGGCAGTGAGAAGGTAGCAGTACTCTGAGTCAGGAGGTTCCAAGATTACCACTCTACTGCACCTGGAGATACCCTCCAGGTCTGCATTGTTAACTTGTACTCAGAAGCCTCTGGCAATCGTCTCTGGTGAAGACGTGTGAAACTCACTCTGCAGGCAGTGTGGAAGTGTGAGGGACTGAGGGTGGGCTCAACTCTCAGAAGTAAGATGCTTTTGGACAAGGCGTTCAGCTACCTTCTCACATATGGAACTTAGTATGTAGCACCTGTCTACCACAAGAATTACTGGGAAATCGTGAATTGAACTTGGAGGCACTCGTCTTGTGTGCCGGGAGATTCCAATTACCTCTCCCAGCACTTCCGTCAAACAGCGAGCTTAGGCCTTTTAGAAACCAAGGGTACCAGCAGGCTGGATGTGGAGGTAAAGGCCATAAGCTCAACTCTCAGAAGTGTGTATGCATGGGAGGCAGATGTCTGCTACCCGCTCGTACATGGGATTTGGAACCTAGCTACACTCTGGTTGAGGAAAGCCGTTGGAAATCGCTGTATTCAACTCAGATACACGGGAGTTCAGGCCCAGTGCTCACACATGCTTTTCCCGCAACCTCTCCCAGCCACTAACATAAGGATGTTAGCAGTTACTCCTACAGTCAGGCAGCATGCGGGAGGGTTCTGCCCTGTCCTCAGCTCTCACAGGGAAGCATGTCTTGAAGCCAGCTGTCAACTAGCTGCATTCCCTTGGCAGTGAGAAGGTAGCAGTATTCTGAGTCAGGAGGTTCCAAGATTACCAGTCGACTGCACCTGGGGATACCCTCCAGGTCTGCATTGTTACCCTGCGTCTCAGAAGCCTCTGGCAAACGTCTCTGCTGAAGACCTGCGAAACTCACACTGCAGGCAGTGTGGAACTGTGAGGGACTGAGGCTGAGCTCAACTCTCAGAAGTAAGATGGTTTTGGACAAGGCGTTCAGCTACCCTCTCACGTATGGAACTTAGTATGTAGCACCAGTCTACCACAGGAATTACTAGGAAATCGCTGAACTGAGCTTGGAGGCACTAGTCTTGTGTGCCGGGTGATTCAAATTACCTCTCCCAGCACTTCCGTCAAACAGCGAGCCTAGGCCTTTTAGAAGCCAAGGGTACCAGCAGGCTGGCTGTGGAAGTACAGGCCATAAGCTCAACTCTCAGAAGTGTGTATGCATGGGAGGCAGATGTCTGCTACCCGCTCGTACATGGGATTTGGATCCTAGCTACACTCTGGTTGAGGAAAGCCGTTGGAAATCGCTGTATTCAACTCAGATACACGGGAGGTCAGGCCCAGTGCTCACACATGCTTTTCCCGCAACCTCTCCCAGCCACTAACATAAGGATGTTAGCAGCTACTCCTACAGTCAGGCAGCATGCAGGAGGGATCTGCCCTGTCCTCAGCTCTCTCAGGGAAGCATGTCTTGAAGCCAGCTCGCTGTCAACTAGCTGCATTCCTATGGCAGTGAGAAGGTAGCAGTATTCTCAGTCAGGAGGTTCCAAGATTACCAGTCGACTGTACCTGGGGATACCCTCCAGGTCTGCATTGTTACCCTGCGTCTCAGAAGCCTGTGGCTAACGTCTCTGCTGAAGACCTGCGAAACTCACTCTGCAGGCAGTGTGGAACTGTGAGGGACTGAGGCTGAGCTCAACTCTCAGAAGTAAGATGGTTTTGGACAAGGCGTTCAGCTACACTCTCACGTATGGAACTTAGTATGTAGCACCAGTCTACCACAGGAATTACTAGGAAATCGCTGAACTGAGCTTGGAGGCACTACTCTTGGGTGCCGGGTGATTCCAATTACCTCTCCCAGCACTTCTGTCAAACAGCGAGCCTAGGCCTTTTAGAAGCCAAGGGTACCAGCAGGCTGGATGTGGAGGTAAAGGCCATAAGCTCAACTCTCAGAAGTGTGTATGCATGGGAGGCAGATGTCTGCTACCCACTCGGACATGGGTTTTGGAACCCAGCTACACTGTGATTGAAGAAGGCCATTGGAAATCGCTGTATTCAACTCAGATACACGGGAGTTCAGGCCCAGTGCTCACACATGCTTTTCCCGCAACCTCTCCCAGCCACTAACATAAGGATGTTAGCAGCTACTCCTACAGTCAGGCAGGATGCGGGAGGGTTCTGCCCTGTCCTCAGCTCTCACAGGGAAGCATGTCTTGAAGCCAGCTGTCAACTAGCTGCATTCCTATGGCAGTGAGAATGTAGCAGTACTCTGAGTCAGGAGGTTCCAAGATTACCACTCTACTGCACCTGGAGATACCCTCCAGGTCTGCATTGTTAACTTGTACTCAGAAGCCTCTGGCAATCGTCTCTGGTGAATACGTGTGAAACTCACTCTGCAGGCAGTGTGGAAGTGTGAGGGACTGAGGGTGGGTTTAACTCTCAGAAGTAAGATGCTTTTGGACAAGGCGTTCAGCTACCATCTCACATATGGAACTTAGTATGTAGCACCTGTCTTCCACAAGAATTACTGGGAAATCGTGAATTGAGCTTGGAGGCACTAGTCTTGTGTGCCGGGAGATTCCAATTACCTCTCCCAGCACTTCCGTCAAACAGCGAGCCTAGGCCTTTTAGAAGCCAAGGGTACCAGCAGGCTGGCTGTGGAGGTACAGGCCATAAGCTCAACTCTCAGAAGTGTGTATGCATGGGAGGCAGATGTCTGCTACCCGCTCGTACATGGGATTTGGAACGTAGCTACACTCTGGTTGAGGAAAGCCGTTGGAAATCGCTGTATTCAACTCAGATACACGGGAGTTCAGGCCCAGTGCTCACACATGCTTTTCCCGCAACCACTCCCAGCCACTAACATAAGGATGTTAGCAGCTACTCCTACAGTCAGGCAGCATGCGGGAGGGTTCTGCCCTGTCCTCAGCTCTCTCAGGGAACCATGTCTTGAAGCCAGTAGCTGTCAACTAGCTGCATTCCTATGGCAGTGAGAAGGTAGCAGTATTCTGAGTCAGGAGGTTCGAAGATTACCAGTCGACTGCACCTGGGGATACCCTCCAGGTCTGCATGTTACCCTGCGTCTCAGAAGCCTCTGGCAAACGTCTCTGCTGAAGACCTGCGAAACTCACACTGCAGGCAGTGTGGAACTGTGAGGGACTGAGGCTGAGCTCAACTCTCAGAAGTAAGATGGTTTTGGACAAGGCGTTCAGCTACCCTCTCACGTATGGAACTTAGTATGTAGCACCAGTCTACCACAGGAATTACTAGGAAATCGCTGAACTGAGCTTGGAGGCACTAGTCTTGTGTGCCGGGTGATTCCAATTACCTCTCCCAGCACTTCCGTCAAACAGCGAGCCTAGGCCTTTTAGAAGCCAAGGACACCAGCAGGCTGGATGTGGAGGTACAGGCCATAAGCTCAACTCTCAGAAGTGTGTATGCATGGGAGGCAGATGTCTGCTACCCGCTCGTACATGGAATTTGGATCCTAGCTACACTCTGGTTGAGGAAAGCCGTTGGAAATCGCTGTATTCAACTCAGATACACGGGAGTTCAGGCCCAGTGCTCACACATGCTTTTCCCGCAACCTCTCCCAGCCACTAACATAAGGATGTTAGCAGCTACTCCTACAGTCTGGCAGCTTGCAGGAGGGATCTGCCCTGTCCTCAGCTCTCTCAGGGAAGCATGTCTTGAAGCCAGCTCGCTGTCAACTAGCTGCATTCCTATGGCAGTGAGAAGGTAGCAGTATTCTGAGTCAGGAGGTTCCAAGATTACCAGTCGACTGTACCTGGGGATACCCTCCAGGTCTGCATTGTTACCCTGCGTCTCAGAATTCTCTGGCTAACGTCTCTGCTGAAGACCTCCGTAACTCACTCTGCAGGCAGTGTGGAACTGTGAGGGACTGAGGCTGAGCTCAACTCTCAGAAGTAAGATGGTTTTGGACAAGGCGTTCAGCTACACTCTCATGTATGGAACTTAGTATGTAGCACCAGTCTACCACAGGAATTACTAGGAAATCGCTGAACTGAGCTTGGAGGCACTAGTCTTGTGTGCCAGCTGATTCCAATTACCTCTCCCAGCACTTCCGTCAAACAGCGAGCCTAGGCCTTTTAGAAGCCAAGGGTACCAGCAGGCTGGATGTGGAGGTACAGGCCATAAGCTCAACTCTCAGAAGTGTGTATGCATGGGAGGCAGATGTCTGCTACCCGATCGTACATGGGATTTGGATCCTAGCTACACTCTGGTTGAGGAAAGCCGTTGGAAATCGCTGTATTCAACTCAGATACACGGGAGTTCAGGCCCAGTGCTCACACATGCTTTTCCCGCAACCTCTCCCAGCCACTAACATAAGGATGTTAGCAGCTACTCCTACAGTCAGGCAGCATGCAGGAGGGATCTGCCCTGTCCTCAGCTCTCTCAGGGAAGCATGTCTTGAAGCCAGCTCGCTGTCAACTAGCTGCATTCCTATGGCAGTGAGAAGGTAGCAGTATTCTGAGTCAGGAGGTTCCAAGATTACCAGTCGACTGTACCTGGGGATACCCTCCAGGTCTGCATTGTTACCCTGCGTCTCAGAAGCCTCTGGCTAACGTCTCTGCTGAAGACCTGCGTAACTCACTCTGCAGGCAGTGTGGAACTGTGAGGGACTGAGGCTGAGCTCAACTCTCAGAAGTAAGATGGTTTTGGACAAGGCGTTCAGCTACCCTCTCACGTATGGAACTTAGTATGTAGCAGCAGTCTACCACAGGAATTACTAGGAAATCGCTTAACTGAGCTTGGAGGCACTAGTCTTGTGTGCCAGCTGATTCCAATTACCTCTCCCAGCACTTCCGTCAAACAGCGAGCCTAGGCCTTTTAGAAGCCAAGGGTACCAGCAGGCTGGATGTGGAGGTACAGGCCATAAGCTCAACTCTCAGAAGTGTCTATGCATGGGAGGCAGATGTCTGCTACCCACTCGGACATGGGAGTTGGAACCCAGCTACACTGTGATTGAAGAAGGCCATTGGAAATCGCTGTATTCAACTCAGATACACGGGAGTTCAGGCCCAGTGCTCACACATGCTTTTCCCGCAACCTCTCCCAGCCACTACCATAAGGATGTTAGCAGCTACTCCTACAGTCAGGCAGGAAGCGGGAGGGTTCTGCCCTGTCCTCAGCTCTCACAAGGAAGCATGTCTTGAAGCCAGCTGTCAACTAGCTGCATTCCTATGGCAGTGAGAAGGTAGCAGTACTCTGAGTCAGGAGGTTCCAAGATTACCACTCTACTGCACCTGGAGATACACTCCAGGTCTGCATTGTTAACTTGTACTCAGAGCCTCTGGCAATCGTCTCTGGTGAAGACGTGTGAAACTCACTCTGCAGGCAGTGTGGAAGTGTGAGGGACTGAGGGTGGGCTCAACTCTCAGAAGTAAGATGCTTTTGGACAAGGCGTTCAGCTACCATCTCACATATGGAACTTAGTATGTAGCACCTGTCTACCACAAGAATTACTGGGAAATCGTGAATTGAGCTTGGAGGCACTCGTCTTGTGTGCCGGGAGATTCCAATTACCTCTCCCAGCACTTCCGTCAAACAGCGAGCCTAGGCCTTTTAGAAGCCAAGGGTACCAGCAGGCTGGCTGTGGAGGTACAGGCCATAAGCTCAACTCTCAGAAGTGTGTATGCATGGGAGGCAGATGTCTGCTACCCGCTCGTACATGGGATTTGGAACCTAGCTACACTCTGGTTGAGGAAAGCCGTTGGAAATCGCTGTATTCAACTCAGATACACGGGAGTTCAGGCCCAGTGCTCACACATGCTTTTCCCGCAACCTCTCCCAGCCACTAACATAAGGATGTTAGCAGCTACTCCTACAGTCAGGCAGCATGCGGGAGGGTTCTGCCCTGTCCTCAGCTCTCTCAGGGAAGCATGTCTTGAAGCCAGTAGCTGTCAACCAGCTGCATTCCTATGGCAGTGAGAAGGTAGCAGTATTCTGAGTCAGGAGGTTCCAAGATTACCAGTCGACTGCACCTGGGGATACCCTCCAGGTCTGCATTGTTACCCTGCGTCTCAGAAGCCTCTGGCAAACGTCTCTGCTGAAGACCTGCGAAACTCACACTGCAGGCAGTGTGGAACTGTGAGGGACTGAGGCTGAGCTCAACTCTCAGAAGTAAGATGGTTTTGGACAAGGCGTTCAGCTACCCTCTCACGTATGGAACTTAGTATGTAGCACCAGTCTACTACAGGAATTACTAGGAAATCGCTGAACTGAGCTTGGAGGCACTAGTCTTGTGTGCCGGGTGATTCCAATTACCTCTCCCAGCACTTCCGTCAAACAGCGAGCCTAGGCCTTTTAGAAGCCAAGGGTACCAGCAGGCTGGATGTGGAGGTACAGGCCATAAGCTCAACTCTCAGAAGTGTGTATGCATGGGAGGCAGATGTCTGCTACCCGCTCGTACATGGGATTTGGATCCTAGCTACACTCTGGTTGAGGAAAGCCGTTGGAAATCGCTGTATTCAACTCAGATACACGGGAGTTCAGGCCCAGTGCTCACACATGCTTTTCCCGCAACCTCTCCCAGCCACTAACATAAGGATGTTAGCAGCTACTCCTACAGTCAAGCAGCATGCAGGAGGGATCTGCCCTGTCCTCAGCTCTCTCAGGGAAGCATGTCTTGAAGCCAGCTCGCTGTCAACTAGCTGCATTCCTATGGCAGTGAGAAGGTAGCAGTATTCTGAGTCAGGAGGTTCCAAGATTACCAGTCGACTGTACCTGGGGATACCCTCCAGGTCTGCATTGTTACCCTGCGTCTCAGAAGCCTCTGGCTAACGTCTGTGCTGAAGACCTGCGTAACTCACTCTGCAGGCAGTGTGGAACTGTGAGGGACTGAGGCTGAGCTCAACTCTCAGAAGTAAGATGGTTTTGGACAAGGCGTTCAGCTACCCTCTCACGTATGGAACTTAGTATGTAGCAGCAGTCTACCACAGGAATTACTAGGAAATCGCTGAACTGAGCTTGGAGGCACTAGTCTTGTGTGCCGGGTGATTCCAATTACCTCTCCCAGCACTTCCGTCAAACAGCGAGCCTAGGCGTTTTAGAAGCCAAGGGTACCAGCAGGCTGGATGTGGAGGTACAGGCCATAAGCTCAACTCTCAGAAGTGTCTATGCATGGGAGGCAGATGTCTGCTACCCACTCGGACATGGGAGTTGGAACCCAGCTACACTGTGATTGAAGAAGGCCATTGGAAATCGCTGTATTCAACTCAGATACACGGGAGTTCAGGCCCAGTGCTCACACATGCTTTTCCCGCAACCTCTCCCAGCCACTACCATAAGGATGTTAGCAGCTACTCCTACAGTCAGGCAGGAAGCGGGAGGGTTCGTTCCTGTCCTCAGCTCTCACAGGGAATCATGTCTTGAAGCCAGCTGTCAACTAGCTGCATTCCTATGGCACTGAGAAGGTAGCAGTACTCTGAGTCAGGAGGTTCCAAGATTACCACTCTACTGCACCTGGAGATACCCTCCAGGTCTGCATTGTTAACTTGTACTCAGAAGCCTCTGGCAATCGTCTCTGGTGAAGACGTGTGAAACTCACTCTGCAGGCAGTGTGGAAGTTTGAGGAACTGAGGGTGTGCTCAACTCTCAGAAGTAAGAGGCTTTTGGACAAGGCGTTCAGCTACCTTCTCACATATGGAACTTAGTATGTAGCACCTGTCTACCACAAGAATTACTGGGAAATCGTGAATTGAGCTTGGAGGCACTCGTCTTGTGTGCCGGGAGATTCCAATTACCTCTCCCAGCACTTCCGTCAAACATCGAGCCTAGGCCTTTTAGAAGCCAAGGGTACCAGCAGGCTGGCGGTGGAGGTACAGGCCATAAGCTCAACCATCAGAAGTGTGTATTCATGGGAGGCAGATGTCTGCTACCCGCTCGTACATGGGATTTGGAACCTAGCTACACTCTGGTTGAGGAAAGCCGTTGGAAATCGCTGTATTCAACTCAGATACACGGGAGTTCAGGCCCAGTGCTCACACATGCTTTTCCCGCAACCTCTCCCAGCCACTAACATAAGGATGTTAGCAGCTACTCCTACAGTCAGGCAGCATGCGGGAGGGTTCTGCCCTGTCCTCAGCTCTCACAGGGAAGCATGTCTTGAAGCCAGCTGTCAACTAGCTGCATTCCTATGGCAGTGAGAAGGTAGCAGTATTCTGAGTCAGCAGGTTCCAAGATTACCAGTCGACTGCACCTGGGGATACCCTCCAGGTCTGCATTGTTACCCTGCGTCTCAGAAGCCTCTGGCAAACGTCTCTGCTGAAGACCTGCGTAACTCACTCTGCAGGCAGTGTGGAACTGTGAGGGACTGAGGCTGAGCTCAACTCTCAGAAGTAAGATGGTTTTGGACAAGGCGTTCAGCTACCCTCTCACGTATGGAACTTTGTATGTAGCACCAGTCTACCGCAGGAATTACTAGGAAATCGCTGAACTGAGCTTGGAGGCACTAGTCTTGTGTGCCGGGTGATTCCAATTACCTCTCCCAGCACTTCCGTCAAACAGGGGGTCTAGGCCTTTTAGAAGCCAAGGGTACCAGCAGGCTGGATGTGGAGGTACAGGCCATAAGCTCAACTCTCAGAAGTGTGTATGAATGTGAGGCAGATGTCTGCTACCCGCTCGTACATTTGATTTGGAACCTAGCTACACTCTGGTTGAGGAAAGCCGTTGGAAATCGCTGTATTCAACTCAGATACACGGGAGTTCAGGCCCAGTGCTCACACATGCTTTTCCCGCAACCTCTCCCAGCCACTAACATAAGGATGTTAGCAGCTACTCCTACAGTCAGGCAGCATGCGGGAGGGTTCTGCCCTGTCCTCAGCTCTCACAGGGAAGCATGTCTTGAAGCCAGCTGTCAACTAGCTGCATTCCTATGGCAGTGAGAAGGTAGCAGTACTCTGAGTCAGGAGGTTCCAAGATTACCACTCTACTGCACCTGGAGATACCCTCCAGGTCTGCATTGTTAACTTGTACTCAGAAGCCTCTGGCAATCGTCTCTGGTGAAGACGTGTGAAACTCACTCTGCAGGCAGTGTGGAAGTGTGAGGGACTGAGGGTGTGCTCAACTCTCAGAAGTAAGAGGCTTTTGGACAAGGCGTTCAGCTACCTTCTCACATATGGAACTTAGTATGTAGCACCTGTCTACCACAAGAATTACTGGGAAATCGTGAATTGAGCTTGGAGGCACTCGTCTTGTGTGCCGGGATATTCTAATTACCTCTCCCAGCACTTCCGTCAAAAGCGAGCCTTGGCCTTTTAGAAGCCAAGGGTACCAGCAGGGTGGCTGTGGAGGTACAGGCCATAAGCTCAACTCTCAGAAGTGTGTATGCATGGGAGGCAGATGTCTGCTACCCGCTCGTACATGGGATTTGGAACCTAGCTACACTCTGGTTGAGGAAAGCCGTTGGAAATCGCTGTATTCAACTCAGATACACGGGAGTTCAGGCCCAGTGCTCACACATGCTTTTCCCGAAACTTCTCCCAGCCACTAACATAAGGATGTTAGCAGCTACTCCTACAGTCAGGCAGCATGCGGGAGGGTTCTGCCCTGTCCTCAGCTCTGACAGGGAAGCATGTCTTGAAGCCAGCTGTCAACTAGCTGCATTCCTATGGCAGTGAGAAGGTAGCAGTATTCTGAGTCAGGAGGTTCCAAGATTACCAGTCGACTGCACCTGGGGATACCCTCCAGTTCTGCATTGTTACCCTGCGTCGCAGAAGCCTCTGGCAAACGTCTCTGCTGAAGACCTGCGAAACACACTCTGCAGGCAGTGTGGAACTGTGAGGGACTGAGGCTGAGCTCAACTCTCAGAAGTAAGATGGTTTTGGACAAGGCGTTCAGCTACCCTCTCACGTATGGAACTTAGTATGTAGCACCAGTCTACCACAGGAATTACTAGGAAATCGCTGAACTGAGCTTGGAGGCACTAGTCTTGTGTGCCGGGTGATTCCAATTACCTCTCCCAGCACTTCCGTCAAACAGCGAGCCTAGGCCTTTTAGAAGCCAAGGGTACCAGCAGGCTGGATGTGGAGGTACAGGCCATAAGCTCAACACTCAGAAGTGTGTATGCATGGGAGGCAGATGTCTGCTACCCGCTCGTACATGGGATTTGGAACCTAGCTACACTCTGGTTGAGGAAAGCCGTTGGAAATCGCTGTATTCAACTCAGATACACGGGAGTTCAGGCCCAGTGCTCACACATGCTTTTCCCGCAACCTCTCCCAGCCACTAACATAAGCATGTTAGCAGCTACTCCTTCAGTCAGGCAGCATGCGGGAGGGTTCTGCCCTGCCCTTAGCTCTCACAGGGAAGCATGTCTTGAAGCCAGCTGTCAACTAGCTGCATTCCTATGGCAGTGAGAAGGTAGCAGTATTCTGAGTCAGGAGGTTCCAAGATTACCAGTCGACTGCACCTGGGGATACCCTCCAGGTCTGCATTGTTACCCTGCGTCTCAGAAGCCTCTGGCAAACGTCTCTGCTGAAGACCTGCGAAACTCACTCTGCAGGCAGTGTGGAACTGTGAGGGAATGAGGCTGAGCTCAACTCTCAGAAGTAAGATGGTTTTGGACAAGGCGTTCAGCTACCCTCTCACGTATGGAACTTAGTATGTAGCAGCAGTCTACCACAGGAATTACTAGGAAATCGCTGAACTGAGCTTGGAGGCACTAGTCTTGTGTGCCGGGTGATTCCAATTACCTCTCCCAGCACTTCCGTCAAACAGCGAGCCTAGGCCTTTTAGAAGCCAAGGGTACCAGCAGGCTGGCTGTGAAGGTACAGGCCATAAGCTCAACTCTCAGAAGTGTGTATGCATGGGAGGCAGATGTCTGCTACCCACTCGGACATGGGAGTTGGACCCTAGCTACACTGTGATTGAAGAAGGCCATTGGAAATCGCTGTATTCAACTCAGATACACGGGAGTTCAGGCCCAGTGCTCACACATGCTTTTCCCGCAACCTCTCCCAGCCACTAACATTAGGATGTTAGCAGCTACTCCTACAGTCAGGCAGGATGTGGGAGGGTTCTGCCCTGTCCTCAGCTCTCACAGGGAAGCATGTCTTGAAGCCAGCTGTCAACTAGCTGCATTCCTATGGCAGTGAGAAGGTAGCAGTACTCTGAGTCAGGAGGTTCCAAGATTACCACTCTACTGCACCTGGAGATACCCTCCAGGTCTGCATTGTTAACTTGTACTCAGAAGCTTCTGGCAATCGTCTCTGGTGAAGACGTGTGAAACTCACTCTGCAGGCAGTGTGGAACTGTGAGGGACTGAGGGTGGGCTCAACTCTCAGAAGTAAGATGGTTTTGGACAAGGCGTTCAGCTACCATCTCACATATGGAACTTAGTATGTAGCACCTGTCTACCACAAGAATTACTGGGAAATCGTGAATTGAGCTTGGAGGCACTCATCTTGTGTGCCGGGAGATTCCAATTACCTCTCGCAGCACTTCCGTCAAACAGCGAGCCTAGGCCTTTTAGAAGCCAAGGGTACCAGCAGGGTGGCTGTGGAGGTACAGGCCATAAGCTCAACTCTCAGAAGTGTGTATGCATGGGAGGCAGATGTCTGCTACCCGCTCGTACATGGGATTTGGAACCTAGCTACACTCTGGTTGAGGAAAGCCGTTGGAAATCGCTGTATTCAACTCAGATACACGGGAGTTCAGGCCCAGTGCTCACACATGCTTTTCCCGCAACCTCTCCCAGCCACTAACATAAGGATGTTAGCAGCTATTCCTACAGTCAGGCAGGATGCGGGAGGTTTCTGCCCTGTCCTCAGCTCTCACAGGGAAGCATGTCTTGAAGCCAGCTGTCAACTACCTGCATTCCTATGGCAGTGAGAAGGTAGCAGTACTCTGAGTCAGGAGGTTCCAAGATTACCACTCTACTGCACCTGGAGATACCCTCCAGGTCTGCATTGTTAACTTGTACTCAGAAGCCTCTGGCAATCGTCTCTGGTGAAGACGTGTGAAACTCACTCGGCAGGCAGTGTGGAACTGTGAGGGACTGAGGGTGGGCTCAACTCTCAGAAGTAAGATGCTTTTGGACAAGGCGTTCAACAACCATCTCACATATGGAAATTAGTATGTAGCACCTGTCTACCACAAGAATTACTGGGAAATCGTGAATTGAGCTTGGAGGCACTCGTCTTGTGTGCCGGGAGATTCCAATTACCTCTCCCAGCACTTCCGTCAAACAGCGAACCTAGGCGTTTTAGAAGCCAAGGGTACCAGCAGGCTGGATGTGGAGGTACAGGCCATAAGCTCAACTCTCAGAAGTGTGTATGCATGGGAGGCAGATGTCTGCTACCCGCTCGTACATGGGATTTGGAACCTAGCTACACTCTGGTTGAGGAAAGCCGTTGGAAATCGCTGTATTCAACTAGATACACGGGAGTTCAGGCCCAGTGCTCACACATGCTTTTCCCGCAACCTCTCCCAGCCACTAACATAAGGATGTTAGCAGCTACTCCTACAGTCAGGCAGCATGCGGGAGGGTTCTGCCCTGTCCTCAGCTCTCTCAGGGAAGTATGTCTTGAAGCCAGCTGTCAACTAGCTGCATTCCTATGGCAGTGAGAAGGTAGCAGTATTCTGAGTCAGGAGGTTCCAAGATTACCAGTCGACTGCACCTGGGGATACCCTCCAGGTCTGCATTGTTACCCTGCGTCTCAGAAGCCTCTGGCAAACGTCTCTGCTGAAGACCTGCGAAACTCACTCTGCCGGCAGTGTGGAACTGTGAGGGACTGAGGCTGAGCTCAACTCTCAGAAGTAAGATGGTTTTGGACAAGGCGTTCAGCTACCCTCTCACGTATGGAACTTAGTATGTAGCACCAGTCTACCACAGGAATTACTAGGAAATCTCTGAACTGAGCTTGGAGCCACTAGTCTTGTGTGCCGGGTGATTCCAATTACCTCTCCCAGCACTTCCGTCAAACAGCGAGCCTAGGCCTTTTAGAAGCCAAGGGTACCAGCAGGCTGGATGTGGAGGTACAGGCCATAAGCTCAACTCTCAGATGTGTGTATGCATGGGAGGCAGATGTCTGCTACCTGCTCGTACATGGGATTTGGAACCTAGCTACACTCTGGTTGAGGAAAGCCGTTGGAAATCGCTGTATTCAACTCAGATACACGGGAGTTCAGGCCCAGTGCTCACACATGCTTTTCCCGCAACCTCTCCCAGCCACGAACATAAGGATGTTAGCAGCTACTCCTACAGTCAGGCAGCATGCGGGAGGGTTCTGCCCTGTCCTCAGCTCTCACAGGGAAGCATGTCTTGAAGCCAGCTGTCAACTAGCTGCATTCCTATGGCAGTGAGAAGGTAGCAGTATTCTGAGTCAGGAGGTTCCAAGATTACCAGTCGACTGCACCTGGGGATACCCTCCAGGTCTGCATTGTTACCCTGCGTCTCAGAAGCCTCTGGCAAACTTCTCTGCTGAAAACCTGCGAAACTCACTCTGCAGGCAGTGTGGAACTGTGAGGGACCGAGGCTGAGCTCAACTCTCAGAAGTAAGATGGTTTGGACAAGGCGTTCAGCTACCCTCTCACGTATGGAACTTAGTATGTAGCACCAGTCTACCACAGGAATTACTAGGAAATCGCTGAACTGAGCTTGGAGGCACTAGTCTTGTGTGCCGGGTGATTCCAATTACCTCTCCCAGCACTTCCGTCAAACAGCGAGCCTAGGCCTTTTAGAAGCCAAGGGTACCAGCAGGCTGGATGTGGAGGTACAGGCCATAAGCTCAACTCTCAGAAGTGTGTATGCATGGGAGGCAGATTTCTGCTACCCGCTCGTACATGGGATTTGGAACCTAGCTACACTCTGGTTGAGGAAAGCCGTTGGAAATCGCTGTATTCAACTCAGATACACGGGAGTTCAGGCCCAGTGCTCACACATGCTTTTCCCGCAACCTCTCCCAGCCACTAACATAAGGATGTTAGCAGGTACTCCTACAGTCAGGCAGCATGCGGGAGGGTTCTGCCCTGTCCTCAGCTCTCACAGGGAAGCATGTCTTGAGCCAGCTGTCAACTACCTGCATTCCTATGGCAGTGAGAAGGTAGCAGTATTCTGAGTCAGGAGGTTCCAAGATTACCAGTCAACTGCACCTGGGGATACCCTCCAGGTCTGCATTGTTACCCTGCGTCTCAGAAGCCTCTGGCAAACGTCTCTGCTGAAGACCTGCGAAACTCACTCTGCCGGGAATGTGGAACTGTGAGGGACTGAGGCTGAGCTCAACTCTCAGAAGTAAGATGGTTTTGGACAAGGCGTTCAGCTACTCTCTCACGTATGGAACTTAGTATGTAGCACCAGTCTACCACAGGAATTACTAGGAAATCGCTGAACTGAGCTTGGAGGCACTAGTCTTGTGTGCCGGGTGATTCCAATTACCTCTCCCAGCACTTCCGTCAAACAGCGAGCCTAGGCCTTTTAGAAGCCAAGGGTACCAGCAGGCTGGATGTGGAGGTACAGGCCATAAGCTCAACTCTCAGAAGTGTGTATGCATGGGAGGCAGATGTCTGCTACCCACTCGGACATGGGAGTTGGAACCCAGCTACACTGTGATTGAAGAAGGCCATTGGAAATCGCTGTATTCAACTCAGATACACGGGAGTTCAGGCCCAGTGCTCACACATGCTTTTCCCGCAACCTCTCCCAGCCACTAACATAAGGATGTTAGCAGCTACTCCTACAGTCAGGCAGGATGCGGGAGGGTTCTGCCCTGTCCTCAGCTCTCACAGGGAAGCATGTCTTGAAGCCAGGTGTCAACTAGCTGCATTCCTATGGCAGTGAGAAGGTAGCAGTACTCTGAGTCAGGAGGTTCCAAGATTACCACTCTACTGCACCTGGAGATACCCTCCAGGTCTGCATTGTTAACTTGTACTCAGAAGCCTCTGGCAATCGTCTCTGGTGAAGACGTGTGAAACTCACTCTGCAGGCAGTGTGGAAGTGTGAGGGACTGAGGGTGTGCTCAACTCTCAGAAGTAAGATGCTTTTGGACAAGGCGTTCAGCCACCTTCTCACATATGGAACTTAGTATGTAGCACCTGTCTACCACAAGAATTACTGGGAAATCGTGAATTGAGCTTGGAGGCACTCGTCTTGTGTACCGGGAGATTCCAATTACCTCTCCCAGCACTTCCGTCAAACAGCGAGCCTAGGCCTTTTAGAAGCCAAGGGTACCAGCAGGCTGGCTGTGGAGGTACAGGCCATAAGCTCAACTCTCAGAAGTGTGTATGCATGGGAGGCAGATGTCTGCTACCCGCTCGTACATGGGATTTGGAACCTAGCTACACTCTGGTTGAGGAAAGCCGTTGGAAATCGCTGTATTCAACTCAGATACACGGGAGTTCAGGCCCAGTGCTCACACATGCTTTTCCCGCAACCTCTCCCGGCCACTAACATAAGGATGTTAGCAGCTAATCCTACAGTCAGGCAGGATGCGGGAGGGTTCTGCCCTGTCCTCAGCTCTCACAGGGAAGCATGTCTTGAAGCCAGCTGTCAACTAGCTGCATTCCTATGGCAGTGAGAAGGTAGCAGTATTCTGAGTCAGGAGGTTCCAAGATTACCAGTCGACTGCACCTGGGGATACCCTCCAGGTCTGCATTGTTACCCTGCGTCTCAGAAGCCTCTGGCAAACGTCTCTGCTGAAGACCTGCGAAACTCACTCTGCAGGCAGTGTGGAACTGTGAGGGACTGAGGCTGAGCTCAACTCTCAGAAGTAAGATGATTTTGGACAAGGCGTTCAGCTACCCTCTCACGTATGGAACTTAGTATGTGGCAGCAGTCTACCACAGGAATTACTAGGAAATCGCTGAACTGAGCTTGGAGGCACTAATCTTGTGTGCCGGGTGATTCCAATTACCTCTCCCAGCACTTCCGTCAAACAGCGAGCCTAGGCCTTTTAGAAGCCAAGGGTACCAGCAGGCTGGATGTGGAGGTACAGGCCATAAGCTCAACACTCAGAAGTTTGTATGCATGGGAGGCAGATGTCTGCTACCCACTCGGACATGGGAGTTGGAACCTAGCTACACTGTGATTGAAGAAGGCCATTGGAAATCGCTGTATTCAACTCAGATACACGGGAGTTCAGGCCCAGTGCTCACACATGCTTTTCACGCAACCTCTCCCAGCCACTAACATTAGGATGTTAGCAGCTACTCCTACAGTCAGGCAGGATGCGGGAGGGTTCTGCCCTGTCCTCAGCTCTCACAGGGAAGCATGTCTTGAAGCCAGCTGTCAACTAGCTGCATTCCTATGGCAGTGAGAAGGTAGCAGTACTCTGAGTCAGGAGGTTCCAAGATTACCACTCTACTGCACCAGGAGATACCCTCCAGGTCTGCATTGTTAACTTGTACTCAGAAGCCTCTGGAATCGTCTCTGGTGAAGACGTGTGAAACTCACTCTGCAGGCAGTGTGGAAGTGTGAGGGACTGAGGGTGTGCTCAACTCTCAGAAGTAAGATGCTTTTGGACAAGGCGTTCAGCTACCTTCTCACATATGGAACTTAGTATGTAGCACCTGTCTACCACAAGAATTACTGGGAAATCGTGAATTGAGCTTGGAGGCACTCGTCTTGTGTGCCGGGAGATTCCAATTACCTCTCCCAGCACTTCCGTCAAACAGCGAGCCTAGGCCTTTTAGAAGCCAAGGGTACCAGCAGGCTGGCTGTGGAGGTACAGGCCATAAGCTCAACTCTCAGAAGTGTGTATGCATGGGAGGCAGATGTCTGCTACCCGCTCGTACATGGGATTTGGAACCTAGCTACACTCTGGTTGAGGAAAGCCGTTGGAAATCGCTGTATTCAACTCAGATACACGGGAGTTCAGGCCCAGTGCTCACACATGCTTTTCCCGCAACCTCTCCCAGCCACTAACATAAGGAAGTTAGCAGCTACTCCTACAGTCAGGCAGGATGCGGGAGGTTTCTGCCCTGTCCTCAGCTCTCACAGGGAAGCATGTCTTGAAGCCAGCTGTCAACTAGCTGCATTCCTATGGCAGTGAGAAGGTAGCAGTACTCTGAGTCAGGAGGTTCCAAGATTACCACTCTACTGCACCTGGAGATACCCTCCAGGTCTGCATTGTTAACTTGTACTCAGAAGCCTCTGGCAATCGTCTCTGGTGAAGACGTGTGAAACTCACTCTGCAGGCAGTGTGGAACTGTGAGGGACTGAGGGTGGGCTCAACTCTCAGAAGTAAGATGCTTTTGGACAAGGCGTTCAGCTACGATCTCACATATGGAACTTAGTATGTAGCACCTGTCTACCACAAGAAATACTGGGAAATCGTGAATTGAGCTTGGAGGCACTCGTCCTGTGTGCCGGGAGATTCCAAATACCTCTCGCAGCACTTCCGTCAAACAGCGAGCCTAGGCCTTTTAGAAGCCAAGGGTACCAGCATGCTGGATGTGGAGGTACAGGCCATAAGCTCAACTCTCAGAAGTGTGTATGCATGGGAGGCAGATGTCTGCTACCTGCTCGTACATGGGATTTGGAACCTAGCTACACTCTGGTTGAGGAAAGCCGTTGGAAATCGCTGTATTCAACTCAGATACACGGGAGTTCAGGCCCAGTGCTCACACATGCTTTTCCCGCAACATCTCCCAGCCACTAACATTAGGATTTTAGCAGCTACTCCTACAGTCAGGCAGCATGCGGGAGGGTTCTGCCCTGTCCTCAGCTCTCTCAGGGAAGCATGTCTTGAAGCCAGCTAGCTGTCAACTAGCTGCATTCCTATGGCAGTGAGAAGGTAGCAGTATTGTGAGTCAGGAGGTTCCAAGATTACCAGTCGACTGCACCTGGGGATACCCTCCAGGTCTGCATTGTTACCCTGCGTCTCAGAAGCCTCTGGCAAACGTCTCTGCTGAAGACCTGCGAAACTCACTCTGCAGGCAGTGCGGAACTGTGAGGGACTGAGGCTGAGCTCAACTTTCCGAAGTAAGATGGTTTTGGACAAGGCGTTCAGCTACACTCTCACGTATGGAACTTAGTATGTAGCACCAGTCTACCACAGGAATTACTAGGAAATCGCTGAACTGAGCTTGGAGGCACTAGTCTTGTGTGCCGGGTGATTCCAATTACCTCTCCCAGCACTTTCAAACAGCGAGCCTAGGCCTTTAGAAGCCAAGGGTACCAGCAGGCTGGATGTGGAGGTACAGGCCATAAGCTCAACTCTCAGAAGTGTGTATGCATGGGAGGCAGATGTCTGCTACCCACTCGGACATGGGAGTTGGAACCTAGCTACACTGTGATTGAAGAAGGCCATTGGAAATCGCTGTATTCAACTCAGATACACGGGAGTTCAGGCCCAGTGCTCACACATGCTTTTCCCGCAACCTCTCCCAGCCACTAACATTAGGATGTTAGCAGCTACTCCTACAGTCAGGCAGGATGCGGGAGGGTTCTGCCCTGTCCTCAGCTCTCACAGGGAAGCATGTCTCAAAGCCAGCTGTCAACTAGCTGCATTCCTATGGCAGTGAGAAGGTAGCAGTACTCTGAGTCAGGAGGTTCCAAGATTACCACTCTACTGCACCTGGAGATACCCTCCAGGTCTGCATTGTTAACTTGTACTCAGAAGCCTCTGGCAATCGTCCTGGTGAAGACGTGTGAAACTCACTCTGCTGGCAGTGTGGAAGTGTGAGGGACTGAGGGTGTGCTCAACTCTCAAAAGTAAGATGCTTTTGGACAAGGCTTTCAGCTACCTTCTCACATATGGAACTTAGTATGTAGCACCTGTCTACCACAAGAATTACTGGGAAATCGTGAATTGAGCTTGGAGGCACTCGTCTTGTGTGCCGGGAGATTCCAATTACCTCTCCCAGCACTTCCGTCAAACAGCGAGCCTAGGCCTTTTAGAAGCCAAGGGTACCAGCAGGCTGGCTGTGGAGGTACAGGCCATAAGCTCAACTCTCAGAAGTGTGTATGCATGGGAGGCAGATGTCTGCTACCCGCTCGTACATGGGATTTGGAACCTAGCTACACTCTGGTTGAGGAAAGCCGTTGGAAATCGCTGTATTCAACTCAGATACACGGGAGTTCAGGCCCAGTGCTCACACATGCTTTTCGCGCAACCTCTCCCAGCCACTAACATAAGGATGTTAGCAGCTACTCCTACAGTCAGGCAGCATGCGGGAGGGTTCTGCCCTGTCCTCAGCTCTCACAGGGAAGCATGTCTTGAAGCCAGCCGTCAACTAGCTGCATTCCTATGGCAGTGAGAAGGTAGCAGTATTCTGAGTCAGGAGGTTCCAAGGTTACCAGTCGACTGCACCTGGGGATACCCTCCAGGTCTGCATTGTGACCCTGCGTCGCAGAAGCCTCTGGCAAACGTCTCTCCTGAAGACCTGCGAAACTCACTCTGCAGGCAGTGTGGAACTGTGAGGGACTGAGGCTGAGCTCAACTCTCAGAAGTAAGATGGTTTTGGACAAGGCGTTCAGCTACCCTCTCACGTATGGAACTTAGTATGTAGCACCAGTCTACCACAGGAATTACTAGGAAATCGCTGAACTGAGCTTGGAGGCACTAGTCTTGTGTGCCGGGTGATTCCAATTACCTCTCCCAGCACTTCCGTCAAACAGCGAGCCTAGGCCTTTTAGAAGCCAAGGTACCAGCAGGCTGGATGTGGAGGTACAGGCCATAAGCTCAACTCTCAGAAGTGTGTATGCATGGGAGGCAGATGTCTGCTACCCACTCGGACATGGGAGTTGGAACCTAGCTACACTGTGATTGAAGAAGGCCATTGGAAATCGCTGTATTCAACTCAGATACACGGGAGTTCAGGCCCAGTGCTCACACATGCTTTTCCCGCAACCTCTCCCAGCCACTAACATTAGGATGTTAGCAGCTACTCCTACAGTCAGGCAGGATGCGGGAGGGTTCTGCCGTGTCCTCAGCTCTCACAGGGAAGCATGTCTCGAAGCCAGCTGTCAACTAGCTGCATTCCTATGGCAGTGAGAAGGTAGCAGTACTCTGAGTCTGGAGGTTCCAAGATTACCACTCTACTGCACCTGGAGATACCCTCCATGTCTGCATTGTTAACTTGTACTCAGAAGCCTCTGGCAATCGTCTCTGGTGAAGACGTGTGAAACTCACTCTGCAGGCAGTGTGGAAGTGTGAGGGACTGAGGGTGTGCTCAACTCTCAGAAGTAAGATGCTTTTGGACAAGGCGTTCAGCTACCTTCTCACATATGGAACTTAGTATGTAGCACCTGTCTACCACAAGAATTACTGGGAAATCGTGAATTGAGCTTGGAGGCACTCGTCTTGTGTGCCGGGAGATTCCAATTACCTCTCCCAGCACTTCCGTCAAACAGCGAGCCTCGGCGTTTTAGAAGCCAAGGGTACCAGCAGGCTGGCTGTGGAGGTACAGGCCATAAGCTCAACTCTCAGAAGTGTGTATGCATGGGAGGCAGATGTCTGCTACCCGCTCGTACATGGGATTTGGAACCTAGCTACACTCTGGTTGTGGAAAGCCTTTGGAAATCGCTGTATTCAACTCAGATACACGGGAGTTCAGGCCCAGTGCTCACACATGCTTTTCCCGCAACATCTCCCAGCCACTAACATTAGGATTTTAGCAGCTACTCCTACAGTCAGGCAGCATGCGGGAGGGTTCTGCCCTGTCCTCAGCTCTCTCAGGGAAGCATGTCTTGAAGCCAGCTAGCTGTCAACTAGCTGCATTCCTATGGCAGTGAGAAGGTAGCAGTATTCTGAGTCAGGAGGTTCCAAGATTACCAGTCGACTGCACCTGGGGATACCCTCCAGGTCTGCATTGTTACCCTGCGTCTCAGAAGCCTCTGGCAAACGTCTCTGCTGAAGACCTGCGAAACTCACTCTGCAGGCAGTGCGGAACTGTGAGGGACTGAGGCTGAGCTCAACTCTCCGAAGTAAGATGGTTTTGGACAAGGCGTTCAGCTACACTCTCACGTATGGAACTTAGTATGTAGCACCAGTCTACCACAGGAATTACTAGGAAATCGCTGAACTGAGCTTGGAGGCACTAGTCTTGTGTGCCGGGTGATTCCAATTACCTCTCCCAGCACTTTCAAACAGCGAGCCTAGGCCTTTTAGAAGCCAAGGGTACCAGCAGGCTGGATGTGGAGGTACAGGCCATAAGCTCAACTCTCAGAAGTGTGTATGCATGGGAGGCAGATGTCTGCTACCCACTCGGACATGGGAGTTGGAACCTAGCTACACTGTGATTGAAGAAGGCCATTGGAAATCGCTGTATTCAACTCAGATACACGGGAGTTCAGGCCCAGTGCTCACACATGCTTTTCCCGCAACCTCTCCCAGCCACTAACATTAGGATGTTAGCAGCTACTCCTACAGTCAGGCAGGATGCGGGAGGGTTCTGCCCTGTCCTCAGCTCTCACAGGGAAGTATGTCTTGAAGCCAGCTGACAACTAGCTGCATTCATATGGCCGTGAGAAGGTAGCAGTACGCTGAGTCAGGAGGTTCCAAGATTACCACTCTACTGCACCTGGAGATACCCTCCAGGTCTGCATTGTTAACTTGTACTCAGAAGCCTCTGCAATCGTCTCTGGTGAGGACGTGTGAAACTCACTCTGCAGGCAGTGTGGAAGTGTGAGGGACTGAGGGTGGGCTCAACTCTCAGAAGTAAGATGCTTTTGGACAAGGCGTTCAGCTACCTTCTCACATATGGAACTTAGTATGTAGCACCTGTCTACCACAAGAATTACTGGGAAATCGTGAATTGAGCTTGGAGGCACTCGTCTTGTGTGCCGGGAGATTCCAATTACCTCTCCCAGCACTTCCGTCAAACAGCGAGCCTAGGCCTTTTAGAAGCCAAGGGTACCAGCAGGCTGGATGTGGAGGTACAGGCCATAAGCTCAACTCTCAGAAGTGTGTATGCATGGGAGGCAGATGTCTGCTACCCCCTCGTACATGGGATTTGGAAACTAGCTACACTCTGGTTGAGGAAAGCCGTTGGAAATCGCTGTATTCAACTCAGATACACGGAAGTTCAGGCCCAGTGCTCACACATGCTTTTCCCGCAACCTCTCCCAGCCACTAACATAAGGATGTTAGCAGCTACTCCTACAGTCAGGCAGCATGCGGGAGGGTTCTGCCCTGTCCTCAGCTCTCACAGGGAAGCATGTCTTGAAGCCAGCTGTCAACGAGCTGCATTCCTATGGCAGTGAGAAGGTAGCAGTATTCTGATCAGGAGGTTCCAAGATTACCAGTCGACTGCACCTGGGGATACCCTCCAGGTCTGCATTGTTACCCTGCGTCTCAGAAGCCTCTGGCAAACGTCTCTGCTGAAGATCTGCGAAACTCACTCTGCAGGCAGTGTGGAACTGTGAGGGACTGAGGCTGAGCTCAACTCTCAGAAGTAAGATGGTTTTGGACAAGGCGTTCAGCTACCCTCTCACTTATGGAACTTAGTATGTAGCACCAGTCTACCACAGGAATTACTAGGAAATCGCTGAACTGAGCTTGGAGGCACTAGTCTTGTGTGCCGGGTGATTCCAATTACCTCTCCCAGCACTTCCGTCAAACAGCGAGCCTAGGCCTTTTAGAAGCCAAGAGTACCAGCAAGCTGGATGTGGAGGTACAGGCCATAAGCTCAACTCTCAGAAGTGTGTATGCATGGGAGGCAGATATATGCTACCCGCTCGTACATGGGATTTGGAACCTAACTACACTCTGGTTGAGGAAAGCCGTTGGAAATCGCTGTATTCAACTCAGATACACGGGAGTTCAGGCCCAGTGCTCACACATGCTTTTCCCGCAACCTCTCCCAGCCACTAACATTAGGATGTTAGCAGCTACTCCTATAGTCAGGCAGGATGCGGGAGGGTTCTGCCCTGTCCTCAGCTCTCACAGGGAAGCATGTCTCAAAGCCAGCTGTCAACTAGCTGCATTCCTATGGCAGTGAGAAGGTAGCAGTACTCTGAGTCAGGAGGTTCCAAGATTACCACTCTACTGCACCTGGAGATACCCTCCAGGTCTGCATTGTTAACTTGTACTCAGAAGCCTCTGGCAATCGTCCTGGTGAAGACGTGTGAAACTCACTCTGCTGGCAGTGTGGAAGTGTGAGGGACTGAGGGTGTGCTCAACTCTCAAAAGTAAGATGCTTTTGGACAAGGCTTTCAGCTACCTTCTCACATATGGAACTTAGTATGTAGCACCTGTCTACCACAAGAATTACTGGGAAATCGTGAATTGAGCTTGGAGGCACTCGTCTTGTGTGCCGGGAGATTCCAATTACCTCTCCCAGCACTTCCGTCAAACAGCGAGCCTAGGCCTTTTAGAAGCCAAGGGTACCAGCAGGCTGGCTGTGGAGGTACAGGCCATAAGCTCAACTCTCAGAAGTGTGTATGCATGGGAGGCAGATGTCTGCTACCCGCTCGTACATGGGATTTGGAACCTAGCTACACTCTGGTTGAGGAAAGCCGTTGGAAATCGCTGTATTCAACTCAGATACACGGGAGTTCAGGCCCAGTGCTCACACATGCTTTTCGCGCAACCTCTCCCAGCCACTAACATAAGGATGTTAGCAGCTACTCCTACAGTCAGGCAGCATGCGGGAGGGTTCTGCCCTGTCCTCAGCTCTCACAGGGAAGCATGTCTTGAAGCCAGCCGTCAACTAGCTGCATTCCTATGGCAGTGAGAAGGTAGCAGTATTCTGAGTCAGGAGGTTCCAAGATTACCAGTCGACTGCACCTGGGTATACCCTCCAGGTCTGCATTGTGACCCTGCGTCGCAGAAGCCTCTGGCAAACGTCTCTCCTGAAGACCTGCGAAACTCACTCTGCAGGCAGTGTGGAACTGTGAGGGACTGAGGCTGAGCTCAACTCTCAGAAGTAAGATGGTTTTGGACAAGGCGTTCAGCTACCCTCTCACGTATGGAACTTAGTATGTAGCACCAGTCTACCACAGGAATTACTAGGAAATCGCTGAACTGAGCTTGGAGGCACTAGTCTTGTGTGCCGGGTGATTCCAATTACCTCTCCCAGCACTTCCGTCAAACAGCGAGCCTAGGCCTTTTAGAAGCCAAGGTACCAGCAGGCTGGATGTGGAGGTACAGGCCATAAGCTCAACTCTCAGAAGTGTGTATGCATGGGAGGCAGATGTCTGCTACCCACTCGGACATGGGAGTTGGAACCTAGCTACACTGTGATTGAAGAAGGCCATTGGAAATCGCTGTATTCAACTCAGATACACGGGAGTTCAGGCCCAGTGCTCACACATGCTTTTCCCGCAACCTCTCCCAGCCACTAACATAAGGATGTTAGCAGCTACTCCTACAGTCAGGCAGCATGCGGGAGGGTTCTGCCCTGTCCTCAGCTCTCACAGGGAAGCATGTCTTGAAGCCAGCTGTCAACGAGCTGCATTCCTATGGCAGTGAGAAGGTAGCAGTATTCTGATCAGGAGGTTCCAAGATTACCAGTCGACTGCACCTGGGGATACCCTCCAGGTCTGCATTGTTACCCTGCGTCTCAGAAGCCTCTGGCAAACGTCTCTGCTGAAGACCTGCGAAACTCACTCTGCAGGCAGTGTGGAACTGTGAGGGACTGAGGCTGAGCTCAACTCTCAGAAGTAAGATGGTTTTGGACAAGGCGTTCAGCTACCCTCTCACGTATGGAACTTAGTATGTAGCACCAGTCTACCACAGGAATTACTAGGAAATCGCTGAACTGAGCTTGGAGGCACTAGTCTTGTGTGCCGGGTGATTCCAATTACCTCTCCCAGCACTTCCGTCAAACAGCGAGCCTAGGCCTTTTAGAAGCCAAGAGTACCAGCAAGCTGGATGTGGAGGTACAGGCCATAAGCTCAACTCTCAGAAGTGTGTATGCATGGGAGGCAGATATATGCTACCCGCTCGTACATGGGATTTGGAACCTAACTACACTCTGGTTGAGGAAAGCCGTTGGAAATCGCTGTATTCAACTCAGATACACGGGAGTTCAGGCCCAGTGCTCACACATGCTTTTCCCGCAACCTCTCCCAGCCACTAACATTAGGATGTTAGCAGCTACTCCTACAGTCAGGCAGGATGCGGGAGGGTTCTGCCCTGTCCTCAGCTCTCACAGGGAAGCATGTCTCAAAGCCAGCTGTCAACTAGCTGCATTCCTATGGCAGTGAGAAGGTAGCAGTACTCTGAGTCAGGAGGTTCCAAGATTACCACTCTACTGCACCTGGAGATACCCTCCAGGTCTGCATTGTTAACTTGTACTCAGAAGCCTCTGGCAATCGTCCTGGTGAAGACGTGTGAAACTCACTCTGCTGGCAGTGTGGAAGTGTGAGGGACTGAGGGTGTGCTCAACTCTCAAAAGTAAGATGCTTTTGGACAAGGCTTTCAGCTACCTTCTCACATATGGAAATTAGTATGTAGCACCTGTCTACCACAAGAATTACTGGGAAATCGTGAATTGAGCTTGGAGGCACTCGTCTTGTGTGCCGGGAGATTCCAATTACCTCTCCCAGCACTTCCGTCAAACAGCGAGCCTAGGCCTTTTAGAAGCCAAGGGTACCAGCAGGCTGGCTGTGGAGGTACAGGCCATAAGCTCAACTCTCAGAAGTGTGTATGCATGGGAGGCAGATGTCTGCTACCCGCTCGTACATGGGATTTGGAACCTAGCTACACTCTGGTTGAGGAAAGCCGTTGGAAATCGCTGTATTCAACTCAGATACACGGGAGTTCAGGCCCAGTGCTCACACATGCTTTTCGCGCAACCTCTCCCAGCCACTAACATAAGGATGTTAGCAGCTACTCCTACAGTCAGGCAGCATGCGGGAGGGTTCTGCCCTGTCCTCAGCTCTCACAGGGAAGCATGTCTTGAAGCCAGCCGTCAACTAGCTGCATTCCTATGGCAGTGAGAAGGTAGCAGTATTCTGAGTCAGGAGGTTCCAAGATTACCAGTCGACTGCACCTGGGGATACCCTCCAGGTCTGCATTGTGACCCTGCGTCGCAGAAGCCTCTGGCAAACGTCTCTCCTGAAGACCTGCGAAACTCACTCTGCAGGCAGTGTGGAACTGTGAGGGACTGAGGCTGAGCTCAACTCTCAGAAGTAAGATGGTTTTGGACAAGGCGTTCAGCTACCCTCTCACGTATGGAACTTAGTATGTAGCACCAGTCTACCACAGGAATTACTAGGAAATCGCTGAACTGAGCTTGGAGGCACTAGTCTTGTGTGCCGGGTGATTCCAATTACCTCTCCCAGCACTTCCGTCAAACAGCGAGCCTAGGCCTTTTAGAAGCCAAGGTACCAGCAGGCTGGATGTGGAGGTACAGGCCATAAGCTCAACTCTCAGAAGTGTGTATGCATGGGAGGCAGATGTCTGCTACCCACTCGGACATGGGAGTTGGAACCTAGCTACACTGTGATTGAAGAAGGCCATTGGAAATCGCTGTATTCAACTCAGATACACGGGAGTTCAGGCCCAGTGCTCACACATGCTTTTCCCGCAACCTCTCCCAGCCACTAACATTAGGATGTTAGCAGCTACTCCTACAGTCAGGCAGGATGCGGGAGGGTTCTGCCCTGTCCTCAGCTATCACAGGGAAGCATGTCTCGAAGCCAGCTGTCAACTAGCTGCATTCCTATGGCAGTGAGAAGGTAGCAGTACTCTGAGTCAGGAGGTTCCAAGATTACCACTCTACTGCACCTGGAGATACCCTCCAGGTCTGCATTGTTAACTTGTACTCAGAAGCCTCTGGCAATCGTCTCTGGTGAAGACGTGTGAAACTCACTCTGCAGGCAGTGTGGAAGTGTGAGGGACTGAGGGTGTGCTCAACTCTCAGAAGTAAGATGCTTTTGGACAAGGCGTTCAGCTACCTTCTCACATATGGAACTTAGTATGTAGCACCTGTCTACCACAAGAATTACTGGGAAATCGTGAATTGAGCTTGGAGGCACTCGTCTTGTGTGCCGGGAGATTCCAATTACCTCTCCCAGCACTTCCGTCAAACAGCGAGCCTCGGCGTTTTAGAAGCCAAGGGTACCAGCAGGCTGGCTGTGGAGGTACAGGCCATAAGCTCAACTCTCAGAAGTGTGTATGCATGGGAGGCAGATGTCTGCTAACCGCTCGTACATGGGATTTGGAACCTAGCTACACTCTGGTTGAGGAAAGCCTTTGGAAATCGCTGTATTCAACTCAGATACACGGGAGTTCAGGCCCAGTGCTCACACATGCTTTTCCCGCAACCTCTCCCAGCCACTAACATAAGGATGTTAGCAGCTACTCCTACAGTCAGGCAGCATGCGGGAGGGTTCTGCCCTGTCCTCAGCTCTCACAGGGAAGCATGTCTTGAAGCCAGCTGTCAACTAGCTGCATTCCTATGGCAGTGAGAAGGTAGCAGTATTCTGAGTCAGGAGGTTCCAAGATTACCAGTCGACTGCACCTGGGGATACCCTCCAGGGCTGCATTGTTACCCTGCGTCTCAGAAGCCTCTGGCAAACGTCTCTGCTGAAGACCTGCGAAACTCACTCTGCAGGCAGTGTCGAACTGTGAGGGACTGAGGCTGAGCTCAACTCTCCGAAGTAAGATGGTTTTGGACAAGGCGTTCAGCTACCCTCTCACGTATGGAACTTAGTACGTAGCACCAGTCTACCACAGGAATTACTAGGAAATCGCTGAACTGAGCTTGGAGGCACTAGTCTTGTGTGCCGGGTGATTCCAATTACCTCTCCCAGCACTTCCGTCAAACAGCGAGCCTAGGCCTTTTAGAAACCAAGGGTACCAGCAGGCTGGATGTGGAGGTACAGGCCATAAGCTCAACTCTCAGAAGTGTGTATGCATGGGAGGCAGATGTCTGCTACCCACTCGGACATGGGAGTTGGAACCTAGCTACACTGTGATTGAAGAAGACCATTGGAAATCGCTGTATTCAACTCAGATACACGGGAGTTCAGGCCCAGTGCTCACACATGCTTTTCCCGCAACCTCTCCCAGCCACTAACATTAGGATGTTAGCAGCTACTCCTACAGTCAGGCAGGATGCGGGAGGGTTCTGCCCTGTCCTCAGCTCTCACAGGGAAACATGTCTTGAAGCCAGCTGTCAACTAGCTGCATTCCTATGGCAGTGAGAAGGTAGCAGTACTCTGAGTCAGGAGGTTCCAAGATTACCACTCTACTGCACCTGGAGATACCCTCCAGGTCTGCATTGTTAACTTGTACTCAGAAGCCTCTGGCAATCGTCCTGGTGAAGACGTCTGAAACTCACTCTGCAGGCAGTGTGGAAGTGTGAGGGACTGAGGGTGTGCTCAACTCTCAGAAGTAAGATGCTTTTGGACAAGGCGTTCAGCTACCTTCTCACATATGGAACTTAGTATGTAGCACCTGTCTACCACAAGAATTACTGGGAAATCGTGAATTGAACTTGGAGGCACTCGTCTTGTGTGCCGGGAGATTCCAATTACCTCTCCCAGCACTTCCGTCAAACAGTGAGCCTAGGCCTTTTAGAAGCCAAGGGTACCAGCAGGCTGGCTGTGGAGGTACAGGCCATAAGCTCAACTCTCAGAAGTGTGTATGCATGGGAGGCAGATGTCTGCTACCCGCTCGTACATGGGATTTGGAACCTAGCTACACTCTGGTTGAGGAAAGCCGTTGGAAATCGCTGTATTCAACTCAGATACACGGGAGTTCAGGCCGAGTGCTCACACATGCTTTTCCCTCAACATCTCCCAGCCACTAACATTAGGATGTTAGCAGCTATTCCTACAGTCAGGCAGCATGCGGGAGGGTTCTGCCCTGTCCTCAGCTCTCTCAGGGAAGCATGTCTTGAAGCCAGCTAGCTGTCAACTAGCTGCATTCCTATGGCAGTGAGAAGGTAGCAGTATTCTGAGTCAGGAGGTTCCAAGATTACCAGTCGACTGCACCTGGGGATACCCTCCAGGTCTGCATTGTTACCCTGCGTCTCAGAAGCCTCTGGCAAACGTCTCTGCTGAAGACCTGCGAAACTCACTCTGCAGGCAGTGTGGAACTGTGAGGGACTGAGGCTGAGCTCAACTCTCAGAAGTAAGATGGTTTTGGACAAGGCGTTCAGCTACCCTCTCACATATGGAACTTAGTATGTAGCACCAGTCTACCACAGGAATTACTAGGAAATCGCTGAACTGAGTTTGGAGGCACTAGTCTTGTGTGACGGGTGATTCCAATTACCTCTCCCAGCACTTCCGCCAAACAGCGAGCCTAGGCCTTTTAGAAGCCAAGGGTACCAGCAGGCTGGCTGTGGAGGTACAGGCCATAAGCTCAACTCTCAGAAGTGTGTATGCATGGGAGGCAGATGTTTGCTACCCGCTCGTACATGGGATTTGGAACCTAGCTACACTCTGGTTGAGGAAAGCCGTTGGAAATCGCTGTATTCAACTCAGGTACACGGGAGTTCAGGCCCAGTGCTCACACATGCTTTTCCCGCAACCTCTCCCAGCCACTAACATAAGGATGTTAGCAGCTACTCCTACAGTCAGGCAGCATGCGGGAGGGTTCTGCCCTGTCCTCAGCTCTCACAGGGAAGCATGTCTTGAAGCCAGCTGTCAACTAGCTGCATTCCTATGGCAGTGAGAAGGTAGCAGTACTCTGAGTCTGGAGGTTCCAAGATTACCACTCTACTGCACCTGGAGATACCCTCCAGGTCTGCATTGTTAACTTGTACTCAGAAGCCTCTGGCAATCGTCTCTGGTGAAGACGTGTGAAACTCACTCTGCAGGCAGTGTGGAAGTGTGAGGGACTGAGGGTGGGCTCAACTATCAGAAGTAAGATGCTTTTGGACAAGGCGTTCAGCTACCTTCTCACATATGGAACTTAGTATGTAGCACCTGTCTACCACAAGAATTACTGGGAAATCGTGAATTGAGCTTGGAGGCACTCGTCTTGTGTGCCGGGAGATTCCAATTACCTCTCCCAGCACTTCCGTCAAACAGCGAGCTTAGGCCTTTTAGAAGCCAAGGGTACCAGCAGGCTGGATGTGGAGGTAAAGGCCATAAGCTCAACTCTCAGAAGTGTGTATGCATGGAAGGCAGATGTCTGCTACCCGCTCGTACATGGGATTTGGAACCTAGCTACACTCTGGTTGAGGAAAGCCGTTGGAAATCGCTGTATTCAACTCAGATACACGGGAGTTCAGGCCCAGTGCTCACACATTCTTTTCCTGCAACCTCTCCCAGCCACTAACATAAGGATGTTAGCAGCTACTCCTACAGTCAGGCAGCATGCGGGAGGGTTCTGCCCTTCGTCAGCTCTCACAGGGAAGCATGTCTTGAAGCCAGCTGTCAACTAGCTGCATTCCTATGGCAGTGAGAAGGTAGCAGTATTCTGAGTCAGGAGGTTCCAAGATTACCAGTCGACTGCACCTGGGGATACCCTCCAGGTCTGCATTGTTACCCTGCGTCTCAGAAGCCTCTGGCAAACGTCTCTGCTGAAGACCTGCGAAACTCACACTGCAGGCAGTGTGGAACTGTGAGGGACTGAGGCTGAGCTCAACTCTCAGAAGTAAGATGGTTTTGGACAAGGCGTTCTGCTACCCTCTCACGTATGGAACTTAGTATGTAGCACCAGTCTACCACAGGAATTACTAGGAAATCGCTGAACTGAGCTTGGAGGCACTAGTCTTGTGTGCCGGGTGATTCCAATTACCTCTCCCAGCACTTCCGTCAAACAGCGAGCCTAGGCCTTTTAGAAGCCAAGGGTACCAGCAGGCTGGATGTGGAGGTACAGGCCAAAAGCTCAACTCTCAGAAGTGTGTATGCATGGGAGGCAGATGTCTGCTACCCACTCGGACATGGGAGTTGGAACCTAGCTACACTGTGATTGAAGAAGGCCATTGGAAATCGCTGTATTCAACTCAGATACACGGGAGTTCAGGCCCAGTGCTCACACATGCTTTTCCCGCAACCTCTCCCAGCCACTAACATTAGGATGTTAGCAGCTAATCCTACAGTCAGGCAGGATGCGGGAGGGTTCTGCCCTGTCCTCAGCTCTCACAGGGAAGCATGTCTTGAAGCCAGCTGTCACCTAGCTGCATTCCTATGGCAGTGAGAAGGTAGCAGTACTCTGAGTCGGAGGTTCCAAGATTACCACTCTACTGTACCTGGAGATACCCTCCAGGTCTGCATTGTTAACTTGTACTCAGAAGCCTCTGGCAATCGTCTCTGGTGAAGACGTGTGAAACTCACTCTGCAGGCAGTGTGGAAGTGTGAGGGACTGAGGGTGTGCTCAACTCTCAGAAGAAAGATGCTTTTGGACAAGGCGTTCAGCTACCTTCTCACATATGGAACTTAGTATGTAGCACCTGTCTACCACAAGAATTACTGGGTAATCGTGAATTGAGCTTGGAGGCACTAGTCTTGTGTGCCGGGTGATTCCAATTACCTCTCCCAGCACTTCCGTCAAACAGCGAGCTTAGGCCTTTTAGAAGCCAAGGGTACCAGCAGGCTGGATGTGGAGGTAAAGGCCATAAGCTCAACTCTCAGAAGTGTGTATGCATGGGAGGCAGATATCTGCTTCCCGCTCGTACATGGGATTTGGAACCTAGCTACACTCTGGTTGAGGAAAGCCGTTGGAAATCGCTGTATTCAACTCAGATACACGGGAGTTCAGGCCCAGTGCTCACACATGCTTTTCCCGCAACCTCTCCCAGCCACTAACATAAGGATGTTAGCAGCTACTCCTACAGTCAGGCAGCATGCGGGAGGGTTCTGCCCTGTCCTCAGCTCTCACAGGGAAGCATGTCTTAAAGCCAGCTGTCAACTAGCTGCATTCCTATGGCAGTGAGAAGGTAGCAGTATTCTGAGTCAGGAGGTTCCAAGATTACCAGTCGACTGCACCTGGGGATACCCTCCAGGTCTGCATTGTTACCCTGCGTCGCAGAAGCCTCTGGCAAAGGTCTCTGCTGAAGACCTGCGAAACTCACACTGCAGGCAGTGTGGAACTGTGAGGGACTGAGGCTGAGCTCAACTCTCAGAAGTAAGATGGTTTTGGACAAGGCGTTCAGCTACCCTCTCACGTATGGAACTTAGTATGTAGCACCAGTCTACCACAGGAATTACTAGGGAATCGCTGAACTGAGCTTGGAGGCACTAGTCTTGTGTGCCGGGTGATTCAAATTACCTCTCCCAGCACTTCCGTCAAACAGCGAGCCTAGGCCTTTTAGAAGCCAAGGGTACCAGCAGGCTGGCTGTGGAAGTACAGGCCATAAGCTCAACTCTCAGAAGTGTGTATGCATGGGAGGCAGATGTCTGCTACCCGCTCGTAGATGGGATTTGGATCCTAGCTACACTCTGGTTGAGGAAAGCCGTTGGAAATCGCTGTATTCAACTGAGATACACGGGAGTTCAGGCCCAGTGCTCACACATGCTTTTCCCGCAACCTCTCCCAGCCACTAACATAAGGATGTTAGCAGCTACTCCTACAGTCAGGCAGCATGCGGGAGGGTTCTGCCCTGTCCTCAGCTCTCACAGGGAAGCATGTCTTGAAGCCAGCCGTCAACTAGCTGCATTCCTATGGCAGTGAGAAGGTAGCAGTATTCTGAGTCAGGAGGTTCCAAGATTACCAGTCGACTGCACCTGGGCATACCCTCCAGGTCTGCATTGTGACCCTGCGTCGCAGAAGCCTCTGGCAAACGTCTCTCCTGAAGACCTGCGAAACTCACTCTGCAGGCAGTGTGGAACTGTGAGGGACTGAGGCTGAGCTCAACTCTCAGAAGTAAGATGGTTTTGGACAAGGCGTTCAGCTACCCTCTCACGTATGGAACTTAGTATGTAGCACCAGTCTACCACAGGAATTACTAGGAAATCGCTGAACTGAGCTTGGAGGCACTAGTCTTGTGTGCCGGGTGATTCCAATTACCTCTCCCAGCACTTCCGTCAAACAGCGAGCCTAGGCCTTTTAGAAGCCAAGGTACCAGCAGGCTGGATGTGGAGGTACAGGCCATAAGCTCAACTCTCAGAAGTGTGTATGCATGGGAGGCAGATGTCTGCTACCCACTCGGACATGGGAGTTGGAACCTAGCTACACTGTGATTGAAGAAGGCCATTGGAAATCGCTGTATTCAACTCAGATACACGGGAGTTCAGGCCCAGTGCTCACACATGCTTTTCCCGCAACCTCTCCCAGCCACTAAAATTAGGATGTTAGCAGCTACTCCTACAGTCAGGCAGGATGCGGGAGGGTTCTGCCCTGTCCTCAGCTCTCACAGGGAAGCATGTCTCGAAGCCAGCTGTCAACTAGCTGCATTCCTATGGCAGTGAGAAGGTAGCAGTACTCTGAGTCAGGAGGTTCCAAGATTACCACTCTACTGCACCTGGAGATACCCTCCAGGTCTGCATTGTTAACTTGTACTCAGAAGCCTCTGGCAATCGTCTCTGGTGAAGACGTGTGAAACTCACTCTGCAGGCAGTGTGGAAGTGTGAGGGACTGAGGGTGTGCTCAACTCTCAGAAGTAAGATGCTTTTGGACAAGGCGTTCAGCTACCTTCTCACATATGGAACTTAGTATGTAGCACCTGTCTACCACAAGAATTACTGGGAAATCGTGAATTGAGCTTGGAGGCACTCGTCTTGTGTGCCGGGAGATTCCAATTACCTCTCCCAGCACTTCCGTCAAACAGCGAGCCTCGGCGTTTTAGAAGCCAAGGGTACCAGCAGGCTGGCTGTGGAGGTACAGGCCATAAGCTCAACTCTCAGAAGTGTGTATGCATGGGAGGCAGATGTCTGCTACCCACTCGTACATGGGATTTGGAACCTAGCTACACTCTGGTTGAGGAAAGCCTTTGGAAATCGCTGTATTCAACTCAGATACACGGGAGTTCAGGCCCAGTGCTCACACATGCTTTTCCCGCAACCTCTCCCAGCCACTAACATAAGGATGTTAGCAGCTACTCCTATAGTCAGGCAGGATGCGGGAGGGTTCTGCCCTGTCCTCAGCTCTCACAGGGAAGCATGTCTCAAAGCCAGCTGTCAACTAGCTGCATTCCTATGGCAGTGAGAAGGTAGCAGTACTCTGAGTCAGGAGGTTCCAAGATTACCACTCTACTGCACCTGGAGATACCCTCCAGGTCTGCATTGTTAACTTGTACTCAGAAGCCTCTGGCAATCGTCCTGGTGAAGACGTGTGAAACTCACTCTGCTGGCAGTGTGGAAGTGTGAGGGACTGAGGGTGTGCTCAACTCTCAAAAGTAAGATGCTTTTGGACAAGGCTTTCAGCTACCTTCTCACATATGGAACTTAGTATGTAGCACCTGTCTACCACAAGAATTACTGGGAAATCGTGAATTGAGCTTGGAGGCACTCGTCTTGTGTGCCGGGAGATTCCAATTACCTCTCCCAGCACTTCCGTCAAACAGCGAGCCTAGGCCTTTTAGAAGCCAAGGGTACCAGCAGGCTGGCTGTGGAGGTACAGGCCATAAGCTCAACTCTCAGAAGTGTGTATGCATGGGAGGCAGATGTCTGCTACCCGCTCGTACATGGGATTTGGAACCTAGCTACACTCTGGTTGAGGAAAGCCGTTGGAAATCGCTGTATTCAACTCAGATACACGGGAGTTCAGGCCCAGTGCTCACACATGCTTTTCGCGCAACCTCTCCCAGCCACTAACATAAGGATGTTAGCAGCTACTCCTACAGTCAGGCAGCATGCGGGAGGGTTCTGCCCTGTCCTCAGCTCTCACAGGGAAGCATGTCTTGAAGCCAGCCGTCAACTAGCTGCATTCCTATGGCAGTGAGAAGGTAGCAGTATTCTGAGTCAGGAGGTTCCAAGATTACCAGTCGACTGCACCTGGGTATACCCTCCAGGTCTGCATTGTGACCCTGCGTCGCAGAAGCCTCTGGCAAACGTCTCTCCTGAAGACCTGCGAAACTCACTCTGCAGGCAGTGTGGAACTGTGAGGGACTGAGGCTGAGCTCAACTCTCAGAAGTAAGATGGTTTTGGACAAGGCGTTCAGCTACCCTCTCACGTATGGAACTTAGTATGTAGCACCAGTCTACCACAGGAATTACTAGGAAATCGCTGAACTGAGCTTGGAGGCACTAGTCTTGTGTGCCGGGTGATTCCAATTACCTCTCCCAGCACTTCCGTCAAACAGCGAGCCTAGGCCTTTTAGAAGCCAAGGTACCAGCAGGCTGGATGTGGAGGTACAGGCCATAAGCTCAACTCTCAGAAGTGTGTATGCATGGGAGGCAGATGTCTGCTACCCACTCGGACATGGGAGTTGGAACCTAGCTACACTGTGATTGAAGAAGGCCATTGGAAATCGCTGTATTCAACTCAGATACACGGGAGTTCAGGCCCAGTGCTCACACATGCTTTTCCCGCAACCTCTCCCAGCCACTAACATAAGGATGTTAGCAGCTACTCCTACAGTCAGGCAGCATGCGGGAGGGTTCTGCCCTGTCCTCAGCTCTCACAGGGAAGCATGTCTTGAAGCCAGCTGTCAACGAGCTGCATTCCTATGGCAGTGAGAAGGTAGCAGTATTCTGATCAGGAGGTTCCAAGATTACCAGTCGACTGCACCTGGGGATACCCTCCAGGTCTGCATTGTTACCCTGCGTCTCAGAAGCCTCTGGCAAACGTCTCTGCTGAAGACCTGCGAAACTCACTCTGCAGGCAGTGTGGAACTGTGAGGGACTGAGGCTGAGCTCAACTCTCAGAAGTAAGATGGTTTTGGACAAGGCGTTCAGCTACCCTCTCACGTATGGAACTTAGTATGTAGCACCAGTCTACCACAGGAATTACTAGGAAATCGCTGAACTGAGCTTGGAGGCACTAGTCTTGTGTGCCGGGTGATTCCAATTACCTCTCCCAGCACTTCCGTCAAACAGCGAGCCTAGGCCTTTTAGAAGCCAAGAGTACCAGCAAGCTGGATGTGGAGGTACAGGCCATAAGCTCAACTCTCAGAAGTGTGTATGCATGGGAGGCAGATATATGCTACCCGCTCGTACATGGGATTTGGAACCTAACTACACTCTGGTTGAGGAAAGCCGTTGGAAATCGCTGTATTCAACTCAGATACACGGGAGTTCAGGCCCAGTGCTCACACATGCTTTTCCCGCAACCTCTCCCAGCCACTAACATTAGGATGTTAGCAGCTACTCCTACAGTCAGGCAGGATGCGGGAGGGTTCTGCCCTGTCCTCAGCTCTCACAGGGAAGCATGTCTCAAAGCCAGCTGTCAACTAGCTGCATTACTATGGCAGTGAGAAGGTAGCAGTACTCTGAGTCAGGAGGTTCCAAGATTACCACTCTACTGCACCTGGAGATACCCTCCAGGTCTGCATTGTTAACTTGTACTCAGAAGCCTCTGGCAATCGTCCTGGTGAAGACGTGTGAAACTCACTCTGCTGGCAGTGTGGAAGTGTGAGGGACTGAGGGTGTGCTCAACTCTCAAAAGTAAGATGCTTTTGGACAAGGCTTTCAGCTACCTTCTCACATATGGAACTTAGTATGTAGCACCTGTCTACCACAAGAATTACTGGGAAATCGTGAATTGAGCTTGGAGGCACTCGTCTTGTGTGCCGGGAGATTCCAATTACCTCTCCCAGCACTTCCGTCAAACAGCGAGCCTAGGCCTTTTAGAAGCCAAGGGTACCAGCAGGCTGGCTGTGGAGGTACAGGCCATAAGCTCAACTCTCAGAAGTGTGTATGCATGGGAGGCAGATGTCTGCTACCCGCTCGTACATGGGATTTGGAACCTAGCTACACTCTGGTTGAGGAAAGCCGTTGGAAATCGCTGTATTCAACTCAGATACACGGGAGTTCAGGCCCAGTGCTCACACATGCTTTTCGCGCAACCTCTCCCAGCCACTAACATAAGGATGTTAGCAGCTACTCCTACAGTCAGGCAGCATGCGGGAGGGTTCTGCCCTGTCCTCAGCTCTCACAGGGAAGCATGTCTTGAAGCCAGCCGTCAACTAGCTGCATTCCTATGGCAGTGAGAAGGTAGCAGTATTCTGAGTCAGGAGGTTCCAAGATTACCAGTCGACTGCACCTGGGGATACCCTCCAGGTCTGCATTGTGACCCTGCGTCGCAGAAGCCTCTGGCAAACGTCTCTCCTGAAGACCTGCGAAACTCACTCTGCAGGCAGTGTGGAACTGTGAGGGACTGAGGCTGAGCTCAACTCTCAGAAGTAAGATGGTTTTGGACAAGGCGTTCAGCTACCCTCTCACGTATGGAACTTAGTATGTAGCACCAGTCTACCACAGGAATTACTAGGAAATCGCTGAACTGAGCTTGGAGGCACTAGTCTTGTGTGCCGGGTGATTCCAATTACCTCTCCCAGCACTTCCGTCAAACAGCGAGCCTAGGCCTTTTAGAAGCCAAGGTACCAGCAGGCTGGATGTGGAGGTACAGGCCATAAGCTCAACTCTCAGAAGTGTGTATGCATGGGAGGCAGATGTCTGCTACCCACTCGGACATGGGAGTTGGAACCTAGCTACACTGTGATTGAAGAAGGCCATTGGAAATCGCTGTATTCAACTCAGATACACGGGAGTTCAGGCCCAGTGCTCACACATGCTTTTCCCGCAACCTCTCCCAGCCACTAACATTAGGATGTTAGCAGCTACTCCTACAGTCAGGCAGGATGCGGGAGGGTTCTGCCCTGTCCTCAGCTCTCACAGGGAAGCATGTCTCGAAGCCAGCTGTCAACTAGCTGCATTCCTATGGCAGTGAGAAGGTAGCAGTACTCTGAGTCAGGAGGTTCCAAGATTACCACTCTACTGCACCTGGAGATACCCTCCAGGTCTGCATTGTTAACTTGTACTCAGAAGCCTCTGGCAATCGTCTCTGGTGAAGACGTGTGAAACTCACTCTGCAGGCAGTGTGGAAGTGTGAGGGACTGAGGGTGTGCTCAACTCTCAGAAGTAAGATGCTTTTGGACAAGGCGTTCAGCTACCTTCTCACATATGGAACTTAGTATGTAGCACCTGTCTACCACAAGAATTACTGGGAAATCGTGAATTGAGCTTGGAGGCACTCGTCTTGTGTGCCGGGAGATTCCAATTACCTCTCCCAGCACTTCCGTCAAACAGCGAGCCTCGGCGTTTTAGAAGCCAAGGGTACCAGCAGGCTGGCTGTGGAGGTACAGGCCATAAGCTCAACTCTCAGAAGTGTGTATGCATGGGAGGCAGATGTCTGCTAACCGCTCGTACATGGGATTTGGAACCTAGCTACACTCTGGTTGAGGAAAGCCTTTGGAAATCGCTGTATTCAACTCAGATACACGGGAGTTCAGGCCCAGTGCTCACACATGCTTTTCCCGCAACCTCTCCCAGCCACTAACATAAGGATGTTAGCAGCTACTCCTACAGTCAGGCAGCATGCGGGAGGGTTCTGCCCTGTCCTCAGCTCTCACAGGGAAGCATGTCTCGAAGCCAGCTGTCAACTAGCTGCATTCCTATGGCAGTGAGAAGGTAGCAGTATTCTGAGTCAGGAGGTTCCAAGATTACCAGTCGACTGCACCTGGGGATACCCTCCAGGGCTGCATTGTTACCCTGCGTCTCAGAAGCCTCTGGCAAACGTCTCTGCTGAAGACCTGCGAAACTCACTCTGCAGGCAGTGTCGAACTGTGAGGGACTGAGGCTGAGCTCAACTCTCCGAAGTAAGATGGTTTTGGACAAGGCGTTCAGCTACCCTCTCACGTATGGAACTTAGTACGTAGCACCAGTCTACCACAGGAATTACTAGGAAATCGCTGAACTGAGCTTGGAGGCACTAGTCTTGTGTGCCGGGTGATTCCAATTACCTCTCCCAGCACTTCCGTCAAACAGCGAGCCTAGGCCTTTTAGAAACCAAGGGTACCAGCAGGCTGGATGTGGAGGTACAGGCCATAAGCTCAACTCTCAGAAGTGTGTATGCATGGGAGGCAGATGTCTGCTACCCACTCGGACATGGGAGTTGGAACCTAGCTACACTGTGATTGAAGAAGACCATTGGAAATCGCTGTATTCAACTCAGATACACGGGAGTTCAGGCCCAGTGCTCACACATGCTTTTCCCGCAACCTCTCCCAGCCACTAACATTAGGATGTTAGCAGCTACTCCTACAGTCAGGCAGGATGCGGGAGGGTTCTGCCCTGTCCTCAGCTCTCACAGGGAAACATGTCTTGAAGCCAGCTGTCAACTAGCTGCATTCCTATGGCAGTGAGAAGGTAGCAGTACTCTGAGTCAGGAGGTTCCAAGATTACCACTCTACTGCACCTGGAGATACCCTCCAGGTCTGCATTGTTAACTTGTACTCAGAAGCCTCTGGCAATCGTCCTGGTGAAGACGTGTGAAACTCACTCTGCAGGCAGTGTGGAAGTGTGAGGGACTGAGGGTGTGCTCAACTCTCAGAAGTAAGATGCTTTTGGACAAGGCGTTCAGCTACCTTCTCACATATGGAACTTAGTATGTAGCACCTGTCTACCACAAGAATTACTGGGAAATCGTGAATTGAGCTTGGAGGCACTCGTCTTGTGTGCCGGGAGATTCCAATTACCTCTCCCAGCACTTCCGTCAAACAGCGAGCTTAGGCCTTTTAGAAGCCAAGGGTACCAGCAGGCTGGATGTGGAGGTAAAGGCCATAAGCTCAACTCTCAGAAGTGTGTATGCATGGAAGGCAGATGTCTGCTACCCGCTCGTACATGGGATTTGGAACCTAGCTACACTCTGGTTGAGGAAAGCCGTTGGAAATCGCTGTATTCAACTCAGATACACGGGAGTTCAGGCCCAGTGCTCACACATTCTTTTCCTGCAACCTCTCCCAGCCACTAACATAAGGATGTTAGCAGCTACTCCTACAGTCAGGCAGCATGCGGGAGGGTTCTGCCCTTCGTCAGCTCTCACAGGGAAGCATGTCTTGAAGCCAGCTGTCAACTAGCTGCATTCCTATGGCAGTGAGAAGGTAGCAGTATTCTGAGTCAGGAGGTTCCAAGATTACCAGTCGACTGCACCTGGGGATACCCTCCAGGTCTGCATTGTTACCCTGCGTCTCAGAAGCCTCTGGCAAACGTCTCTGCTGAAGACCTGCGAAACTCACACTGCAGGCAGTGTGGAACTGTGAGGGACTGAGGCTGAGCTCAACTCTCAGAAGTAAGATGGTTTTGGACAAGGCGTTCTGCTACCCTCTCACGTATGGAACTTAGTATGTAGCACCAGTCTACCACAGGAATTACTAGGAAATCGCTGAACTGAGCTTGGAGGCACTAGTCTTGTGTGCCGGGTGATTCCAATTACCTCTCCCAGCACTTCCGTCAAACAGCGAGCCTAGGCCTTTTAGAAGCCAAGGGTACCAGCAGGCTGGATGTGGAGGTACAGGCCAAAAGCTCAACTCTCAGAAGTGTGTATGCATGGGAGGCAGATGTCTGCTACCCACTCGGACATGGGAGTTGGAACCTAGCTACACTGTGATTGAAGAAGGCCATTGGAAATCGCTGTATTCAACTCAGATACACGGGAGTTCAGGCCCAGTGCTCACACATGCTTTTCCCGCAACCTCTCCCAGCCACTAACATTAGGATGTTAGCAGCTAATCCTACAGTCAGGCAGGATGCGGGAGGGTTCTGCCCTGTCCTCAGCTCTCACAGGGAAGCATGTCTTGAAGCCAGCTGTCACCTAGCTGCATTCCTATGGCAGTGAGAAGGTAGCAGTACTCTGAGTCGGAGGTTCCAAGATTACCACTCTACTGTACCTGGAGATACCCTCCAGGTCTGCATTGTTAACTTGTACTCAGAAGCCTCTGGCAATCGTCTCTGGTGAAGACGTGTGAAACTCACTCTGCAGGCAGTGTGGAAGTGTGAGGGACTGAGGGTGTGCTCAACTCTCAGAAGAAAGATGCTTTTGGACAAGGCGTTCAGCTACCTTCTCACATATGGAACTTAGTATGTAGCACCTGTCTACCACAAGAATTACTGGGTAATCGTGAATTGAGCTTGGAGGCACTAGTCTTGTGTGCCGGGTGATTCCAATTACCTCTCCCAGCACTTCCGTCAAACAGCGAGCTTAGGCCTTTTAGAAGCCAAGGGTACCAGCAGGCTGGATGTGGAGGTAAAGGCCATAAGCTCAACTCTCAGAAGTGTGTATGCATGGGAGGCAGATATCTGCTTCCCGCTCGTACATGGGATTTGGAACCTAGCTACACTCTGGTTGAGGAAAGCCGTTGGAAATCGCTGTATTCAACTCAGATACACGGGAGTTCAGGCCCAGTGCTCACACATGCTTTTCCCGCAACCTCTCCCAGCCACTAACATAAGGATGTTAGCAGCTACTCCTACAGTCAGGCAGCATGCGGGAGGGTTCTGCCCTGTCCTCAGCTCTCACAGGGAAGCATGTCTTAAAGCCAGCTGTCAACTAGCTGCATTCCTATGGCAGTGAGAAGGTAGCAGTATTCTGAGTCAGGAGGTTCCAAGATTACCAGTCGACTGCACCTGGGGATACCCTCCAGGTCTGCATTGTTACCCTGCGTCGCAGAAGCCTCTGGCAAAGGTCTCTGCTGAAGACCTGCGAAACTCACACTGCAGGCAGTGTGGAACTGTGAGGGACTGAGGCTGAGTTCAACTCTCAGAAGTAAGATGGTTTTGGACAAGGCGTTCAGCTACCCTCTCACGTATGGAACTTAGTATGTAGCACCAGTCTACCACAGGAATTAATAGGGAATCGCTGAACTGAGCTTGGAGGCACTAGTCTTGTGTGCCGGGTGATTCAAATTACCTCTCCCAGCACTTCCGTCAAACAGCGAGCCTAGGCCTTTTAGAAGCCAAGGGTACCAGCAGGCTGGCTGTGGAAGTACAGGCCATAAGCTCAACTCTCAGAAGTGTGTATGCATGGGAGGCAGATGTCTGCTACCCGCTCGTAGATGGGATTTGGATCCTAGCTACACTCTGGTTGAGGAAAGCCGTTGGAAATCGCTGTATTCAACTGAGATACACGGGAGTTCAGGCCCAGTGCTCACACATGCTTTTCCCGCAACCTCTCCCAGCCACTAACATAAGGATGTTAGCAGCTACTCCTACAGTCAGGCAGCATGCGGGAGGGTTCTGCCCTGTCCTCAGCTCTCACAGGGAAGCATGTCTTGAAGCCAGCCGTCAACTAGCTGCATTCCTATGGCAGTGAGAAGGTAGCAGTATTCTGAGTCAGGAGGTTCCAAGATTACCAGTCGACTGCACCTGGGGATACCCTCCAGGTCTGCATTGTGACCCTGCGTCGCAGAAGCCTCTGGCAAACGTCTCTCCTGAAGACCTGCGAAACTCACTCTGCAGGCAGTGTGGAACTGTGAGGGACTGAGGCTGAGCTCAACTCTCAGAAGTAAGATGGTTTTGGACAAGGCGTTCAGCTACCCTCTCACGTATGGAACTTAGTATGTAGCACCAGTCTACCACAGGAATTACTAGGAAATCGCTGAACTGAGCTTGGAGGCACTAGTCTTGTGTGCCGGGTGATTCCAATTACCTCTCCCAGCACTTCCGTCAAACAGCGAGCCTAGGCCTTTTAGAAGCCAAGGTACCAGCAGGCTGGATGTGGAGGTACAGGCCATAAGCTCAACTCTCAGAAGTGTGTATGCATGGGAGGCAGATGTCTGCTACCCACTCGGACATGGGAGTTGGAACCTAGCTACACTGTGATTGAAGAAGGCCATTGGAAATCGCTGTATTCAACTCAGATACACGGGAGTTCAGGCCCAGTGCTCACACATGCTTTTCCCGCAACCTCTCCCAGCCACTAAAATTAGGATGTTAGCAGCTACTCCTACAGTCAGGCAGGATGCGGGAGGGTTCTGCCCTGTCCTCAGCTCTCACAGGGAAGCATGTCTCGAAGCCAGCTGTCAACTAGCTGCATTCCTATGGCAGTGAGAAGGTAGCAGTACTCTGAGTCAGGAGGTTCCAAGATTACCACTCTACTGCACCTGGAGATACCCTCCAGGTCTGCATTGTTAACTTGTACTCAGAAGCCTCTGGCAATCGTCTCTGGTGAAGACGTGTGAAACTCACTCTGCAGGCAGTGTGGAAGTGTGAGGGACTGAGGGTGTGCTCAACTCTCAGAAGTAAGATGCTTTTGGACAAGGCGTTCAGCTACCTTCTCACATATGGAACTTAGTATGTAGCACCTGTCTACCACAAGAATTACTGGGAAATCGTGAATTGAGCTTGGAGGCACTCGTCTTGTGTGCCGGGAGATTCCAATTACCTCTCCCAGCACTTCCGTCAAACAGCGAGCCTCGGCGTTTTAGAAGCCAAGGGTACCAGCAGGCTGGCTGTGGAGGTACAGGCCATAAGCTCAACTCTCAGAAGTGTGTATGCATGGGAGGCAGATGTCTGCTACCCACTCGTACATGGGATTTGGAACCTAGCTACACTCTGGTTGAGGAAAGCCTTTGGAAATCGCTGTATTCAACTCAGATACACGGGAGTTCAGGCCCAGTGCTCACACATGCTTTTCCCGCAACCTCTCCCAGCCACTAACATAAGGATGTTAGCAGCTACTCCTACAGTCAGGCAGCATGCGGGAGGGTTCTGCCCTGTCCTCAGCTCTCACAGGGAAGCATGTCTTGAAGCCAGCTGTCAACTAGCTGCATTCCTATGGCAGTGAGAAGGTAGCAGTATTCTGAGTCAGGAGGTTCCAAGATTACCAGTCGACTGCACCTGGGGATACCCTCCAGGGCTGCATTGTTACCCTGCGTCTCAGAAGCCTCTGGCAAACGTCTCTGCTGAAGACCTGCGAAACTCACTCTGCAGGCAGTGTCGAACTGTGAGGGACTGAGGCTGAGCTCAACTCTCCGAAGTAAGATGGTTTTGGACAAGGCGTTCAGCTACCCTCTCACGTATGGAACTTAGTACGTAGCACCAGTCTACCACAGGAATTACTAGGAAATCGCTGAACTGAGCTTGGAGGCACTAGTCTTGTGTGCCGGGTGATTCCAATTACCTCTCCCAGCACTTCCGTCAAACAGCGAGCCTAGGCCTTTTAGAAGCCAAGGGTACCAGCAGGCTGGATGTGGAGGTACAGGCCATAAGCTCAACTCTCAGAAGTGTGTATGCATGGGAGGCAGATGTCTGCTACCCACTCGGACATGGGAGTTGGAACCTAGCTACACTGTGATTGAAGAAGACCATTGGAAATCGCTGTATTCAACTCAGATACACGGGAGTTCAGGCCCAGTGCTCACACATGCTTTTCCCGCAACCTCTCCCAGCCACTAACATTAGGATGTTAGCATCTACTCCTACAGTCAGGCAGGATGCGGGAGGGTTCTGCCCTGTCCTCAGCTCTCACAGGGAAACATGTCTTGAAGCCAGCTGTCAACTAGCTGCATTCCTATGGCAGTGAGAAGGTAGCAGTACTCTGAGTCAGGAGGTTCCAAGATTACCACTCTACTGCACCTGGAGATACCCTCCAGGTCTGCATTGTTAACTTGTACTCAGAAGCCTCTGGCAATCGTCCTGGTGAAGACGTGTGAAACTCACTCTGCAGGCAGTGTGGAAGTGTGAGGGACTGAGGGTGTGCTCAACTCTCAGAAGTAAGATGCTTTTGGACAAGGCGTTCAGCTACCTTCTCACATATGGAACTTAGTATGTAGCACCTGTCTACCACAAGAATTACTGGGAAATCGTGAATTGAGCTTGGAGGCACTCGTCTTGTGTGCCGGGAGATTCCAATTACCTCTCCCAGCACTTCCGTCAAACAGGGAGCCTAGGCCTTTTAGAAGCCAAGGGTACCAGCAGGCTGGCTGTGGAGGTACAGGCCATAAGCTCAACTCTCAGAAGTGTGTATGCATGGGAGGCAGATGTCTGCTACCCGCTCGTACATGGGATTTGGAACCTAGCTACACTCTGGTTGAGGAAAGCCGTTGGAAATCGCTGTATTCAACTCAGATACACGGGAGTTCAGGCCGAGTGCTCACACATGCTTTTCCCTCAACATCTCCCAGCCACTAACATTAGGATGTTAGCAGCTATTCCTACAGTCAGGCAGCATGCGGGAGGGTTCTGCCCTGTCCTCAGCTCTCTCAGGGAAGCATATCTTGAAGCCAGCTAGCTGTCAACTAGCTGCATTCCTATGGCAGTGAGAAGGTAGCAGTATTCTGAGTCAGGAGGTTCCAAGATTACCAGTCGACTGCACCTGGGGATACCCTCCAGGTCTGCATTGTTACCCTGCGTCTCAGAAGCCTCTGGCAAACGTCTCTGCTGAAGACCTGCGAAACTCACTCTGCAGGCAGTGTGGAACTGTGAGGGACTGAGGCTGAGCTCAACTCTCAGAAGTAAGATGGTTTTGGACAAGGCGTTCAGCTACCCTCTCACATATGGAACTTAGTATGTAGCACCAGTCTACCACAGGAATTACTAGGAAATCGCTGAACTGAGTTTGGAGGCACTAGTCTTGTGTGCCGGGTGATTCCAATTACCTCTCCCAGCACTTCCGCCAAACAGCGAGCCTAGGCCTTTTAGAAGCCAAGGGTACCAGCAGGCTGGCTGTGGAGGTACAGGCCATAAGCTCAACTCTCAGAAGTGTGTATGCATGGGAGGCAGATGTTTGCTACCCGCTCGTACATGGGATTTGGAACCTAGCTACACTCTGGTTGAGGAAAGCCGTTGGAAATCGCTGTATTCAACTCAGGTACACGGGAGTTCAGGCCCAGTGCTCACACATGCTTTTCCCGCAACGTCTCCCAGCCACTAACATACGGATGTTAGCAGCTACTCCTACAGTCAGGCAGCATGCGGGAGGGTTCTGCCCTGTCCTCAGCTCTCACAGGGAAGCATGTCTTGAAGCCAGGTGTCAACTAGCTGCATTCCTATGGCAGTGAGAAGGTAGCAGTATTCTGAGTCAGGAGGTTCCAAGATTACCAGTCGACTGCACCTGGGGATACCCTCCAGGTCTGCATTGTTACCCTGCGTCGCAGAAGCCTCTGGCAAACGTCTCTGCTGAAGACCTGCGAAACTCACTCTGCAGGCAGTGTGGAACTGTGAGGGACTGAGGCTGAGTTCAACTGTCAGAAGTAAGATGGTTTTGGACAAGGCGTTCAGCTACCCTCTCACGTATGTAACTTAGTATGTAGCACCAGTCTACCACAGGAATTACTAGGAAATCGCTGAACTGAGCTTGGAGGCACTAGTCTTGTGTGCCGGGTGATTCCAATTACCTCTCCCAGCACTTCCGTCAAACAGCGAGCCTAGGCCTTTTAGAAGCCAAGGGTACCAGCAGGCTGGATGTGGAGGTACAGGCCATAAGCTCAACTCTCAGAAGTGTGTATGCATGGGAGGCAGATATCTGCTACCCGCTCGTACATGCGATTTGGAACCTAGCTACCCTCTGGTTGAGGAAAGCTGTTGGAAATCGCTGTATTCAACTCAGATACACGGGAGTTCAGGCCCAGTGCTCACACATGCTTTTCCCTCAACCTCTCCCAGCCACTAACATTAGGACGTTAGCAGCTACTCCTACAGTCAGGCAGGATGCGGGAGGGTTCTGCCCTGTCCTCAGCCCTCACAGGGAAGTATGTCTTGAAGCCAGCTGTCAAATAGCTGCATTCCTATGGCAGTGAGAAGGTAGCAGTACTCTGAGTCAGGAGGTTCCACGATTACCACTCTACTGCACCTGGAGTTACCCTCCAGGTCTGCATTGTTAACTTGTACTCAGAAGCCTCTTGCAATCGTCTCTGGTGAAGACGTGTGAAACTCACTCTGCAGGCAGTGTGGAAGTGTGAGGGACTGAGGGTGTGCTCAACTCTCAGAAGGAAGATGCTTTTGGACAAGGCGTTCAGCTACCTTCTCACATATGGAACTTAGTATGTAGCACCTGTCTACCACAAGAATTACTGGGAAATCGTGAATTGAGCTTGGAGGCACTCGTCTTGTGTACCGGGAGATTCCAATTACCTCTCCCAGCACTTCCGTCAAACAGCGAGCCTAGGCCTTTTAGAAGCCAAGGGTACCAGCAGGCTGGCTGTGGAGGTACAGGCCATAAGCTCAACTCTCAGAAGTGTGTATGCATGGGAGGCAGATGTCTGCTACCCGCTCGTACATGGGATTTGGAACCTAGCTACACTCTGGTTGAGGAAAGCCGTTGGAAATCGCTGTATTCAACTCAGATACACGGGAGTTCAGGCCCAGTGCTCACACATGCTTTTCCCGCAACCTCTCCCAGCCACTAACATAAGGATGTTAGCAGCTAATCCTACAGTCAGGCAGGATGCGGGAGGGTTCTGCCCTGTCCTCAGCTCTCACAGGGAAGCATGTCTTGAAGCCAGCTGTCAACTAGCTGCATTCCTATGGCAGTGAGAAGGTAGCAGTATTCTGAGTCAGGAGGTTCCAAGATTACCAGTCGACTGCACCTGGGGATACCCTCCAGGTCTGCATTGTTACCCTGCGTCTCAGAAGCCTCTGGCAAACGTCTCTGCTGAAGACCTGCGAAACTCACTCTGCAGGCAGTGTGGAACTGTGAGGGACTGAGGCTGAGCTCAACTCTCAGAAGTAAGATGATTTTGGACAAGGCGTTCAGCTACCCTCTCACGTATGGAACTTAGTATGTGGCAGCAGTCTACCACAGGAATTACTAGGAAATCGCTGAACTGAGCTTGGAGGCACTAGTCTTGTGTGCCGGGTGATTCCAATTACCTCTCCCAGCACTTCCGTCAAACAGCGAGCCTAGGCCTTTTAGAAGCCAAGGGTACCAGCAGGCTGGATGTGGAGGTACAGGCCATAAGCTCAACACTCAGAAGTTTGTATGCATGGGAGGCAGATGTCTGCTACCCACTCGGACATGGGAGTTGGAACCTAGCTACACTGTGATTGAAGAAGGCCATTGGAAATCGCTGTATTCAACTCAGATACACGGGAGTTCAGGCCCAGTGCTCACACATGCTTTTCACCCAACCTCTCCTATCCACTAACATTAGGATGTTAGCAGCTACTCCTACAGTCAGGCAGGATGCGGGAGGGTTCTGCCCTGTCCTCAGCTCTCACAGGGAAGCATGTCTTGAAGCCAGCTGTCAACTAGCTGCATTCCTATGGCAGTGAGAAAGTTCAGTACTCTGAGTCAGGAGGTTCCAAGATTACCACTCTACTGCACCAGGAGATACCCTCCAGGTCTGCATTGTTAACTTGTACTCAGAAGCCTCTGGAATCGTCTCTGGTGAAGACGTGTGAAACTCACTCTGCAGGGAGTGTGGAAGTGTGAGGGACTGAGGGTGTGCTCAACTCTCAGAAGTAAGATGCTTTTGGACAAGGCGTTCAGCTACCTTCTCACATATGGAACTTAGTATGTAGCACCTGTCTACCACAAAAATTACTGGGAAATCGTGAATTGAGCTTGGAGGCACTCGTCTTGTGTGCCGGGAGATTCCAATTACCTCTCCCAGCACTTCCTTCAAACAGCGAGCCTAGGCCTTTTAGAAGCCAAGGGTACCAGCAGGCTGGCTGTGGAGGTACAGGCCATAAGCTCAACTCTCAGAAGTGTGTATGCATGGGAGGCAGATGTCTGCTACCCGCTCGTACATGGGATTTGGAACCTAGCTACACTCTGGTTGAGGAAAGCCGTTGGAAATCGCTGTATTCAACTCAGATACACGGGAGTTCAGGCCCAGTGCTCACACATGCTTTTCCCGCAACCTCTCCCAGCCACTAACATAAGGATGTTAGCAGCTACTCCTACAGTCAGGCAGGATGCGGGAGGGTTCTGCCCTGTCCTCAGCTCTCACAGGGAAGCATGTCTTGAAGCCAGCCGTCAACTAGCTGCATTCCTATGGCAGTGAGAAGGTAGCAGTACTCTGAGTCAGGAGGTTCCAAGATTACCACTCTACTGCACCTGGAGATACCCTCCAGGTCTGCATTGTTAACTTGTACTCAGAAGCCTCTGGCAATCGTCTCTGGTGAAGACGTGTGAAACTCACTCTGCAGGCAGTGTGGAACTGTGAGGGACTGAGGGTGTGCTCAACTCTCAGAAGTAAGATGCTTTTGGACAAGGCGTTCAGCTACCTTCTCACATATGGATCTTAGCATGTAGCACCTGTCTACCACAAGAATTACTGGGAAATCTTGAATTGAGCTTGGAGGCACTCGTCTTGTGTGCCGGGAGATTCCAATTACCTCTCCCAGCAATTCCGTCAAACAGCGAGCCTAGGCCTTTTAGAAGCCAAGGGTACCAGCAGGCTGGATGTGGAGGTACAGGCCATAAGCTCAACTCTCAGAAGTGTGTATGCATGGGAGGCAGATGTCTGCTACCCACTCTGACATGGGAGTTGGAACCTAGCTACACTCTGTTTGAGGAAAGCCGTTGGAAATCGCTGTATTCAACTCAGATACACGGGAGTTCAGGCCCAGTGCTTACACATGCTGTTCCCGCAACCTCTCCCAGCCACTAACATAAGGATGTTAGCAGCTACTCCTACAATCACGCAGCATGCGGGAGGGTTCTGCCCTGTCCTCAGCTCTCACAGGGAAGCATGTCTTGAAGCCAGGTGTCAACTAGCTGCATTCCTATGGCAGTGAGAAGGTAGCAGTATTCTGAGTCAGGAGGTTCCAAGATTACCAGTCGACTGCACCTGGGGATACCCTCCCGGTCTGCATTGTTACCCTGCGTCTCAGAAGCCTCTGGCAAACGTCTCTGCTGAAGACCTGCGAAACTCACTCTGCAGGCAGTGTGGAACTGTGAGGGACTGAGGCTGAGCTCAACTCTCAGAAGTAAGATGGTTTTGGACAAGGCGTTCAGCTACCCTCTCACGTATGGAACTTAGTATGTAGCACCAGTCTACCACAGGAATTTCTAGGGAATCGCTGAATTGAGCTTGGAGGCACTAGTCTTGTGTGCCGGGTGATTCCAATTACCTCTCCCAGCACTTCCGTCAAACACGAGCCTAGGCCTTTTAGAAGCCAAGGGTACCAGCAGGCTGGATGTGGAGGTACAGGCCATAAGCTCAACTCTCAGAAGTGTATATGCATGGGAGGCAGATGTCTGCTACCCACTTGGACATGGGAGTTGGAACCTAGCTACACTGTGATTGAAGAAGGCCATTGGAAATCGCTGTATTCAACTCAGATACACGGGAGTTCAGGCCCAGTGCTCACACATGCTTTTCCCGCAACCTCTCCCAGCCACTAACATTAGGATGTTAGCAGCTACACCTACAGTCAGGCAGGATGCGGGAGGGTTCTGCCCTGTCCTCAGCTCTCACAGGGAAGCATGTCTTGAAGCCAGCTGTCAACTAGCTGCATTCCTATGGCAGTGAGAATGTAGCAGTACTCTGAGTCAGGAGGTTCCAAGATTACCACTCTACTGCACCAGGATATACCCTCCAGGTCTGCATTGTTAACTTGTACTCAGAAGCCTCTGGCAATCGTCTCTGGTGAAGAAGTGTGAAACTCACTCTGCAGTCAGTGTGGAAGTGTGAGGGACTGAGGGTGTGCTCAACTCTCAGAAGTAAGATGCTTTTGGACAAGGCGTTCAGCTACCTTCTCACATATGGAACTTAGTATGTAGCACCTGTCTACCACAAGAATTACTGGGAAATCGTGAATTGAGCTTGGAGGCACTCGTCTTGTGTGCCGGGAGATTCCAATTACCTCTCCCAGCACTTCCGTCAAACAGCGAGCCTAGGCCTTTTAGAAGACAAGGGTACCAGCAGGCTGGATGTGGAGGTACAGGCCATAAGCTCAACTCTCAGAAGTGTGTATGCATGGGAGGCAGATGTCTGCTACCCGCTCGTACATGGGATTTGGAACCTAGCTACACTCTGGTTGAGGAAAGCCGTTGGAAATCGCTGTATACAACACAGATACACGGGAGTTCAGGCCCAGTGCTCACACATGCTTTTCCCGCAACCTCTCCCAGCCACTAACAAAGGATGTTAGCAGCGACTCCTACAGTCAGGCAGCATGCGGGAGGGTTCTGCCCTGTCCTCAGCTCTCACAGGGAAGCATGTCTTGAAGCCAGCTGTCAACTAGCTGCATTCCTATGGCAGTGAGAAGGTAGCAGTATTCTGAGTCAGGAGGTTCCAAGATTACCAGTCGACTGCACCTGGGGATACCCTCCAGGTCTGCATTGTTACCCTGCGTCTCAGAAGCCTCTGGCAAACGTCTCTGCTGAAGACCTGCGAAACTCACTCTGCAGGCAGTGTGGAACTGTGAGGGACTGAGGCTGAGCTCAACTCTCAGAAGTAAGATGGTTTTGGACAAGGCGTTCAGCTACCCTCTCACGTATGGAACTTAGTATGTAGCACCAGTCTACCACAGGAATTACTAGGAAATCGCTGAACTGAGCTTGGAGGCACTAGTCTTGTGTGCCGGGTGATTCCAATTACCTGTCCCAGCACTTCCGTCAAACAGCGAGCCTAGGCCTTTTAGAAGCCAAGGGTACCAGCAGGCTGGCTGTGAAGGTACAGGCCATAAGCTCAACTCTCAGAAGTGTGTATGCATGGGAGGCAGATGTCTGCTACCCACTCGGACATGGGAGTTGGAACCTAGCTACACTGTGATTGAAGAAGGCCATTGGAAATCGCTGTATTCAACTCAGATACACGGGAGTTCAGGCCCAGTGCTCACACATGCTTTTCCCGCAACCTCTCCCAGCCACTAACATAAGGAAGTTAGCAGCTACACCTACAGTCAGGCAGGATGCGGGAGGTTTCTGCCCTGTCCTCAGCTCTCACAGGGAAGCATGTCTTGAAGCCAGCTGTCAACTAGCTGCATTCTTATGGCAGTGAGAAGGTAGCAGTACTCTGAGTCAGGAGGTTCCAAGATTACCACTCTACTGCACCTGGAGATACCCTCCAGGTCTGCATTGTTAACTTGTACTCAGAAGCCTCTGCAATCGTCTCTGGTGATGACGTGTGAAACTCACTCTGCAGGCAGTGTGGAAGTGTGAGGGACTGAGGGTGGGCTCAACTCTCAGAAGTAAGATGCTTTTGGACAAGGCGTTCAGCTACCTTCTCACATATGGAACTTAGTATGTAGCACCTGTCTACCACAAGAATTACTGGGAAATCGTGAAATGAGCTTGGAGGCACTCGTCTTGTGTGCCGGGAGATTCCAATTACCTCTCCCAGCACTTCCGTCAAACAGCGAGCCTAGGCCTTTTAGAAGCCAAGGGTACCAGCAGGCTGGATGTGGAGGTACAGGCCATAAGCTCAACTCTCAGAAGTGTGTATGCATGGGAGGCAGATGTCTGCTACCCCCTCGTACATGGGATTTGGAAACTAGCTACACTCTGGTTGAGGAAAGCCGTTGGAAATCCCTGTATTCAACTCAGATACACGGAAGTTCAGGCCCAGTGCTCACACATGCTTTTCCCGCAACCTCTCCCAGCCACTAACATAAGGATGTTAGCAGCTACTCCTACAGTCAGGCAGCATGCGGGAGGGTTCTGCCCTGTCCTCAGCTCTCACAGGGAAGCATGTCTTGAAGCCAGCTGTCAACGAGCTGCATTCCTATGGCAGTGAGAAGGTAGCAGTATTCTGATCAGGAGGTTCCAAGATTACCAGTCGACTGCACCTGGGGATACCCTCCAGGTCTGCATTGTTACCCTGCGTCTCAGAAGCCTCTGGCAAACGTCTCTGCTGAAGACCTGCGAAACTCACTCTGCAGGCAGTGTCGAACTGTGAGGGACTGAGGCTGAGCTCAACTCTCAGAAGTAAGATGGTTTTGGACAAGGCGTTCAGCTACCCTCTCACGTATGGAACTTAGTATGTAGCACCAGTCTACCACAGGAATTACTAGGAAATCGCTGAACTGAGCTTGGAGGCACTAGTCTTGTGTGCCGGGTGATTCCAAATACCTCTCCCAGCACTTCCGTCAAACAGCGAGCCTAGGCCTTTTAGAAGCCAAGGGTACCAGCAAGCTGGATGTGGAGGTACAGGCCATAAGCTCAACTCTCAGAAGTGTTTATGCATGGGAGGCAGATATATGCTACCCGCTCGTACATGGGATTTGGAACCTAACTACAGTCTGGTTGAGGAAAGCCGTTGGAAATCGCTGTATTCAACTCAGATACACGGGAGTTCAGGCCCAGTGCTCACACATGCTTTTCCCGCAACCTCTCCCAGCCACTAACATTAGGATGTTAGCAGCTACTCCTACAGTCAGGCAGGATGCGGGAGGGTTCTGCCCTGTCCTCAGCTCTCACAGGGAAGCATGTCTCGAAGCCAGCTGTCAACTAGCTGCATTCCTATGGCAGTGAGAAGGTAGCAGTACTCTGAGTCAGGAGGTTCCAAGATTACCACTCTACTGCACCTGGAGTTAACCTCCAGGTCTGCATTGTTAACTTGTACTCAGAAGCCTCTGGCAATCGTCCTGGTGAAGACGTGTGAAACTCACTCTGCTGGCAGTGTGGAAGTGTGAGGGACTGAGGGTGTGCTCAACTCTCAAAAGTAAGATGCTTTTGGACAAGGCTTTCAGCTACCTTCTCACATATGGAACTTAGTATGTAGCACCTGTCTACCACAAGAATTACTGGGAAATCGTGAATTGAGCTTGGAGGCACTCGTCTTGTGTGCCGGGAGATTCCAATTACCTCTCCCAGCACTTCCGTCAAACAGCGAGCCTAGGCCTTTTAGAAGCCAAGGGTACCAGCAGGCTGGCTGTGGAGGTACAGGCCATAAGCTCAACTCTCAGAAGTGTGTATGCATGGGTGGCAGATGTCTGCTACCCGCTCGTACATGGGATTTGGAACCTAGCTACACTCTGGTTGAGGAAAGCCGTTGGAAATCGCTGTATTCAACTCAGATACACGGGAGTTCAGGCCCAGTGCTCACACATGCTTTTCGCGCAACCTCTCCCAGTCACTAACATAAGGATGTTAGCAGCTACTCCTACAGTCAGGCAGCATGCGGGAGGGTTCTGCCCTGTCCTCAGCTCTCACAGGGAAGCATGTCTTGAAGCCAGCCGTCAACTAGCTGCATTCCTATGGCAGTGAGAAGGTAGCAGTATTCTGAGTCAGGAGGTTCCAAGATTACCAGTCGACTGCACCTGGGGATACCCTCCAGGTCTGCATTGTGACCCTGCGTCGCAGAAGCCTCTGGCAAACGTCTCTGCTGAAGACCTGCGAAACTCACTCTGCAGGCAGTGTGGAACTGTGAGGGACTGAGGCTGAGCTCAACTCTCAGAAGTAAGATGGTTTTGGACAAGGCGTTCAGCTACCCTCTCACGTATGGAACTTAGTATATAGCACCAGTCTACCACAGGAATTACTAGGAAATCGCTGAACTGAGCTTGGAGGCACTAGTCTTGTGTGCCGGGTGATTCCAATTACCTCTCCCAGCACTTTCGTCAAACAGCGAGCCTAGGCCTTTTAGAAGCCAAGGGTACCAGCAGGCTGGCTGTGGAGGTACAGGCCATAAGATCAACTCTCACAAGTGTGTATGCATGGGAGGCAGATGTCTGCTACCCACTCGTACATGGGATTTGGAACCTAGCTACACTCTGGTTGAGGAAAGCCGTTGGAAATCGCTGTATTCAACTCAGATACACGGGAGTTCAGGCCCAGTGCTCACACATGCTTTTCCCGCAACCTCTCCCAGCCACTAACATAAGGATGTTAGCAGCTACTCCTACAGTCAGGCAGGATGCGGGAGGGTTCTGCCCTGTCCTCAGCTCTCACAGGGAAGCATGTCTTGAAGCCAGCTGTCAACTAGCTGCATTCCTATGGCAGTGAGAAGGTAGCAGTACTCTGAGTCAGGAGGTTCCAAGATTACCACTCTACTGCACCTGGAGATACCCTCCAGGTCTGCATTGTTAACTTGTACTCAGAAGCCTCTGGCAATCGTCTCTGGTGAAGACGTGTGAAACTCACTCTGCAGGCATTGTGGAACTGTGAGGGACTGAGGGTGGCTCAACTCTCAGAAGTAAGATGCTTTTGGACAAGGCGTTCAGCTACCATCTCACATATGGAACTTAGTATGTAGCACCTGTCTACCACAAGAATTACTGGGAAATCGTGAATTGAGCTTGGAGGCACTCGTCTTGTGTGCCGGGAGATTCCAATTACCTCTCCCAGCACTTCCGTCAAACAGCGAGCCTAGGCCTTTTAGAAGCCAAGGGTACCAGCAGGCTGGATGTGGAGGTACAGGCCATAAGCTCAACTCTCATAAGTGTGTATGCATGGGAGGCAGATGTCTGCTACCCGCTCGTACATGGGATTTGGAACCTAGCTACACTCTGGTTGAGGAAAGCCGTTGGAAATCGCTGTATTCAACTCAGATACACGGGAGTTCAGGCCCAGTGCTCACACATGCTTTTCCCGCAACGTCTCCCAGCCACTAACATAAGGATGTTAGCAGCTACTCCTACAGTCAGGCAGCATGCGGGAGGGTTCTGCCCTGTCCTCAGCTCTCTCAGGGAAGCATGTCTTGAAGCCAGCTAGCTGTCAACTAGCTGCATTCCTATGGCAGTGAGAAGGTAGCAGTATTCTGAGTCAGGAGGTTCCAAGATTACCAGTCGACTGCTCCTGGGGATACCCTCCAGGTCTGCATTGTTACCCTGCGTCTCAGAAGCCTCTGGCAAACGTCTCTGCTGAAGACCTGCGAAACTCACTCTGCAGGCAGTGTGAAACTGTGAGGGACTGAGGCTGAGCTCAACTCTCAGAAGTAAGATGGTTTTGGACAAGGCGTTCAGCTACCCTCTCACGTATGGAACTTAGTATGTAGCACCAATCTACCACAGGAATTACTAGGAAATCGCGGAACTGAGCTTGGAGGCACTAGTCTTGTGTGCCGGGTGATTCCAATTACCTCTCCCAGCACTTCCGTCAAACAGCGAGCCTAGGCCTTTTAGAAGCCAAGGGTACCAGCAGGCTGGATGTGGAGGTACAGGCCATAAGCTCAACTCTCAGAAGTGTATATGCATGGGAGGCAGATGTCTGCTACCCACTCGGACATGGGAGTTGGAACCTAGCTACACTGTGATTGAAGAAGGCCATTGGAAATCGCTGTATTCAACTCAGATACACGGGAGTTCAGGCCCAGTGCTCACACATGCTTTTCCCGCAACCTCTCCCAGCCACTAACATAAGGATGTTAAAAGTTACTCCTACAGTCAGGCAGGATGTGGGAGGGTTCTGCCCTGTCCTCAGCTCTCACAGGGAAGCATGTCTTGAAGCCAGCTGTCAACTAGCTGCATTCCTATGGCAGTGAGAAGGTAGCAGTATTCTGAGTCAGGAGGTTCCAAGATTACCAGTCGACTGCACCTGGGGATACCCTCCAGGGCTGCATTGTTACCCTGCGTCTCAGAAGCCTCTGGCAAACGTCTCTGGTGAAGACGTGTGAAACTCACTCTGCAGGCAGTGTGGAAGTGTGAGGGACTGAGGGTGTGCTCAACTCTCAGAAGTAAGATGCTTTTGGACAAGGCGTTCAGCTACCTTCTCACATATGGAACTTAGTATGTAGCACCTGTCTACCACAAGAATTACTGGGAAATCGTGAATTGAGTTTGGAGGCACTCGTCTTGTGTGCCGGGAGATTCCAATTACCTCTCCCAGCACTTCCGTCAAACAGCGAGCCTAGGCCTTTTAGAAGATAAGGGTACCAGCAGGCTGGATGTGGAGGTACAGGCCATAAGCTCAACTCTCAGAAGTGTGTATGCATGGGAGGCAGATGTCGGCTACCCGCTCGTACATGGGATTTGGAACCTAGCTACACTCTGGTTGAGGAAAGCCGTTGGAAATCGCTGTATTCAACTCAGGTACACGGGAGTTCAGGCCCAGTGCTCACACATGCTTTTCCCGCAACCTCTCCCAGCCACTAACATAAGGATGTTAGCAGCTACTCCTACAGTCAGGCAGCATGCGGGAGGGTTCTGCCCTGTCCTCAGCTCTCACAGGGAAGCATGTCTTGAAGCCAGCTGTCAACTAGCTGCATTCCTATGGCAGTGAGAAGGTAGCAGTATTCTGAGTCAGGAGGTTCCAAGATTACCAGTCGACTGCACCTGGGGATACCCTCCAGGTCTGCATTGTTACCCTGCGTCTCAGAAGCCTCTGGCAAACGTCTCTGCTGAAGACCTGCGAAACTCACTCTGCAGGCAGTGTCGAACTGTGAGGGACTGAGGCTGAGCTCAACTCTCAGAAGTAAGATGGTTTTGGACAAGGCGTTCAGCTACCCTCTCACGTATGGAACTTAGTATGTAGCACCAGTCTACAACAGGAATTACTAGGAAATCGCTGAACTGAGCTTGGAGGCACTAGTCTTGTGTGCCGGGTGATTCCAATTACCTCTCCCAGCACTTCCGTCAAACAGCGAGCCTAGGCCTTTTAGAAGCCAAGGGTACCAGCAGGCTGGCTGTGGAGGTACAGGCCATAAGCTCAACTCTCAGAAGTGTGTATGCATGGGAGGCAGATGTCTGCTACCCACTCGGACATGGGAGTTGGAACCTAGCTACACTGTGATTGAAGAAGGCCATTGGAAATCGCCGTATTCAACTCAGATACACGGGAGTTCAGGCCCAGTGCTCACACATGCTTTTCCCGCAACCTCTCCCAGCCACTAACATTAGGATGTTAGCAGCTACTCCTACAGTCAGGCAGGATGCGGGAGGGTTCTGCCCTGTCCTCAGCTCTCACAGGGAAGCATGTCTTGAAGCCAGCTGTCAACTACCTGCATTCCTATGGCAGTGAGAAGGTAGCAGTACTCTGAGTCAGGAGGTTCCAAGATTACCACTCTACTGCACCTGGAGATACCCTCCAGGTCTGCATTGTTAACTTGTACTCAGAATCCTCTGGCAATCATCTCTGGTGAAGACGTGTGAAACTCACTCTGCAGGCAGTGTGGAAGTGTGAGGGAATGAGGGTGTGCTCAACTCTCAGAAGTAAGATGCTTTTGGACAAGGCGTTCAGCTACCTTCTCACATATGGAACTTAGTATGTAGCACCTGTCTACCACAAGAATTACTGGGAAATCGTGAATTGAGCTTGGAGGCACTCGTCTTGTGTGCCGGGAGATTCCAATTACCTCTCCCAGCACTTCCGTCAAACAGCGAGCCTAGGCCTTTTAGAAGCCAAGGGTACCAGCAGGCTGGCTGTGGAGGTACAGGCCATAAGCTCAACTCTCAGAAGTGTGTATGCATGGGAGGCAGATGTCTGCTACCCGCTCGTACATGGGATTTGGAACCTAGCTACACTCTGGTTGAGGAAAGCCGTTGGAAATCGCTGTATTCAACTCAGATACACGGGAGTTCAGGCCCAGTGCTCACACATGCTTTTCCCGCAACCTCTCCCAGCCACTAACATAAGGATGTTAGCAGCTATTCCTACAGTCAGGCAGGATGCATAGGGTTCTGCCCTGTCCTCAGCTCTCACAGGGAAGCATGTCTTGAAGCCAGCTGTCAACAACCTGCATTCCTATGGCACTGAGAAGGTAGCAGTACTCTGAGTCAGGAGGTTCCAAGATTACCACTCTACTGCACCTGGAGATACCCTCCAGGTCTGCATTGTTAACTTGTACTCAGAAGCCTCTGGCAATCGTCTCTGGTGAAGACGTGTGAAACTCACTGTGCAGGCAGTGTGGAAGTGTGAGGGACTGAGGGTGTGCTCAACTCTCAGAAGTAAGATGCTTTTGGACAAGGCGTTCAGCTACCTTCTCACATATGGAACTTAGTATGTAGCACCTGTCTACCACAAGAATTACTGGGAAATCGTGAATTGAGCTTGGAGGCACTCGTCTTGTGTGCCGGGAGATTCCAATTACCTCTCCCAGCACTTCCGTCAAACAGCGAGCCTAGGCCTTTTAGAAGCCAAGGGTAACAGCAGGCTGGATGTGGAGGTACAGGCCATAAGCTCAACTCTCAGAAGTGTGTATGCATGGGAGGCAGATGTCTGCTACCCGCTCGTACATGGGATTTGGAACCTAGCTACACTCTGGTTGAGGAAAGCCGTTGGAAATCGCTGTATTCAACTCAGATACACGGGAGTTCAGGCCCAGTGCTCACACATGCTTTTCCCGCAACCTCTCCCAGCCACTAACATAAGGATGTTAGCAGCTACTCCTACAGTCAGGCAGCATGCGGGAGGGTTCTGCCCTGTCCTCAGCTCTCACAGGGAAGCATGTCTTGAAGCCAGCTGTCAACTAGCTGCATTCCTATGGCAGTGAGAAGGTAGCAGTATTCTGAGTCAGGAGGTTCCAAGATTACCAGTCGACTGCACCTGGGGATACCCTCCAGGTCTGCATTGTTACCCTGCGTCTCAGAAGCCTCTGGCAGACGTCTCTGCTGAAGACCTGCGAAACTCACTCTGCAGGCAGTGTGGAACTGTGAGGGACTGAGGCTGAGCTCAACTCTCAGAAGTAAGATGGTTTTGGACAAGGCGTTCAGCTACCCTCTCACGTATGGAACTTAGTATGTAGCACCAGTCTACCACAGGACTTACTAGGAAATCGCTGAACTGAGCTTGGAGGCACTAGTCTTGTGTGCCGGGTGATTCCAATTACCTCTCCCAGCACTTCCGTCAAACAGCGAGCCTAGGCCTTTTAGAAGCCAAGGGTACCAGCAGGCTGGATGTGGAGGTACAGGCTATAAGCTCAACTCTCAGAAGTGTGTATGCATGGGAGGCAGATGTCTGCTACCCACTCGGACATGGGAGTTGGAACCTAGCTACACTGTGATTGAAGAAGGCCATTGGAAATCGCTGTATTCAACTCAGATACACGGGAGTTCAGGCCCAGTGCTCACACATGCTTTTCCCGCAACCTCTCCCAGCCACTAACATTAGGATGTTAGCAGCTACTCCTACAGTCAGGCAGGATGCGGGAGGGTTCTGCCCTGTCCTCAGCTCTCACAGGGAAGCATGTCTTGAAGCCAGCTGTCAACTACCTGCATTCCTATGGCAGTGAGAAGGTAGCAGTACTCTGAGTCAGGAGGTTCCAAGATTACCACTCTACTGCACCTGGAGATACCCTCCAGGTCTGCATTGTTAACTTGTACTCAGAAGCCTCTGGCAATCGTCTCTGGTGAAGACGTGTGAAACTCACTCTGCAGGCAGTGTGGAAGTGTGAGGGACTGAGGGTGTGCTCAACTCTCAGAAGTAAGATGCTTTTGGACAAGGCGTTCAGCTACCATCTCACATATGGAACTTAGTATGTAGTACCTGTCTACCACAAGAATTACTGGGAAATCGTGAATTGAGCTTGGAGGCACTCGTCTTGTGTGCCGGGAGATTCCAATTACCTCTCCCAGCACTTCCGTCAGACAGCGAGCCTAGGCCTTTTAGAAGCCAAGGTTACCAGCAGGCTGGCTGTGGAGGTACAGGCCATAAGCTCAACTCTCAGAAGTGTGTATGCATGGGAGGCAGATGTCTGCTACCCGCTCGTACATGGGATTTGGAACCTAGCTACACTCTGGTTGAGGAAAGCCGTTGGAAATCGCTGTATTCAACTCAGATACACGGGAGTTCAGGCCCAGTGCTCACACATGCTTTTCCCGCAACCTCTCCCAGCCACTAACATAAGGATGTTAGCAGCGACTCCTACAGTCAGGCAGGATGCGGGAGGGTTCTGCCCTGTCCTCAGCTCTCACAGGGAAGCATGTCTTGAAGCCAGCTGTCAACTAGCTGCATTCCTATGGCAGTGAGAAGGTAGCAGTATTCTGAGTCAGGAGGTTCCAAGATTACCAGTCGACTGCACCTGGGGATACCCTCCAGGTCTGCATTGTTACCCTGCGTCTCAGAAGCCTCTGGCAAACGTCTCTGCTGAAGACCTGCGAAACTCACTCTGCAGGCAGTGTGGAACTGTGAGGGACTGAGGCTGAGCTCAACTCTCAGAAGTAAGATGGTTTTGGACAAGGCGTTCAGCTACACTCTCACGTATGGAACTTAGTATGTAGCACCAGTCTACCACAGGACTTACTAGGAAATCGCTGAACTGAGCTTGGAGGCACTAGTCTTGTGTGCCGGGTGATTCCAATTACCTCTCCCAGCACTTCCGTCAAACAGCGAGCCTAGGCCTTTTAGAAGCCATGGGTACCAGCAGGCTGGATGTGGAGGTACAGGCTATAAGCTCAACTCTCAGAAGTGTGTATGCATGGGAGGCAGATGTCTGCTACCCACTCGGACATGGGATTTGGAACCTAGCTACACTGTGATTGAAGAAGGCCATTGGAAATCGCTGTATTCAACTCAGATACACGGGAGTTCAGGCCCAGTGCTCACACATGCTTTTCCCGCAACCTCTCCCAGCCACTAACATAAGGATATTAGCAGCTACTCCTACAGTCAGGCAGGATGCGGGAGGGTTCTGCCCTGTCCTCAGCTCTCACAGGGAAGCATGTCTTGAAGCCAGCTGTCAACTAGCTGCATTCCTATGGCAGTGAGAAGGTAGCAGTACTCTGAGTCAGGAGGTTCCAAAATTACCAATCTACTGCACCTGGAGATACCCTCCTGGTCTGCATTGTTAACTTGTACTCAGAAGACTCTGGCAATCGTCTCTGGTGAAGACGTGTGAAACTCACTCTGCAGGCAGTGTGGAAGTGTGAGGGACTGAGGGTGGGCTCAACTCTCAGAAGTAAGATGCTTTTGGACAAGGCGTTCAGCTACCATCTCACATATGGAACTTAGTATGTAGCACCTGTCTACCACAAGAATTACTGGGAAATCGTGAATTGAGCTTGGAGGCACTCGTCTTGTGTGCCGGGAGATTCCAAATACCTCTCCCAGCACTTCCATCAAACAGCGAGCCTAGGCCTTTTAGAAGCCAAGGGTACCAGCAGGCCGGCTGTGGAGGTACAGGCCATAAGCTCAACTCTCAGAAGTGTGTATGCATGGGAGGCAGATGTCTGCTACCCGTTCGTACATGGGATTTGGAACCTAGCTACATTCTGGTTGAGGAAAGCCGTTGGAAATCGCTGTATTCAACTCAGATACTCGGGAGTTCAGGCCCAGTGCTCACACATGCTTTTCCCGCAACCTCTCCCAGCCATTAACATAAGGATGTTAGCAGCTATTCCTACAGTCAGGCAGGATGCGGTAGGGTTCTGCCCTGTCCTCAGCTCTCACAGGGAAGCATGTCTTGAAGCCAGCTGTCAACTACCTGCATTCCTATGGCAGTGAGAAGGTAGCAGTACTCTGAGTCAGGAGGTTCCAAGATTACCACTCTACTGCACCTGGAGATACCCTCCAGGTCTGCATTGTTAACTTGTACTCAGAAGCCTCTGGCAATCGTCTCTGGTGAAGACGTGTGAAACTCACTCTGCAGGCAGTGTGGAAGTGTGAGGGACTGAGGGTGTGCTCAAGTCTCAGAAGTAAGATGCTTTTGGACAAGGCGTTCAGCTACCATCTCACATATGGAACTTAGTATGTAGCACCTGTCTACCACAAGAATTACTGGGAAATCGTGAATTGAGCTTGGAGGCACTCGTCTTGTGTGCCGGGAGATTCCAATTACCTCTCCCAGCACTTCCGTCAAACAGCGAGCCTAGGCCTTTTAGAAGCCAAGGTTACCAGCAGGATGGATGTGGAGGTACAGGCCATAAGCCAAACTCTCAGAAGTGTGTATGCATGGGAGGCAGATGTCTGCTACCCGCTCGTACATGGGATTTGGAACCTAGCTACACTCTGGTTGAGGAAAGCCGTTGGAAATCGCTGTATTCAACTCAGATACACGGGAGTTCAGGCCCAGTGCTCACACATGCTTTTCCCGCAACCTCTCCCAGCCACTAACATAAGGATGTTAGCAGCTATTCCTACAGTCAGGCAGGATGCATAGTGTTCTGCCCTGTCCTCAGCTCTCACAGGGAAGCATGTCTTGAAGCCAGCTGTCAACAACCTGCATTCCTATGGCAGTGAGAAGGTAGCAGTACTCTGAGTCAGGAGGTTCCAAGATTACCACTCTACTGCACCTGGAGATACTCTCCAGGTCTGCATTGTTAACTTGTACTCAGAAGCCTCTGGCAATCGTCTCTGGTGAAGACGTGTGAAACTCACTCTGTAGGCAGTGTGGAAGTGTGAGGGACTGAGGGTGTGCTCAACTCTCAGAAGTAAGATGCTTTTGGACAAGGCGTTTTGCTACCATCTCACATATGGAACTTAGTATGTAGCACCTGTCTACCCCAAGAATTACTGGGAAATCGTGAATTGAGCTTGGAGGCACTCGTCTTGTGTGCCGGGATATTCCAATTACCTCTCCCAGCACTTCCGTCAAACAGCGAGCCTAGGCCTTTTAGAAGCCAAGGGTACCAGTAGGCTGGATGTGGAGGTACAGGCTATAAGCTCAACTCTCAGAAGTGTGTATGCATGGGAGGCAGATGTCTGCTACCCACTCGGACATGGGAGTTGGAACCTAGCTACACTGTGATTGAAGAAGGCCATTGGAAATCGCTGTATTCAACTCAGATACACGGGAGTTCAGGCCCAGTGCTCACACATGCTTTTCCCGCAACCTCTCCCAGCCACTAACATAAGGATTTTAGCAGCTACTCCTACAGTCAGGCAGGATGCGGGAGGGTTCTGCCCTGTCCTCAGCTCTCACAGGGAAGCATGTCTTGAAGCCAGCTGTCAACTAGCTGCATTCCTATGGCAGTGAGAAGGTAGCAGTACTCTGAGTCAGGAGGTTCCAAGATTACCACTCTACTGCACCTGGAGATACCCTCCAGGTCTGCATTGTTAACTTGTACTCAGAAGCCTCTGGCAATCGTCTCTGGTGAAGACGTGTGAAACTCACTCTGCAGGCAGTGTGGAAGTGTGAGGGACTGAGGGTGGGCTCAACTCTCAGAAGTAAGATGCTTTTGGACAAGGCGTTCAGCTACCATCTCACATATGGAACTTAGTATGTAGCACCTGTCTACCACAAGAATTACTGGGAAATCGTGAATTGAGCTTGGAGGCACTCGTCTTGTGTGCCGGGAGATTCCAATTACCTCTCCCAGCACTTCCGTCAAACAGCGAGCCTAGGCCTTTTAGAAGCCAAGGGTACCAGCAGGCTGGATGTGGAGGTACAGGCCATAAGCTCAACTCTCAGAAGTGTGTATGCATGGGAGGCAGATGTCTGCTACCCGCTCGTACATGGGATTTGGAACCTAGCTACACTCTGGTTGAGGAAAGCCGTTGGAAATCGCTGTATTCAACTCAGATACACGGGAGTTCAGGCCCAGTGCTCACACATGCTTTTCACGCAACCTCTCCCAGCCACTAACATAAGGATGTTAGCAGCTACTCCTACACTCAGGCAGGATGCGGGAGGGTTCTGCCCTGTCCTCAGCTCTCACAGGGAAGCATGTCTTGAAGCCAGCTGTCAACTAGCTGCATTCCTATGGCAGTGAGAAGGTAGCAGTATTCTGAGTCAGGAGGTTCCAAGATTACCAGTCGACTGCACCTGGGATACCCTCCAGGTCTGCATTGTTACCCTGCGTCTCAGAAGCCTCTGCAGACGTCTCTGCTGAAGACCTGCGAAACTCACTCTGCAGGCAGTGTGGAACTGTGAGGGACTGAGGGTGAGCTCAACTCTCAGAAGTAAGATGGTTTTGGACAAGGCGTTCAGCTACCCTCTCACGTATGGAACTTAGTATGTAGCACCAGTCTACCACAGGACTTACTAGGAAATCGCTGAACTGAGCTTGGAGGCACTAGACTTGTGTGCCGGGTGATTCCAATTACCTCTCCCAGCACTTCCGTCAAACAGCGAGCCTAGGCCTTTTAGAAGCCAAGGGTACCAGCAGGCTGGATGTGGAGGTACAGGCCATAATCTCAACTCTCAGAAGTTTGTATGCATGGGAGGCAGATGTCTGCTACCCGCTCGTACATGGGATTTGGATCCTAGCTACACTCTGGTTGAGGAAAGCCGTTGGAAATCGCTGTATTCAACTCAGATACACGGGAGTTCAGGCCCAGTGCTCACACATGCTTTTCCCGCAACCTCTCCCAGCCACTAACATAAGGATGTTAGCAGCTACTCCTACAGTCAGGCAGCATGCAGGAGGGATCTGCCCTGTCCTCAGCTCTCTCAGGGAAGCATGTCTTGAAGCCAGCTCGCTGTCAACTAGCTGCATTCCTATGGCAGTGAGAAGGTAGCAGTATTCTGAGTCAGGAGGTTCCAAGATTACCAGTCGACTGTACCTGGGGATACCCTCCATGTCTGCATTGTTACCCTGCGTCTCAGAAGCCTCTGGCTAACGTCTCTGCTGAAGACCTGCGTAACTCACTCTGCAGGCAGTGTGGAACTGTGAAGGACTGAGACTGAGCTCAACTCTCAGAAGTAAGATGGTTTTGGACAAGGCGTTCAGCTACAATATCACGTATGGAACTTAGTATGTAGCAGCAGTCTACCACAGGAATTACTAGGAAATCGCTGAACTGAGCTTGGAGGCACTAGTCTTGTGTGCCAGCTGATTCCAATTACCTCTCCCAGCACTTCCGTCAAACAGCGAGCCTAGGCCTTTTAGAAGCCAAGGGTACCAGCAGGCTGGATGTGGAGGTACAGGCCATAAGCTCAACTCTCAGAAGTGTGTATGCATGGGAGGCAGATGTCTGCTACCCACTCGGACATGGGAGTTGGAACCCAGCTACACTGTGATTGAAGAAGGCCATTGGAAATCGCTGTATTCAACTCAGATACACGGGAGTTCAGGCCCAGTGCTCACACATGCTTTTCCCGCAACCTCTCCCAGCCACTACCATAAGGATGTTAGCAGCTACTCCTACAGTCAGGCAGGAAGCGGGAGGGTTCTGCCCTGTCCTCAGCTCTCACAAGGAAGCATGTCTTGAAGCCAGCTGTCAACTAGCTGCATTCCTATGGCAGTGAGAAGGTAGCAGTACTCTGAGTCAGGAGGTTCCAAGATTACCACTCTACTGCACCTGGAGATACCCTCCAGGTCTGCATTGTTAACTTGTACTCAGAAGCCTCTGGCAATCGTCTCTGGTGAAGACGTGTGAAACTCACTCTGCAGGCAGTGTGGAAGTGTGAGGGACTGAGGGTGGGCTCAACTCTCAGAAGTAAGATGCTTTTGGACAAGGCGTTCAGCTACCATCTCACATATGGAACTTAGTAAGTAGCACCTGTCTACCACAAGAATTACTGGGAAATCGTGAATTGAGCTTGGAGGCACTCGTCTTGTGTGCCGGGAGATTCCAATTACCTCTCCCAGCACTTCCGTCAAACAGCGAGCCTAGGCCTTTTAGAAGCCAAGGGTACCAGCAGGCTGGATGTGGAGGTACAGGCCATAAGCTCAACTCTCAGAAGTGTGTATGCATGGGAGGCAGATGTCTGCTACCCGCTCGTACATGGGATTTGGAACCTAGCTACACTCTGGTTGAGGAAAGCCGTTGGAAATCGCTGTATTCAACTCAGATACACGGGAGTTCAGGCCCAGTGCTCACACATGCTTTTCCCGCAACCTCTCCCAGCCACTAACATAAGGATGTTAGCAGCTACTCCTACAGTCAGGCAGCATGCGGGAGGGTTCTGCCCTGTCCTCAGCTCTCTCAGGGAAGCATGTCTTGAAGCCAGTAGCTGTCAACTAGCTGCATTCCTATGGCAGTGAGAAGGTAGCAGTATTCTGAGTCAGGAGGTTCCAAGATTACCAGTCGACTGCACCTGGGGATACCCTCCAGGTCTGCATTGTTACCCTGCGTCTCAGAAGCCTCTGGCAAACGTCTCTGCTGAAGACCTGCGAAACTCACACTGCAGGCAGTGTGGAACTGTGAGGGACTGAGGCTGAGCTCAACTCTCAGAAGTAAGATGGTTTTGGACAAGGCGTTCAGCTACCCTCTCACGTATGGAACTTAGTATGTAGCACCAGTCTACCACAGGAATTACTAGGAAATCGCTGAACTGAGCTTGGAGGCACTAGTCTTGTGTGCCGGGTGATTCCAATTACCTCTCCCAGCACTTCCGTCAAACAGCGAGCCTAGGCCTTTTAGAAGCCAAGGGTACCAGCAGGCTGGATGTGGAGGTACAGGCCATAAGCTCACTCTCAGAAGTGTGTATGCATGGGAGGCAGATGTCTGCTACCCGCTCGTACATGGGATTTGGATCCTAGCTACACTCTGGTTGAGGAAAGCCGTTGGAAATCGCTGTATTCAACTCAGATACACGGGAGTTCAGGCCCAGTGCTCACACATGCTTTTCCCGCAACCTCTCCCAGCCACTAACATAAGGATGTTAGCAGCTACTCCTACAGTCAGGCAGCATGCAGGAGGGATCTGCCCTGTCCTCAGCTCTCTCAGGGAAGCATGTCTTGAAGCCAGCTCGCTGTCAACTAGCTGCATTCCTATGGCAGTGAGAAGGTAGCAGTATTCTGAGTCAGGAGGTTCCAAGATTACCAGTCGACTGTACCTGGGGATACCCTCCAGGTCTGCATTGTTACCCTGCGTCTCAGAAGCCTCTGGCTAACGTCTGTGCTGAAGACCTGCGTAACTCACTCTGCAGGCAGTGTGGAACTGTGAGGGACTGAGGCTGAGCTCAACTCTCAGAAGTAAGATGGTTTTGGACAAGGCGTTCAGCTACACTCTCACGTATGGAACTTAGTATGTAGCAGCAGTCTACCACAGGAATTACTAGGAAATCGCTGAACTGAGCTTGGAGGCACTAGTCTTGTGTGCCGGGTGATTCCAATTACCTCTCCCAGCACTTCCGTCAAACAGCGAGCCTAGGCCTTTTAGAAGCCAAGGGTACCAGCAGGTTGGATGTGGAGGTACAGGCCATAAGCTCAACTCTCAGAAGTGTCTATGCATGGGAGGCAGATGTCTGCTACCCACTCGGACATGGGAGTTGGAACCCAGCTACACTGTGATTGAAGAAGGCCATTGGAAATCGCTGTATTCAACTCAGATACACGGGAGTTCAGGCCCAGTGCTCACACATGCTTTTCCCGCAACCTCTCCCAGCCACTACCATAAGGATGTTAGCAGCTACTCCTACAGTCAGGCAGGAAGCGGGAGGGTTCTGCCCTGTCCTCAGCTCTCACAGGGAAGCATGTCTTGAAGCCAGCTGTCAACTAGCTGCATTCCTATGGCAGTGAGAAGGTAGCAGTACTCTGAGTCAGGAGGTTCCAAGATTACCACTCTACTGCACCTGGAGATACCCTCCAGGTCTGCATTGTTAACTTGTACTCAGAAGCCTCTGGCAATCGTCTCTGGTGAAGACGTGTGAAACTCACTCTGCAGGCAGTGTGGAAGTGTGAGGGACTGAGGGTGTGCTCAACTCTCAGAAGGAAGATGCTTTTGGACAAGGCGTTCAGCTACCTTCTCACATATGGAACTTAGTATGTAGCACCTGTCTACCACAAGAATTACTGGGAAATCGTGAATTGAGCTTGGAGGCACTCGTCTTGTGTGCCGGGAGATTCCAATTACCTCTCCCAGCACTTCCGTCAAACAGCGAGCCTAGGCCTTTTAGAAGCCAAGGGTACCAGCAGGCTGGCTGTGGAGGTACAGGCCATAAGCTCAACTCTCAGAAGTGTGTATGCATGGGAGGCAGATGTCTGCTACCCGCTCGTACATGGGATTTGGAAACTAGCTACACTCTGGTTGAGGAAAGCCGTTGGAAATCGCTGTATTCAACTCAGATACACGGGAGTTCAGGCCCAGTGCTCACACATGCTTTTCCCGCAACCTCTCCCAGCCACTAACATAAGGATGTTAGCAGCTACTCCTACAGTCAGGCAGGATGCGGGAGGGTTCTGCCCTGTCCTCAGCTCTCACAGGGAAGCATGTCTTGAAGCCAGCTGTCAACTAGCTGCATTCCTATGGCAGTGAGAAGGTAGCAGTACTCTGAGTCAGGAGGTTCCAAGATTACCACTCTACTGCACCTGGAGATACCCTCCAGGTCTGCATTGTTAACTTGTACTCAGAAGCCTCTGGCAATCGTCTCTGGTGAAGACGTCTGAAACTCACTCTGCAGGCAGTGTGGAACTGTGAGGGACTGAGGGTGTGCTCAACTCTCAGAAGTAAGATGCTTTTGGACAAGGAGTTCAGCTACCATCTCACATATGGATCTTAGCATGTAGCACCTGTCTACCACAAGAATTACTGGGAAATCGTGAATTGAGCTTGGAGGCACTCGTCTTGTGTGCCGGGAGATTCCAATTACCTCTCCCAGCAATTCCGTCAAACAGCGAGCCTAGGCCTTTTAGAAGCCAAGGTTCCCAGCAGGCTGGATGTGGAGGTACAGGCCATAAGCTCAACTCTCAGAAGTGTGTATGCATGGGAGGCAGATGTCTGCTACCCACTCTGACATGGGAGTTGGAACCTAGCTACACTCTGTTTGAGGAAAGCCGTTGGAAATCGCTGTATTCAACTCAGATACACGGGAGTTCAGGCCCAGTGCTTACACATGCTGTTCCCGCAACCTCTCCCAGCCACTAACATAAGGATGTTAGCAGCTACTCCTACAATCACGCAGCATGCGGGAGGGTTCTGCCCTGTCCTCAGCTCTCACAGGGAAGCATGTCTTGAAGCCAGGTGTCAACTAGCTGCATTCCTATGGCAGTGAGAAGGTAGCAGTATTCTGAGTCAGGAGGTTCCAAGATTACCAGTCGACTGCACCTGGGGATACCCTCCCGGTCTGCATTGTTACCCTGCGTCTCAGAAGCCTCTGGCAAACGTCTCTGCTGAAGACCTGCGAAACTCACTCTGCAGGCAGTGTGGAACTGTGAGGGACTGAGGCTGAGCTCAACTCTCAGAAGTAAGATGGTTTTGGACAAGGCGTTCAGCTACCCTCTTACGTATGGAACTTAGTATGTAGCACCAGTCTACCACAGGAATTACTAGGGAATCGCTGAATTGAGCTTGGAGGCACTAGTCTTGTGTGCCGGGTGATTCCAATTACCTCTCCCAGCACTTCCGTCAAACAGCGAGCCTAGGCCTTTTAGAAGCCAAGGGTACCAGCAGGCTGGCTGTGAAGGTACAGGCCATAAGCTCAACTCTCAGAAGTGTGTATGCATGGGAGGCAGATGTCTGCTACCCACTCGGACATGGGAGTTGGAACCTAGCTACACTGTGATTGAAGAAGGCCATTGGAAATCGCTGTATTCAACTCAGATACACGGGAGTTCAGGCCCAGTGCTCACACATGCTTTTCCCGCAACCTCTCCCAGCCACTAACATAAGGAAGTTAGCAGCTACACCTACAGTCAGGCAGGATGCGGGAGGTTTCTGCCCTGTCCTCAGCTCTCACAGGGAAGCATGTCTTGAAGCCAGCTGTCAACTAGCTGCATTCCTATGGCAGTGAGAAGGTAGCAGTACTCTGAGTCAGGAGGTTCCAAGATTACCACTCTACTGCACCTGGAGATACCCTCCAGGTCTGCATTGTTAACTTGTACTCAGAAGCCTCTGGCAATCGTCTCTGGTGAAGACGTGTGAAACTCACACTGCAGGCAGTGTGGAACTGTGAGGGACTGAGGGTGGCCTCAACTCTCAGACGTAAGATGCTTTTGGACAAGGCGTTCAGCTACGATCTCACATATGGAACTTAGTATGTAGCACCTGTCTACCACAAGAATTACTGGGAAATCGTGAATTGAGCTTGGAGGCACTCGTCCTGTGTGCCGGGAGATTCCAAATACCTCTCGCAGCACTTCCGTCAAACAGCGAGCCTAGGCCTTTTAGAAGCCAAGGGTACCAGCATGCTGGATGTGGAGGTACAGGCCATAAGCTCAACTCTCAGAAGTGTGTATGCATGGGAGGCAGATGTCTGCTACCCGCTCGTACATGGGATTTGGGACCTAGCTACACTCTGGTTGAGGAAAGCCGTTGGAAATCCCTGTATTCAACTCAGATACACGGGAGTTCAGGCCCAGTGCTCACACATGCTTTTCCCGCAACCTCTCCCAGCCACTAACATAAGGATGTTAGCAGCTACTCCTACAGTCAGGCAGCATGCGGGAGGGTTCTGCCCTGTCCTCAGCTCTCTCAGGGAAGCATGTCTTGAAGCCAGCTAGCTGTCAACTAGCTGCATTCCTATGGCAGTGAGAAGGTAGCAGTATTCTGAGTCAGGAGGTTCCAAGATTACCAGTCGACTGCACCTGGGGATACCCTCCAGGTCTGCATTGTTACCCTGCGTCTCAGAAGCCTCTGGCAAACGTCTCTGCTGAAGACCTGCGAAACTCACTCTGCGGGCAGTGTGGAACTGTGAGGGACTGAGGCTGAGCTCAACTCTCCGAAGTAAGATGGTTTTGGACAAGGCGTTCAGCTACCCTCTCACGTATGGAACTTAGTATGTAGCACCAGTCTACCACAGGAATTACTAGGAAATCGCTGAACTGAGCTTGGAGGCACTAGTCTTGTGTGCCGTGTGATTCCAATTACGTCTCCCAGCACTTCCGTCAAACAGCGAGCCTAGGCCTTTTAGAAGCCAAGGGTACCAGCAGGCTGGATGTGGAGGTAAAGGCCATAAGCTCAACTCTCAGAAGTGTGTATGCATGGGAGGCAGATGTCTGCTACCCACTCGGACATGGGAGTTGGAACCTAGCTACACTGTGATTGAAGAAGGCCATTGGAAATCGCTGTATTCAACTCAGATACACGGGAGTTCAGGCCCAGTGCTCACACATGCTTTTCCCGCAACCTCTCCCAGCCACTAACATTAGGATGTTAGCAGCTACTCCTACAGTCAGGCAGGATGCGGGAGGGTTCTGCCCTGTCCTCAGCTCTCACAGGGAAGTATGTCTTGAAGCCAGCTGTCCACTAGCTGCATTCATATGGCAGTGAGAAGGTAGCAGTACGCTGAGTCAGGAGGTTCCAAGATTACCACTCTACTGCACCTGGAGATACCCTCCAGGTCTGCATTGTTAACTTGTACTCAGAAGCCTCTGCAATCGTCTCTTTTGATGACGTGTGAAACTCACTCTGCAGGCAGTGTGGAAGTGTGAGGGACTGAGGGTGGGCTCAACTCTCAGAAGTAAGATGCTTTTGGACAAGGCGTTCAGCTACCTTCTCACATATGGAACTTAGTATGTAGCACCTGTCTACCACAAGAATTACTGGGAAATCGTGAAATGAGCTTGGAGGCACTCGTCTTGTGTGCCGGGAGATTCCAATTACCTCTCCCAGCACTTCCGTCAAACAGCGAGCCTAGGCCTTTTAGAAGCCAAGGGTACCAGCAGGCTGGATGTGGAGGTACAGGCCATAAGCTCAACTCTCAGAAGTGTGTATGCATGGGAGGCAGATGTCTGCTACCCCCTCGTACATGGGATTTGGAAACTAGCTACACTCTGGTTGAGGAAAGCCGTTGGAAATCGCTGTATTCAACTCAGATACACGGAAGTTCAGGCCCAGTGCTCACACATGCTTTTCCCGCAACCTCTCCCAGCCACTAACATAAGGATGTTAGCAGCTACTCCTACAGTCATGCAGCATGCGGGAGGGTTCTGCCCTGTCCTCAGCTCTCACAGGGAAGCATGTCTTGAAGCCAGCTGTCAACGAGCTGCATTCCTATGGCAGTGAGAAGGTAGCAGTATTCTGATCAGGAGGTTCCAAGATTACCAGTCGACTGCACCTGGGGATACCCTCCAGGTCTGCATTGTTACCCTGCGTCTCAGAAGCCTCTGGCAAACGTCTCTGCTGAAGACCTGCGAAACTCACTCTGCAGGCAGTGTCGAACTGTGAGGGACTGAGGCTGAGCTCAACTCTCAGAAGTAAGATGGTTTTGGACAAGGCGTTCAGCTACCCTCTCACGTATGGAACTTAGTATGTAGCACCAGTCTACCACAGGAATTACTAGGAAATCGCTGAACTGAGCTTGGAGGCACTAGTCTTGTGTGCCGGGTGATTCCAAATACCTCTCCCAGCACTTCCGTCAAACAGCGAGCCTAGGCCTTTTAGAAGCCAAGGGTACCAGCAAGCTGGATGTGGAGGTACAGGCCATAAGCTCAACTCTCAGAAGTGTTTATGCATGGGAGGCAGATATATGCTACCCGCTCGTACATGGGATTTGGAACCTAACTACACTCTGGTTGAGGAAAGCCGTTGGAAATCGCTGTATTCAACTCAGATACACGGGAGTTCAGGCCCAGTGCTCACACATGCTTTTCCCGCAACCTCTCCCAGCCACTAACATTAGGATGTTAGCAGCTACTCCTACAGTCAGGCAGGATGCGGGAGGGTTCTGCCCTGTCCTCAGCTCTCACAGGGAAGCATGTCTCGAAGCCAGCTGTCAACTAGCTGCATTCCTATGGCAGTGAGAAGGTAGCAGTACTCTGAGTCAGGAGGTTCCAAGATTACCACTCTACTGCACCTGGAGTTACCCTCCAGGTCTGCATTGTTAACTTGTACTCAGAAGCCTCTAGCAATCGTCCTGGTGAAGACGTGTGAAACTCACTCTGCTGGCAGTGTGGAAGTGTGAGGGACTGAGGGTGTGCTCAACTCTCAAAAGTAAGATGCTTTTGGACAAGGCTTTCAGCTACCTTCTCACATATGGAACTTAGCATGTAGCACCTGTCTACCACAAGAATTACTGGGAAATCGTGAATTGAGCTTGGAGGCACTCGTCTTGTGTGCCGGGAGATTCCAATTACCTCTCCCAGCAATTCCGTCAAACAGCGAGCCTAGGCCTTTTAGAAGCCAAGGGTACCAGCAGGCTGGCTGTGGAGGTACAGGCCATAAGCTCAACTCTCAGAAGTGTGTATGCATGGGAGGCAGATGTCTGCTACCCACTCTGACATGGGAGTTGGAACCTAGCTACACTCTGTTTGAGGAAAGCCGTTGGAAATCGCTGTATTCAACTCAGATACACGGGAGTTCAGGCCCAGTGCTTACACATGCTGTTCCCGCAACCTCTCCCAGCCACTAACATAAGGATGTTAGCAGCTACTCCTACAATCACGCAGCATGCGGGAGGGTTCTGCCCTGTCCTCAGCTCTCACAGGGAAGCATGTCTTGAAGCCAGGTGTCAACTAGCTGCATTCCTATGGCAGTGAGAAGGTAGCAGTATTCTGAGTCAGGAGGTTCCAAGATTACCAGTCGACTGCACCTGGGGATACCCTCCCGGTCTGCATTGTTACCCTGCGTCTCAGAATCCTCTGGCAAACGTCTCTGCTGAAGACCTGCGAAACTCACTCTGCAGGCAGTGTGGAACTGTGAGGGACTGAGGCTGAGCTCAACTCTCAGAAGTAAGATGGTTTTGGACAAGGCGTTCAGCTACCCTCTCACGTATGGAACTTAGTATGTAGCACCAGTCTACCACAGGAATTACTAGGGAATCGCTGAATTGAGCTTGGAGGCACTAGTCTTGTGTGCCGGGTGATTCCAATTACCTCTCCCAGCACTTCCGTCAAACAGCGAGCCTAGGCCTTTTAGAAGCCAAGGGTACCAGCAGGCTGGATGTGGAGGTACAGGCCATAAGCTCAACTCTCAGAAGTGTATATGCATGGGAGGCAGATGTCTGCTACCCACTTGGACATGGGAGTTGGAACCTAGCTACACTGTGATTGAAGAAGGCCATTGGAAATCGCTGTATTCAACTCAGATACACGGGAGTTCAGGCCCAGTGCTCACACATGCTTTTCCCGCAACCTCTCCCAGCCACTAACATTAGGATGTTAGCAGCTACACCTACAGTCAGGCAGGATGCGGGAGGGTTCTGCCCTGTCCTCAGCTCTCACAGGGAAACATGTCTTGAAGCCAGCTGTCAACTAGCTGCATTCCTATGGCAGTGAGAATGTAGCAGTACTCTGAGTCAGGAGGTTCCAAGATTACCACTCTACTGCACCAGGAGATACCCTCCAGGTCTGCATTGTTAACTTGTACTCAGAAGCCTCTGGCAATCGTCTCTGGTGAAGAAGTGTGAAACTCACTCTGCAGTCAGTGTGGAAGTGTGAGGGACTGAGGGTGTGCTCAACTCTCAGAAGTAAGATGCTTTTGGACAAGGCGTTCAGCTACCTTCTCACATATGGAACTTAGTATGTAGCACCTGTCTACCACAAGAATTACTGGGAAATCGTGAATTGAGCTTGGAGGCACTCGTCTTGTGTGCCGGGAGATTCCAATTACCTCTCCCAGCACTTCCGTCAAACAGCGAGCCTAGGCCTTTTAGAAGACAAGGGTACCAGCAGGCTGGATGTGGAGGTACAGGCCATAAGCTCAACTCTCAGAAGTGTGTATGCATGGGAGGCAGATGTCTGCTACCCGCTCGTACATGGGATTTGGAACCTAGCTACACTCTGGTTGAGGAAAGCCGTTGGAAATCGCTGTATACAACACAGATACACGGGAGTTCAGGCCCAGTGCTCACACATGCTTTTCCCGCAACCTCTCCCAGCCACTAACAAAGGATGTTAGCAGCGACTCCTACAGTCAGGCAGCATGCGGGAGGGTTCTGCCCTGTCCTCAGCTCTCACAGGGAAGCATGTCTTGAAGCCAGCTGTCAACTAGCTGCATTCCTATGGCAGTGAGAAGGTAGCAGTATTCTGAGTCAGGAGGTTCCAAGATTACCAGTCGACTGCACCTGGGGATACCCTCCAGGTCTGCATTGTTACCCTGCGTCTCAGAAGCCTCTGGCAAACGTCTCTGCTGAAGACCTGCGAAACTCACTCTGCAGGCAGTGTGGAACTGTGAGGGACTGAGGCTGAGCTCAACTCTCAGAAGTAAGATGGTTTTGGACAAGGCGTTCAGCTACCCTCTCATGTATGGAACTTAGTATGTAGCACCAGTCTACCACAGGAATTACTAGGAAATCGCTGAACTGAGATTGGAGGCACTAGTCTTGTGTGCCGGGTGATTCCAATTACCTCTCCCAGCACTTCCGTCAAACAGCGAGCCTAGGCCTTTTAGAAGCCAAGGGTACCAGCAGGCTGGCTGTGAAGGTACAGGCCATAAGCTCAACTCTCAGAAGTGTGTATGCATGGGAGGCAGATGTCTGCTACCCACTCGGACATGGGAGTTGGAACCTAGCTACACTGTGATTGAAGAAGGCCAATGGAAATCGCTGTATTCAACTCAGATACACGGGAGTTCAGGCCCAGTGCTCACACATGCTTTTCCCGCAACCTCTCCCAGCCACTAACATAAGGAAGTTAGCAGCTACACCTACAGTCAGGCAGGATGCGGGAGGTTTCTGCCCTGTAGTCAGCTCTCACAGGGAAGCATGTCTTGAAGCCAGCTGTCAACTAGCTGCATTCCTATGGCAGTGAGAAGGTAGCAGTACTCTGAGTCAGGAGGTTCCAAGATTACCACTCTACTGCACCTGGAGATACCCTCCAGGTCTGCATTGTTAACTTGTACTCAGAAGCCTCTGGCAATCGTCTCTGGTGAAGACGTGTGAAACTCACTCTGCAGGCAGTGTGGAAGTGTGAGGGACTGAGGGTGGGCTCAACTCTCAGAAGTAAGATGCTTTTGGACAAGGCGTTCAGCTACCTTCTCACATATGGAACTTAGTATGTAGCACCTGTCTACCACAAGAATTACTGGGAAATCGTGAAATGAGCTTGGAGGCACTCGTCTTGTGTGCCGGGAGATTCCAATTACCTCTCCCAGCACTTCCGTCAAACAGCGAGCCTAGGCCTTTTAGAAGCCAAGGGTACCAGCAGGCTGGATGTGGAGGTACAGGCCATAAGCTCAACTCTCAGAAGTGTGTATGCATGGGAGGCAGATGTCTGCTACCCCCTCGTACATGGGATTTGGAAACTAGCTACACTCTGGTTGAGGAAAGCCGTTGGAAATCGCTGTATTCAACTCAGATACACGGAAGTTCAGGCCCAGTGCTCACACATGCTTTTCCCGCAACCTCTCCCAGCCACTAACATAAGGATGTTAGCAGCTACTCCTACAGTCATGCAGCATGCGGGAGGGTTCTGCCCTGTCCTCAGCTCTCACAGGGAAGCATGTCTTGAAGCCAGCTGTCAACGAGCTGCATTCCTATGGCAGTGAGAAGGTAGCAGTATTCTGATCAGGAGGTTCCAAGATTACCAGTCGACTGCACCTGGGGATACCCTCCAGGTCTGCATTGTTACCCTGCGTCTCAGAAGCCTCTGGCAAACGTCTCTGCTGAAGACCTGCGAAACTCACTCTGCAGGCAGTGTCGAACTGTGAGGGACTGAGGCTGAGCTCAACTCTCAGAAGTAAGATGGTTTTGGACAAGGCGTTCAGCTACCCTCTCACGTATGGAACTTAGTATGTAGCACCAGTCTACCACAGGAATTACTAGGAAATCGCTGAACTGAGCTTGGAGGCACTAGTCTTGTGTGCCGGGTGATTCCAAATACCTCTCCCAGCACTTCCGTCAAACAGCGAGCCTAGGCCTTTTAGAAGCCAAGGGTACCAGCAAGCTGGATGTGGAGGTACAGGCCATAAGCTCAACTCTCAGAAGTGTTTATGCATGGGAGGCAGATATATGCTACCCGCTCGTACATGGGATTTGGAACCTAACTACACTCTGGTTGAGGAAAGCCGTTGGAAATCGCTGTATTCAACTCAGATACACGGGAGTTCAGGCCCAGTGCTCACACATGCTTTTCCCGCAACCTCTCCCAGACACTAACATTAGGATGTTAGCAGCTACTCCTACAGTCAGGCAGGATGCGGGAGGGTTCTGCCCTGTCCTCAGCTCTCACAGGGAAGCATGTCTCGAAGCCAGCTGTCAACTAGCTGCATTCCTATGGCAGTGAGAAGGTAGCAGTACTCTGAGTCAGGAGGTTCCAAGATTACCACTCTACTGCACCTGGAGTTACCCTCCAGGTCTGCATTGTTAACTTGTACTCAGAAGCCTCTGGCAATCGTCCTGGTGAAGAAGTGTGAAACTCACTCTGCTGGCAGTGTGGAAGTGTGAGGGACTGAGGGTGTGCTCAACTCTCAAAAGTAAGATGCTTTTGGACAAGGCGTTCAGCTACCTTCTCACATATGGAACTTAGTATGTAGCACCTGTCTACCACAAGAATTACTGGGAAATCGTGAATTGAGCTTGGAGGCACTCGTCTTGTGTGCCGGGAGATTCCAATTACCTCTCCCAGCACTTCCGTCAAACAGTGAGCCTAGGCCTTTTAGAAGCCAAGGGTACCAGCAGGCTGGCTGTGGAGGTACAGGCCATAAGCTCAACTCTCAGAAGTGTGTATGCATGGGAGGCAGATGTCTGCTACCCGCTCGTACATGGGATTTGGAACCTAGCTACACTCTGGTTGAGGAAAGCCGTTGGAAATCGCTGTATTCAACTCAGGTACACGGGAGTTCTGGCCCAGTGCTCACATATGCTTTTCCCGCAACCTCTCCCAGCCACTAACATAAGGATGTTAGCAGCTACTCCTACAGTCAGGCAGCATGCGGGAGGGTTCTGCCCTGTCCTCAGCTCTCACAGGGAAGCATGTCTTGAAGCCAGCTGTCAACTAGCTGCATTCCTATGGCAGTGAGATGGTAGCAGTATTCTGAGTCAGGAGGTTCCAAGATTACCAGTCGACTGCACCTGGGGATACCCTCCAGGTCTGCATTGTTACCCTGCGTCGCAGAAGCCTCTGGCAAACGTCTCTGCTGAAGACCTGCGAAACTCACTCTGCAGGCATTGTGGAACTGTGAGGGACTGAGGCTGAGCTCAACTCTCAGAAGTAAGATGGTTTTGGACAAGGCGTTCAGCTACCCTCTCACGTATGGAACTTAGTATGTAGCACCAGTCTACCACAGGAATTACTAGGAAATCGCTGAACTGAGCTTGGAGGCACTAGTCTTGTGTGCCGGGTGATTCCAATTACCTCTCCCAGCACTTCCGTCAAACAGCGAGCCTAGGCCTTTTAGAAGCCAAGGGTACCAGCAGGCTGGCTGTGGAGGTACAGGCCATAAGATCAACTCTCACAAGTGTGTATGCATGGGAGGCAGATGTCTGCTACCCACTCGTACATGGGATTTGGAAACTAGCTACACTCTGGTTGAGGAAAGCCGTTGGAAATCGCTGTATTCAACTCAGATACACGGGAGTTCAGGCCCAGTGCTCACACATGCTTTTCCCGCAACCTCTCCCAGCCACTAACATAAGGATGTTAGCAGCTACTCCTACAGTCAGGCAGGATGCGGGAGGGTTATGCCCTGTCCTCAGCTCTCACAGGGAAGCATGTCTTGAAGCCAGCTGTCAACTAGCTGCATTCCTATGGCAGTGAGAAGGTAGCAGTACTCTGAGTCAGGAGGTTCCAAGATTACCACTCTACTGCACCTGGAGATACCCTCCAGGTCTGCATTGTTAACTTGTACTCAGAAGCCTCTGGCAATCGTCTCTGGTGAAGACGTGTGAAACTCACTCTGCAGGCATTGTGGAACTGTGAGGGATTGAGGGTGGCTCAACTCTCAGAAGTAAGATGCTTTTGGACAAGGCGTTCAGCTACCATCTCACATATGGAACTTAGTATGTAGCACCTGTCTACCACAAGAATTACTGGGAAATCGTGAATTGAGCTTGGAGGCACTCGTCTTGTGTGCCGGGAGATTCCAATTACCTCTCCCAGCACTTCCGTCAAACAGCGAGCCTAGGCCTTTTAGAAGCCAAGGGTACCAGCAGGCTGGATGTGGAGGTACAGGCCATAAGCTCAACTCTCAGAAGTGTGTATGCATGGGAGGCAGATGTCTGCTACCCGCTCGTACATGGGATTTGGAACCTAGCTACACTCTGGTTGAGGAAAGCCGTTGGAAATCGCTGTATTCAACTCAGATACACGGGAGTTCAGGCCCAGTGCTCACACATGCTTTTCCCGCAACGTCTCCCAGCCACTAACATAAGGATGTTAGCAGCTACTCCTACAGTCAGGCAGCATGCGGGAGGGTTCTGCCCTGTCCTCAGCTCTCACAGGGAAGCATGTCTTGAAGCCAGCTGTCAACTAGCTGCATTCCTATGGCAGTGAGAAGGTAGCAGTATTCTGAGTCAGGAGGTTCCAAGATTACCAGTCGACTGCACCTGGGGATACCCTCCAGGGCTGCATTGTTACCCTGCGTCTCAGAAGCCTCTGGCAAACGTCTCTGGTGAAGACGTGTGAAACTCACTCTGCAGGCAGTGTGGAAGTGTGAGGGACTGAGGGTGTGCTCAACTCTCAGAAGTAAGATGCTTTTGGACAAGGCGTTCAGCTACCTTCTCACATATGGAACTTAGTATGTAGCACCTGTCAACCACAAGAATTACTGGGAAATCGTGAATTGAGTTTGGAGGCACTCGTCTTGTGTGCCGGGAGATTCCAATTACCTCTCCCAGCACTTCCGTCAAACAGCGAGCCTAGGCCTTTTAGAAGATAAGGGTACCAGCAGGCTGGATGTGGAGGTACAGGCCATAAGCTCAACTCTCAGAAGTGTGTATGCATGGGAGGCAGATGTCGGCTACCCGCTCGTACATGGGATTTGGAACCTAGCTACACTCTGGTTGAGGAAAGCCGTTGGAAATCGCTGTATTCAACTCAGATACACGGGAGTTCAGGCCCAGTGCTCACACATGCTTTTCCCGCAACCTCTCCCAGCCACTAACTTAAGGATGTTAGCAGCTACTCCTACAGTCAGGCAGCATGCGGGAGGGTTCTGCCCTGTCCTCAGCTCTCACAGGGAAGCATGTCTTGAAGCCAGCTGTCAACTAGCTGCATTCCTATGGCAGTGAGAAGGTAGCAGTATACTGAGTCAGGAGGTTCCAAGATTACCAGTCGACTGCACCTGGGGATACCCTCCAGGTCTGCATTGTTACCCTGCGTCTCAGAAGCCTCTGGCAGACGTCTCTGCTGAAGACCTGCGAAAATCACTCTGCAGGCAGTGTGGAACTGTGAGGGACTGAGGCTGAGCTCAACTCTCAGAAGTAAGATGGTTTTGGACAAGGCGTTGAGCTACCCTCTCACGTATGGAACTTAGTATGTAGCACCAGTCTACCACAGGAATTACTAGGAAATCGCTGAACTGAGCTTGGAGGCACTAGTCTTGTGTGCCGGGTGATTCCAATTACCTCTCCCAGCACTTCCGTCAAACAGCGAGCCTAGGCCTTTTAGAAGCCAAGGGTACCAGCAGGCTGGCTGTGGAGGTACAGGCCATAAGCTCAACTCTCAGAAGTGTGTATGCATGGGAGGCAGATGTCTGCTACCCACTCGGACATGGGAGTTGGAACTTAGCTACACTGTGATTGAAGAAGGCCATTGGAAATCGCTGTATTCAACTCAGATACACGGGAGTTCAGGCCCAGTGCTCACACATGCTTTTCCCGCAACCTCTACCAGCCACTAACATTAGGATGTTAGCAGCTACTCCTACAGTCAGGCAGGATGCGGGAGGGTTCTGCCCTGTCCTCAGCTCTCACAGGGAAGCATGTCTTGAAGCCAGCTGTCAACTAGCTGCATTCCTATGGCAGTGAGAAGGTAGCAGTACTCTGAGTCAGGAGGTTCCAAGATTACCACTCTACTGCACCTGGAGATACCCTCCAGGTCTGCATTGTTAACTTGTACTCAGAAGCCTCTGGCAATCGTCTCTGGTGAAGACGTGTGAAACTCACTCTGCAGGCAGTGTGGAACTGTGAGGGACTGAGGGTGGGCTCAACTCTCAGAAGTAAGATGCTTTTGGACAAGGCGTTCAGCTACCTTCTCACATATGGAACTTAGTATGTAGCACCTGTCTACCACAAGAATTACTGGGAAATCGTGAATTGAGCTTGGAGGCACTCGTCTTGTGTGCCGGGAGATTCCAATTACCTCTCCCAGCACTTCCGTCAAACAGCGAGCCTAGGCCTTTTAGAAGCCAAGGGTACCAGCAGGCTGGATGTGGAGGTACAGGCCATAAGCTCAACTCTCAGAAGTGTGTATGCATGGGAGGCAGATGTCTGCTACCCACTCGGACAAGGTGTTGGAATCTAGCTACACTGTGATTGAAGAAGGCCATTGGAAATCGCTGTATTCAACTGAGATACACGGGAGTTCAGGCCCAGTACTCACACATGCTTTTCCCGCAACCTCTCCCAGCCACTAACATAAGGATGTTAGCAGCTACTCCTACAGTCAGGCAGCATGCGGGAGGGTTCTGCCCTGTCCTCAGCTCTCACAGGGAAGCATGTCTTGAAGCCAGCTGTCAACTAGCTGCATTCCTATGGCAGTGAGAAGGTAGCAGTATTCTGAGTCAGGAGGTTCCAAGATTATCAGTCGACTGCACCTGGGGATACCCTCCAGGTCTGCATTGTTACCCTGCGTCTCAGAAGCCTCTGGCAAACGTCTCTGGTGAAGACGTGTGAAACTCACTCTGCAGGCAGTGTGGAAGTGTGAGGGACTGAGGGTGTGCTCAACTCTCAGAAGTAAGATGCTTTTGGACAAGGCGTTCAGCTACCTTCTCACATATGGAACTTAGTATGTAGCACCTGTCTACCACAAGAATTACTGGAAAATCGTGAATTGAGCTTGGAGGCACTCGTCTTGTGTGCCGGGAGATTCCAATTACCTCTCCCAGCACTTCCGTCAAACAGCGAGCCTAGGCCTTTTAGAAGCCAAGGGTACCAGCAGGCTGGATGTGGAGGTACAGGCCATAAGCTCAACTCTCAGAAGTGTGTATGCATGGGAGGCAGATGTCTGCTACCCGCTCGTACATGGGATTTGGAACCTAGCTACACTCTGGTTGAGGAAAGCCGTTGGAAATCGCTGTATTCAACTCAGTTACACGGGAGTTCAGGCCCAGTGCTCACACATGCTTTTCCCGCAACCTCTCCCAGCCACTAACATAAGGATGTTAGCAGCTACTCCTACAGTCAGGCAGCATGCGGGAGGGTTCTGCCCTGTCCTCAGCTCTCACAGGGAAGCATGTCTTGAAGCCAGCTGTCAACTAGCTGCATTCCTATGGCAGTGAGAAGGTAGCAGTATTCTGAATCAGGAGGTTCCAAGATTACCAGTCGACTGCACCTGGGGATACCCTCCAGGTCTGCATTGTTACCCTGCGTCTCAGTAGCCTCTGGCAGACGTCTCTGCTGAAGACCTGCGAAACTCACTCTGCAGGCAGTGTGGAACTGTGAGGGACTGAGGCTGAGCTCAACTCTCAGAAGTAAGATGGTTTTGGACAAGGCGTTCAGCTACCCTCTCACGTATGGAACTTAGTATGTAGCACCAGTCTACCACAGGAATTACTAGGAAATCGCTGAACTGAGCTTGGAGGCACTAGTCTTGTGTGCCGGGTGATTCCAATTACCTCTCCCAGCACTTCCGTCAAACAGCGAGCCTAGGCCTTTTAGAAGCCAAGGGTACCAGCAGGCTGGCTGTGGAGGTACAGGCCATAAGCTCAACTCTCAGAAGTGTGTATGCATGGGAGGCAGATGTCTGCTACCCACTCGGACATGGGAGTTGGAACCTAGCTACACTGTGATTGAAGAAGGCCATTGGAAATCGCCGTATTCAACTCAGATACACGGGAGTTCAGGCCCAGTGCTCACACATGCTTTTCCCGCAACCTCTCCCAGACACTAACATTAGGATGTTAGCAGCTACTCCTACAGTCAGGCAGGATGCGGGAGGGTTCTGCCCTGTCCTCAGCTCTCACAGGGAAGCATGTCTTGAAGCCAGCTGTCAACTACCTGCATTCCTATGGCAGTGAGAAGGTAGCAGTACTCTGAGTCAGGAGGTTCCAAGATTACCACTCTACTGCACCTGGAGATACCCTCCAGGTCTGCATTGTTAACTTGTACTCAGAATCCTCTGGCAATCATCTCTGGTGAAGACGTGTGAAACTCACTCTGCAGGCAGTGTGGAAGTGTGAGGGACTGAGGGTGTGCTCAACTCTCAGAAGTAAGATGCTTTTGGACAAGGCGTTCAGCTACCTTCTCACATATGGAACTTAGTATGTAGCACCTGTCTACCACAAGAATTACTGGGAAATCGTGAATTGAGCTTGGAGGCACTCGTCTTGTGTGCCGGGAGATTCCAATTACCTCTCCCAGCACTTCCGTCAAACAGCGAGCCTAGGCCTTTTAGAAGCCAAGGGTACCAGCAGGCTGGCTGTGGAGGTACAGGCCATAAGCTCAACTGTCAGAAGTGTGTATGCATGGGAGGCAGATGTCTGCTACCCGCTCGTACATGGGATTTGGAACCTAGCTACACTCTGGTTGAGGAAAGCCGTTGGAAATCGCTGTATTCAACTCAGATACACGGGAGTTCAGGCCCAGTGCTCACACATGCTTTTCCCGCAACCTCTCCCAGCCACTAACATAAGGATGTTAGCAGCTATTCCTACAGTCAGGTAGGATGCATAGGGTTCTGCCCTGTCCTCAGCTCTCACAGGGAAGCATGTCTTGAAGCCAGCTGTCAACAACCTGCATTCCTATGGCACTGAGAAGGTAGCAGTACTCTGAGTCAGGAGGTTCCAAGATTACCACTCTACTGCACCTGGAGATACCCTCCAGGTCTGCATTGTTAACTTGTACTCAGAAGCCTCTGGCAATCGTCTCTGGTGAAGACGTGTGAAACTCACTGTGCAGGCAGTGTGGAAGTGTGAGGGACTGAGGGTGTGCTCAACTCTCAGAAGTAAGATGCTTTTGGACAAGGCGTTCAGCTACCTTCTCACATATGGAACTTAGTATGTAGCACCTGTCTACCACAAGAATTACTGGGAAATCGTGAATTGAGCTTGGAGGCACTCGTCTTGTGTGCCGGGAGATTCCAATTACCTCTCCCAGCACTTCCGTCAAACAGCGAGCCTAGGCCTTTTAGAAGCCAAGGGTAACAGCAGGCTGGATGTGGAGGTACAGGCCATAAGCTCAACTCTCAGAAGTGTGTATGCATGGGAGGCAGATGTCTGCTACCCGCTCGTACATGGGATTTGGAACCTAGCTACACTCTGGTTGAGGAAAGCCGTTGGAAATCGCTGTATTCAACTCAGATACACGGGAGTTCAGGCCCAGTGCTCACACATGCTTTTCCCGCAACCTCTCCCAGCCACTAACATAAGGATGTTAGCAGCTACTCCTACAGTCAGGCAGCATGCGGGAGGGTTCTGCCCTGTCCTCAGCTCTCACAGGGAAGCATGTCTTGAAGCCAGCTGTCAACTAGCTGCATTCCTATGGCAGTGAGAAGGTAGCAGTATTCTGAGTCAGGAGGTTCCAAGATTACCAGTCGACTGCACCTGGGGATACCCTCCAGGTCTGCATTGTTACCCTGCGTCTCAGAAGCCTCTGGCAGACGTCTCTGCTGAAGACCTGCGAAACTCACTCTGCAGGCAGTGTGGAACTGTGAGGGACTGAGGCTGAGCTCAACTCTCAGAAGTAAGATGGTTTTGGACAAGGCGTTCAGCTACCCTCTCACGTATGGAACTTAGTATGTAGCACCAGTCTACCACAGGACTTACTAGGAAATCGCTGAACTGAGCTTGGAGGCACTAGTCTTGTGTGCCGGGTGATTCCAATTACCTCTCCCAGCACTTCCGTCAAACAGCGAGCCTAGGCCTTTTAGAAGCCAAGGGTACCAGCAGGCTGGAAGTGGAGGTACAGGCTATAAGCTCAACTCTCAGAAGTGTGTATGCATGGGAGGCAGATGTCTGCTACCCACTCGGACATGGGAGTTGGAACCTAGCTACACTGTGATTGAAGAAGGCCATTGGAAATCGCTGTATTCAACTCAGATACACGGGAGTTCAGGCCCAGTGCTCACACATGCTTTTCCCGCAACCTCTCCCAGCCACTAACATTAGGATGTTAGCAGCTACTCCTACAGTCAGGCAGGATGCGGGAGGGTTCTGCCCTGTCCTCAGCTCTCACAGGGAAGCATGTCTTGAAGCCAGCTGTCAACTACCTGCATTCCTATGGCAGTGAGAAGGTAGCAGTACTCTGAGTCAGGAGGTTCCAAGATTACCACTCTACTGCACCTGGAGATACCCTCCAGGTCTGCATTGTTAACTTGTACTCAGAAGCCTCTGACAATCGTCTCTGGTGAAGACGTGTGAAACTCACTCTGCAGGCAGTGTGGAAGTGTGAGGGACTGAGGGTGTGCTCAACTGTCAGAAGTAAGATGCTTTAGGACAAGGCGTTCAGCTACCATCTCACATATGGAACTTAGTATGTAGTACCTGTCTACCACAAGAATTACTGGGAAATCGTGAATTGAGCTTGGAGGCACTCGTCTTGTGTGCCGGGAGATTCCAATTACCTCTCCCAGCACTTCCGTCAGACAGCGAGCCTAGGCCTTTTAGAAGCCAAGGGTACCAGCAGGATGGATGTGGAGGTACAGGCCATAAGCTCAACTCTCAGAAGTGTGTATGCATGGGAGGCAGATGTCTGCTACCCGCTCGTACATGGGATTTGGAACCTAGCTACACTCTGGTTGAGGAAAGCCGTTGGAAATCGCTGTATTCAACTGAGATACACGGGAGTTCAGGCCCAGTGCTCACACATGCTTTTCCCGCAACCTCTCCCAGCCACTAACATAAGGATGTTAGCAGCGACTCCTACAGTCAGGCAGGATGCGGGAGGGTTCTGCCCTGTCCTCAGCTCTCACAGGGAAGCATGTCTTGAAGCCAGCTGTCAACTAGCTGCATTCCTATGGCAGTGAGAAGGTAGCAGTATTCTGAGTCAGGAGGTTCCAAGATTACCAGTCGACTGCACCTGGGGATACCCTCCAGGTCTGCATTGTTACCCTGCGTCTCAGAAGCCTCTGGCAAACCTCTCTGCTGAAGACCTGCGAAACTCACTCTGCAGGCAGTGTGGAACTGTGAGGGACTGAGGCTGAGCTCAACTCTCAGAAGTAAGATGGTTTTGGTCAAGGCGTTCAGCTACACTCTCACGTATGGAACTTAGTATGTAGCACCAGTCTACCACAGGACTTACTAGGAAATCGCTGAACTGAGCTTGGAGGCACTAGTCTTGTGTGCCGGGTGATTCCAATTACCTCTCCCAGCACTTCCGTCAAACAGCGAGCCTAGGCCTTTTAGAAGCCAAGGGTACCAGCAGGCTGGATGTGGAGGTACAGGCTATAAGCTCAACTCTCAGAAGTGTGTATGCATGGGAGGCAGATGTCTGCTACCCACTCGGACATGGGATTTGGAACCTAGCTACACTGTGATTGAAGAAGGCCATTGGAAATCGCTGTATTCAACTCAGATACACGGGAGTTCAGGCCCAGTGCTCACACATGCTTTTCCCGCAACCTCTCCCAGCCACTAACATAAGGATGTTAGCAGCTACTCCTACAGTCAGGCAGGATGCGGGAGGGTTCTGCCCTGTCCTCAGCTCTCACAGGGAAGCATGTCTTGAAGCCAGCTGTCAACTAGCTGCATTCCTATGGCAGTGAGAAGGTAGCAGTACTCTGAGTCAGGAGGTTCCAAAATTACCAATCTACTGCACCTGGAGATACCCTCCTGGTCTGCATTGTTAACTTGTACTCAGAAGACTCTGGCAATCGTCTCTGGTGAAGACGTGTGAAACTCACTCTGCAGGCAGTGTCAAGTGTGAGGGACTGAGGGTGGGCTCAACTCTCAGAAGTAAGATGCTTTTGGACAAGGCGTTCAGCTACCATCTCACATATGGAACTTAGTATGTAGCACCTGTCTACCACAAGAATTACTGGGAAATCGTGAATTGAGCTTGGAGGCACTCGTCTTGTGTGCCGGGAGATTCCAAATACCTCTCCCAGCACTTCCATCAAACAGCGAGCCTAGGCCTTTTAGAAGCCAAGGGTACCAGCAGGCCGGATGTGGAGGTACAGGCCATAAGCTCAACTCTCAGAAGTGTGTATGCATGGGAGGCAGATGTCTGCTACCCGTTCGTACATGGGATTTGGAACCTAGCTACACTCTGGTTGAGGAAAGCCGTTGGAAATCGCTGTATTCAACTCAGATACACGGGAGTTCAGGCCCAGTGCTCACACATGCTTTTCCCGCAACCTCTCCCAGCCATTAACATAAGGATGTTAGCAGCTATTCCTACAGTCAGGCAGGATGCGGTAGGGTTCTGCCCTGTCCTCAGCTCTCACAGGGAAGCATGTCTTGAAGCCAGCTGTCAACTAGCTGCATTCCTATGGCAGTGAGAAGGTAGCAGTACTCTGAGTCAGGAGGTTCCAAGATTACCACTCTACTGCACCTGGAGATACCCTCCAGGTCTGCATTGTTAACTTGTACTCAGAAGCCTCTGGCAATCGTCTCTGGTGAAGACGTGTGAAACTCACTCTGCAGGCAGTGTGGAAGTGTGAGGGACTGAGGGTGTGCTCAACTCTCAGAAGTAAGATGCTTTTGGACAAGGCGTTCAGCTACCATCTCACATATGGAACTTAGTATGTAGCACCTGTCTACCACAAGAATTACTGGGAAATCGTGAATTGAGCTTGGAGGCACTCGTCTTGTGTGCCGGGAGATTCCAATTACCTCTCCCAGCACTTCCGTCAAACAGCGAGCCTAGGCCTTTTAGAAGCCAAGGTTACCAGCAGGATGGATGTGGAGGTACAGGCCATAAGCCAAACTCTCAGAAGTGTGTATGCATGGGAGGCAGATGTCTGCTACCCGCTCGTACATGGGATTTGGAACCTAGCTACACTCTGGTTGAGGAAAGCCGTTGGAAATCGCTGTATTCAACTCAGATACACGGGAGTTCAGGCCCAGTGCTCACACATGCTTTTCCCGCAACCTCTCCCAGCCACTAACATAAGGATGTTAGCAGCTATTCCTACAGTCAGGCAGGATGCATAGGGTTCTGCCCTGTCCTCAGCTCTCACAGGGAAGCATGTCTTGAAGCCAGCTGTCAACAACCTGCATTCCTATGGCAGTGAGAAGGTAGCAGTACTCTGAGTCAGGAGGTTCCAAGATTACCACTCTACTGCACCTGGAGATACTCTCCAGGTCTGCATTGTTAACTTGTACTCAGAAGCCTCTGGCAATCGTCTCTGGTGAAGACGTGTGAAACTCACTCTGTAGGCAGTGTGGAAGTGTGAGGGACTGAGGGTGTGCTCAACTCTCAGAAGTAAGATGCTTTTGGACAAGGCGTTTTGCTACCATCTCACATATGGAACTTAGTATGTAGCACCTGTCTACCCCAAGAATTACTGGGAAATCGTGAATTGAGCTTGGAGGCACTCGTCTTGTGTGCCGGGATATTCCAATTACCTCTCCCAGCACTTCCGTCAAACAGCGAGCCTAGGCCTTTTAGAAGCCAAGGGTACCAGTAGGCTGGATGTGGAGGTACAGGCTATAAGCTCAACTCTCAGAAGTGTGTATGCATGGGAGGCAGATGTCTGCTACCCACTCGGACATGGGAGTTGGAACCTAGCTACACTGTGATTGAAGAAGGCCATTGGAAATCGCTGTATTCAACTCAGATACACAGGAGTTCAGGCCCAGTGCTCACACATGCTTTTCCCGCAACCTCTCCCAGCCACTAACATAAGGATGTTAGCAGCTACTCCTACAGTCAGGCAGCATGCGGGAGGGTCTGCCCTGTCCTGAGGTCTCACAGGGAAGCATGTCTTGAAGCCAGCTGTCAACAAGCTGCATTCCTATGGCAGTGAGAAGGTAGCAGTATTCTGAGGCAGGAGGTTCCAAGATTACCAGTCGACTGCACCTGGGGATACCCTCCAGGTCTGCATTGTTACCCTGCGTCTCAGAAGCCTCTGGCAAACGTCTCTGCTGAAGACCTGCGAAACTCACTCTGCAGGCAGTGTGGAACTGTGAGGGACTGAGGCTGAGCTCAACTGTCTGAAGTAAGATGGTTTTGGACAAGGCGTTCAGCTACCCTCTCACGTATGGAACTTAGTATGTAGCACCAGTCTACCACAGGAATTACTAGGAAATCGCTGAACTGACCTTGGAGGCACTAGTCTTGTGTGCCGGTTGATTCCAATTACCTCTCCCAGCACTTCCGTCAAACAGCGAGCCTAGGCCTTTTAGAAGCCAAGGGTACCAGCAGGCTGGATGTGGAGGTACAGGCCATAAGCTCAACTCTCAGAAGTGTGTATGCATGGGAGGCAGATGTCTGCTACCCACTCGGACATGGGAGTTGGAACCTAGCTACACTGTGATTGAAGAAGGCCATTGGAAATCGCTGTATTCAACTCAGATACACGGGAGTTCAGGCCCAGTGCTCACACATGCTTTTCCCGCAACCTCTCCCAGCCACTAACATAAGGATGTTAGCAGCTACTCCTAAAGTCAGGCAGGATGCGGGAGGGTTCTTCCCTGTCCTCAGCTCTCACAGGGAAGCATGTCTTGAAGCCAGCTGTCAACTAGCTGCATTCCTATGGCAGTGAGAAGGTAGCAGTACTCTGAGTCAGGAGGTTCCAAGATTACCACTCTACTGCACCTGCAGATACCCTCCAGGTCTGCATTGTTAACTTGTACTCAGAAGACTCTGGCAATCGTCTCTGGTGAAGACGTGTGAAAATCACTCTGCAGGCAGTGTGGAAGTGTGAGGGACTGAGGGTGGGCTCAACTCTCAGAAGTAAGATGCTTTTGGACAACGCGTTCAGCTACCTTCTCACATATGGAACTTAGTATGTAGCACCTGTCTACCACAAGAATTACTGGGAAATCCTGAATTGAGCTTGGAGGCACTCGTCTTGTGTGCCGGGAGATTCCAATTACCTCTCCCAGCACTTCCATGAAACAGCGAGCCTAGGCCTTTTAGAAGACAAGGGTACCAGCAGGCTGGCTGTGGAGGTACAGGCCATAAGCTCAACTCTCAGAAGTGTGTATGCATGGGAGGCAGATGTCTGCTACCCGCTCGTACATGGGATTTGGAACCTAGCTACACTCTGGTTGAGGAAAGCCGTTGGAAATCGCTGTATTCAACTCAGATACACGGGAGTTCAGGCCCAGTGCTCACACATGCTTTTCCCGCAACCTCTCCCAGCCACTAACATAAGGATGTTAGCAGCTACTCCTACAGTCAGGCAGCATGCGGGAGGGTTCTGCCCTGTCCTCAGCTCTCACAGGGAAGCATGTCTTGAAGCCAGCTGTCAACTAGCTGCATTCCTATGGCAGTGAGAAGGTAGCAGTATTCTGAGGCAGGAGGTTCCAAGATTACCAGTCGACTGCACCTGGGGATACCCTCCAGGTCTGCATTGTTACCCTGCGTCTCAGAAGCCTCTGGCAAACGTCTCTGCTGAAGACCTGCGAAACTCACTCTGCAGGCAGTGTGGAACTGTGAGGGACTGAGGCTGAGCTCAACTCTCAGAAGTAAGATGGTTTTGGACAAGGCGTTCAGGTACACTCTCACGTATGGAACTTAGTATGTAGCACCAGTCTACCACAGGAATTACTAGGAAATCGCTGAACTGAGCTTGGAGGCACTAGTCTTGTGTGCCGGGATTTTCCAATTACCTCTCCCAGCACTTCCGTCAAACAGCGAGCCTAGGCCTTTTAGAAGCCAAGGGTACCAGCAGGCTGGATGTGGAGGTACAGGCCATAAGCTCAACTCTCAGAAGTGTGTATGCATGGGAGGCAGATGTCTGCTACCCGCTCGTACATGGGATTTGGAACCTAGCTACACTCTGGTTGAGGAAAGCCGTTGGAAATCGCTGTATTCAACTCAGATACACGGGAGTTCAGGCCCAGTGCTCACACATGCTTTTCCCGCAACCTCTCCCAGCCACTAACATAAGGATGTTAGCAGCTTCTCCTACAGACAGGCAGGATGCGGGAGGGTTCTGCCCTGTCCTCAGCTCTCAGAGGGAAGCATGTCTTGAAGCCAGCTGTAAAATGGCTGCATACCTATGGCAGTGTGAAGGTAGCAGTACTCTGAGTCAGGAGGTTCCAAGATTACCACTCTACTGCACCTGGAGATACCCTCCAGGTCTGCATTGTTAACTTGTACTCAGAAGCCTCTGGCCATCGTCTTTGGTGAAGACGTGTGAAACTCACTCTGCAGGCAGTGTGGAAGTGTGAGGGACTGAGGGTGTGCTCAACTCTCAGAAGTAAGATGCTTTTGGACAAGGCGTTCAGCTACATTCTCACATATGGAACCTAGTATGTAGCACCTGTCTACCACAAGAATTACTGGGAAATCGTGAATTGAGCTTGGAGGCACTCGTCTTGTGTGCCGGGAGATTCCAATTACCTCTCCCAGCACTTCCGTCAAACAGCGATCCTAGGCCTTTTAGAAGCCAAGGGTACCAGCAGGCTGGCTGTGGAGGTACAGGCCATAAGCTCAACTCTCAGAAGTGTGTATGCATGGGAGGCAGATGTCTGCTACCCGCTCGTACATGGGATTTGGAACCTAGATACACTCTGGTTGAGGAAAGCCGTTGGAAATCGCTGTATTCAACTCAGATACACGGGAGTTCAGGCCCAGTGCTCACACATGCTTTTCCCGCAACCTCTCCCAGCCACTAACATAAGGATGTTAGCAGCTACTCCTACAGACAGGCAGCATGCGGGAGTGTTCTGCCCTGTCCTCAGCTCTCACAGGGAAGCATGTCTTGAAGCCAGCTGTCAACTAGCTGCATTCCTATGGCAGTGAGAAGGTAGCAGTATTCTGAATCAGGAGGTTCCAAGATTACCAGTCGACTGCACCTGGGGATACCCTCCAGGTCTGCATTGTTACCCTGCGTTTCAGAAGCCTCTGACAATCGTCTCTGCTGAAGACCTGCGAAACTCACTCTGCAGGCAGTGTGGAACTGTGAGGGACTGAGGCTGAGCTCAACTCTCAGAAGTAAGATGGATTTGGACAAGACGTTCAGCTACCCTCTCACGTATGGAACTTAGTATGTAGCACCAGTCTACCACAGGAATTACTAGGAAATCGCAGAACTGAGCTTGGAGGCACTAGTCTTGTGTGCCGGGTGATTCCAATTACCTCTCCCAGCATTTCCGACAAACAGCGAGCCTAGACCTTTTAGAAGCCAAGGGTACCAGCAGGCTGGCTGTGGAGGTACAGGCCATAAGCTCAACTCTCAGAAGTGTGTATGCATGGGAGGCAGATGTCTGCTACCCGCTCGTACATGGGATTTGGAACCTAGCTACACTCTGGTTGAGGAAAGCCGTTGGAAATCGCTGTATTCTACTGAGTTACACGGGAGTTCAGGCCCAGTGCTCACACATGCTTTTCCCGCAACCTCTCCCAGCCACTAACATAAGGAGGTTAGCAGCTACTCCTACAGTCAGGCAGCATGCGGGAGGGTTCTGCCCTGTCCTCAGCTCTCACAGGGAAGCATGTCTTGAAGCCAGCTGTCAACTAGCTGCATTCCTATGGCAGTGAGAAGGTAGCAGTATTCTGAGTTGGAGGTTCCAAGATTACCAGTCGACTGCACCTGGGGATACCCTCCAGGTCTGCATTGTTACCCTGCGTCTCAGAAGCCTCTGGCAAACGTCTCTGCTGAAGACCTGCGAAACTCACTCTGCAAGCAGTGTGGAACTGTGAGGGACTGAGGCTGAGCTCAACTCTCAGAAGTAAGATGGTTTTGGACAAGGCGTTCAGCTACCCTCTCACGTATGGAACTTAGTATGTAGCACCAGTCTACCAAAGGAATTACTAGGAAATCGCTGAACTGAGCTTGGAGGCACTAGTCTTGTGTGCCGGGTGATTCCAATTACCTCTCCCAGCACTTCCGTCAATCAGCGAGCCTAGGCCTTTTAGAAGCCAAGGGTACCAGCAGGCTGGATGTGGAGGTACAGGCCATAAGCTCAACTCTCAGAAGTGTGAATGCATGGGAGGCAGATGTCTGCTACCCACTCGGACATGGGAGTTGGAACCTAGCTACACTGTGATTGAAGAAGGCCATTGGAAATCGCTGTATTCAACTCAGATACACGGGAGTTCAGGCCCAGTGCTCACACATGCTTTTCCCGCAACCTCTCCCAGCCACTAACATAAGGATGTTAGCAGCTACTCCTACAGTCAGGCAGCATGCGGGAGGGTTCTGCCCTGTCCTCAGCTCTCACAGGGAAGCATGTCTTGAAGCCAGCTGTCAACTAGCTGCATTCCTATGGCAGTGAGAAGGTAGCAGTACTCTGAGTCAGGAGGTTCCAAGATTACCACTCTACTGCACCTGGAGATACCCTCCAGGTCTGCATTGTTAACTTGTACTCAGAAGCCTCTGGAAATCGTCTCTGGTGAAGACGTGTGAAACTCACTGTGCAGGCAGTGTGGAAGTGTGAGGGACTGAGGGTGGGCTCAACTCTCAGAAGTAAGATGCTTTTGGACAAGGCGTTCAGCTACCATCTCACATATGGAACTTAGTATGTAGAACCTGTCTACCACAAAAATTACTGGGAAATCGTGAATTGAGCTTGGAGGCACTCGTCTTGTGTGCCGGGAGATTCCAATTACCTCTCCCAGCACTTCCGTCAAACAGCGAGCCTAGGCCTTTTAGAAGCCAAGGGTACCAGCAGGCTGGCTGTGGAGGTACAGGCCATAAGCTCAACTCTCAGAAGTGTGTATGCATGGGAGGCAGATGTCTGCTACCCGCTCGTACATGGATTTGGAACCTAGCTACACTCTGGTTGAGGAAAGCCGTTGGAAATCGCTGTATTCAACTCAGATACACGGGAGTTCAGGCCCAGTGCTCACACATGCTTTTCCCGCAACCTCTCCCAGCCACTAACATAAGGATGTTAGCAGCTACTCCTACAGTCAGGCAGCATGCGGGAGGGTTCTGCCCTGTCCTCAGCTCTCACAGGGAAGCATGTCTTGAAGCCAGCTGTCAACTAGCTGCATTCCTATGGCAGTGAGAAGGTAGCAGTATTCTGAGTCAGGAGGTTCCAAGATTACCAGTCGACTGCACCTGGGGATACCCTCCAGAGCTGCATTGTTACCCTGAATCTCAGAAGCCTCTGGCAAACGTGTCTGCTGAAGACCTGCGAAACTCACTCTGCAGGCAGTGTGGAACTGTGAGGGACTGAGGCTGAGCTCAACTCTCAGAAGTAAGATGGTTTTGGACAAGGCGTTCAGCTACCCTCTCACGTATGGAACTTAGTATGTAGCACCAGTCTACCACAGGAATTACTAGGAAATCGCTGAACTGAGCTTGGAGCACTAGTCTTGTATGCCGGGTGATTCCAATTACCTCTCCCAGCACTTCCGTCAAACAGCGAGCCTAGGCCTTTTAGAAGCCAAGGGTACCAGCAGGCTGGCTGTGGAGGTACAGGCCATAAGCTCAACTCTCAGAAGTGTGTATGCATGGGAGGCAGATATCTGCTACCCGCTCGTACATGGGATTTGGAACCTAGCTACACTCTGGTTGAGGAAAGCCGTTGGAAATCGCTGTATTCAACTGAGATACAGGGGAGTTCAGGCCCAGTGCTCACACATGCTTTTCCCGCAACCTCTCCCAGCCACTAACATAAGGATGTTAGCAGCTACTCCTACAGTCAGGCAGCATGCGGGAGGGTTCTGCCCTGTCCTCAGCTCTCACAGGGAAGCATGTCTTGAAGCCAGCTGTCAACTAGCTTCATTCCTATGGCAGTGAGAAGGTAGCAGTATTCTGAGTCAGGAGGTTCCAAGATTACCAGTCGACTGCACCTGGGGATACCCTCCAGGTCTGCATTGTTACCCTGCGTCTCAGAAGCCTCTGGCAAACGTCTCTGCTGAAGACCTGCGAAACTCACTCTGCAGGCAGTGTGGAACTGTGAGGGACTGAGGCTGAGCTCAACTCTCAGAATTAAGATGGTTTTGGACAAGGCGTTCAGCTACCCTCTCACGTATGGAACTTAGTATGTAGCACCAGTCTACCACAGGAATTACTAGGAAATCGCTGAACTGAGCTTGGAGGCACTAGTCTTGTGTGCCGGGTGATTCCATTTACCTCTCCCAGCACTTCCGTCAAACAGCGATCCTAGGCCTTTTAGAAGCCAAGGGTACCAGCAGGCTGGCTGTGGAGGTACAGGCCATAAGCTCAACTCTCAGAAGTGTGTATGCATGGGAGGCAGATGTCTGCTACCCACTCGGACATGGGATCTGGAACCTAGCTACACTGTGATTGAAGAAGGCCATTGGAAATCGCTGTATTCAACTCAGATACACAGGAGTTCAGGCCCAGTGCTCACACATGCTTTTCCCGCAACCTCTCCCAGCCACTAACATTAGGATGTTAGCAGCTACTCCTACAGTCAGGCAGGATGCGGGAGGGTTCTGCCCTGTCCTCAGCTCTCACAGGGAAGCATGTCTTGAAGCCAGCTGTCAACTAGCTGCATTCCTATGGCAGTGAGAAGGTAGCAGTACTCTGAGTCAGGAAGTTCCAAGATTACCACTCTACTGCACCTGGAGATACCCTACAGGTGTGCATTGTTAACTTGTACTCAGAAGCCTCTGGCAATCGTCTCTGGTGAAGACGTGTGAAACTCACTCTGCAGGCAGTGTGGAAGTGTGAGGGACTGAGGGTGTGCTCAACTCTCAGAAGTAAGATGCTTTTGGACAAGGCGTTCAGCTACCTTCTCACATATGGAACTTAGTATGTAGCACATGTCTACCACAAGAATTACTGGGAAATCGTGAATTGAGCTTGGAGGCACTCGTCTTGTGTGCCGGGAGATTCCAATTACCTCTCCCAGCACTTCCGTCAAACAGCGAGCCTAGGCCTTTTAGAAGCCAAGGGTACCAGCAGGCTGGCTGTGGAGGTACAGGCCATAAGCTCAACTCTCAGAAGTGTGTATGCATGGGAGGCAGATGTCTGCTACCCGCTCGTACATGGGATTTGGAACCTAGCTACACTCTGGTTGAGGAAAGCCGTTGGAAATCGCTGTATTCAACTCAGATACACGGGAGTTCAGGCCCAGTGCTCACACATGCTTTTCCCGCAACCTCTCCCAGCCACTAACATAAGGATGTTAGCAGCTACTCCTACAGTCAGGCAGCATGCGGGAGGGTTCTGCCCTGTCCTCAGCTCTCACAGGGAAGCATGTCTTGAAGCCAGCTGTCAACTAGCTGCATTCCTATGGCAGTGAGAAGGTAGCAGTATTCTGAGTCAGGAGGTTCCAAGATTACCAGTCGACTGCACCTGGGGATACCCTCCAGGTCTGCATTGTTACCCTGCGTCTCAGAAGCCTCTGGCAAACGTCTCTGCTGAAGACCTGCGAAACTCACTCTGCAGGCAGTGTCGAACTGTGAGGGACTGAGGCTGAGCTCAACTCTCAGAAGTAAGATGGTTTTGGACAAGGCGTTCAGCTACACTCTCACGTATGGAACTTAGTATGTAACACCAGTCTACCACAGGAATTACTAGGAAATCGCTGAACTGAGCTTGGAGGCACTAGTCTTGTGTGCCGGGTGATTCCAATTACCTCTCCCAGCACTTCCGTCAAACAGCGAGCCTAGGCCTTTTAGAAGCCAAGGGTACCAGCAGGCTGGCTGTGGAGGTACAGGCCATAAGCTCAACTCTCAGAAGTGTGTATGCATGGGAGGCAGATGTCTGCTACCCGCTCGTACATGGGATTTGGAACCTAGCTACACTCTGGTTGAGGAAAGCCGTTGGAAATCGCTGTATTCAACTCAGATACACGGGAGTTCAGGCCCAGTGCTCACACATGCTTTTCGCGCAACGTCTCCCAGCCACTAACATAAGGATGTTAGCAGCTACTCCTACAGTCAGGCAGCATGCGGGAGGGTTCTGCCCTGTCCTCAGCTCTCACAGGGAAGCATGTCTTGAAGCCAGCTGTCAACTAGCTGCATTCCTATGGCAGTGGGAAGGTAGCAGTATTCTGAGTCAGGAGGATCCAAGATTACCAGTCGACTGCACCTGGGGATACCCTCCAGGTCTGCATTGTTACCCTGCGTCTCAGAAGCCTCTGGCAAACGTCTCTGCTGAAGACCTGCGAAACTCACTCTGCAGGCAGTGTGGAACTGTGAGGGACTGAGGCTGAGCTCAACTCTCAGAAGTAAGATGGTTTTGGACAAGGCGTTCAGCTACCCTCTCACGTATGGAACTTAGTATGTAGCACCAGTCTACCACCGGAATTACAAGAAATCGCTGAACTGAGCTTGGAGTTACTAGTCTTGTGTGCCGGGTGATTCCAATTACCTCTCCCAGCACTTCCGTCAAACAGCGAGCCTAGGCCTTTTAGAAGCCAAGGGTACCAGCAGGCTGGCTGTGGAGGTACAGGCCATAAGCTCAACACTCAGAAGTGTGTATGCATGGGAGGCAGATGTCTGCTACCCGCTCGTACATGGGATTTGGAACCTAGCTACACTCTGGTTGAGGAAAGCCGTTGGAAATCGCTGTATTCTACTGAGTTACACGGGAGTTCAGGCCCAGTGCTCACACATGCTTTTCCCGCAACCTCTCCCAGCCACTAACATCAGGAGGTTAGCAGCTACTCCTACAGTCAGGCAGCATGCGGGAGGGTTCTGCCCTGTCCTCAGCTCTCACAGGGAAGCATGTCTTGAAGCCAGCTGTCAACTAGCTGCATTCCTATGGCAGTGAGAAGGTAGCAGTATTCTGAGTTGGAGGTTCCAAGATTACCAGTCGACTGCACCTGGGGATACCCTCCAGGTCTGCATTGTTACCCTGCGTCTCAGAAGCCTCTGGCAAACGTCTCTGCTGAAGACCTGCGAAACTCACTCTGCAGGCAGTGTGGAACTGTGAGGGACTGAGGCTGAGCTCAACTCTCAGAAGTAAGATGGTTTTGGACAAGGCGTTCAGCTACCCTCTCACGTATGGAACTTAGTATGTAGCACCAGTCTACCAAAGGAATTACTAGGAAATCGCTGAACTGAGCTTGGAGGCACTAGTCTTGTGTGCCGGGTGATTCCAATTACCTCTCCCAGCACTTCCGTCAAACAGCGAGCCTAGGCCTTTTAGAAGCCAAGGGTACCAGCAGGCTGGATGTGGAGGTACAGGCCATAAGCTCAACTCTCAGAAGTGTGAATGCATGGGAGGCAGATGTCTGCTACCCACTCGGACATGGGAGTTGGAACCTAGCTACACTGTGATTGAAGAAGGCCATTGGAAATCGCTGTATTCAACTCAGATACACGGGAGTTCAGGCCCAGTGCTCACACATGCTTTTCCCGCAACCTCTCCCAGCCACTAACATAAGGATGTTAGCAGCTACTCCTACAGTCAGGCAGCATGCGGGAGGGTTCTGCCCTGTCCTCAGCTCTCACAGGGAAGCATGTCTTGAAGCCAGCTGTCAACTAGCTGCATTCCTATGGCAGTGAGAAGGTAGCAGTACTCTGAGTCAGGAGGTTCCAAGATTACCACTCTACTGCACCTGGAGATACCCTCCAGGTCTGCATTGTTAACTTGTACTCAGAAGCCTCTGGAAATCGTCTCTGGTGAAGACGTGTGAAACTCACTGTGCAGGCAGTGTGGAAGTGTGAGGGACTGAGGGTGGGCTCAACTCTCAGAAGTAAGACGCTTTTGGACAAGGCGTTCAGCTACCATCTCACATATGGAACTTAGTATGTAGAACCTGTCTACCACAAAAATTACTGGGAAATCGTGAATTGAGCTTGGAGGCACTCGTCTTGTGTGCCGGGAGATTCCAATTACCTCTCGCAGCACTTCCTTCAAACAGCGAGCCTAGGCCTTTTAGAAGCCAAGGGTACCAGCAGGCTGGCTGTGGAGGTACAGGCCATAAGCTCAACTCTCAGAAGTGTGTATGCATGGGAGGCAGATGTCTGCTACCCGCTCGTACATGGATTTGGAACCTAGCTACACTCTGGTTGAGGAAAGCCGTTGGAAATCGCTGTATTCAACTCAGATACACGGGAGTTCAGGCCCAGTGCTCACACATGCTTTTCCCGCAACCTCTCCCAGCCACTAACATAAGGATGTTAGCAGCTACTCCTACAGTCAGGCAGCATGCGGGAGGGTTCTGCCCTGTCCTCAGCTCTCACAGGGAAGCATGTCTTGAAGCCAGCTGTCAACTAGCTGCATTCCTATGGCAGTGAGAAGGTAGCAGTATTCTGAGTCAGGAGGTTCCAAGATTACCAGTCGACTGCACCTGGGGATACCCTCCAGAGCTGCATTGTTACCCTGAATCTCAGAAGCCTCTGGCAAACGTCTCTGCTGAAGACCTGCGAAACTCACTCTGCAGGCAGTGTGGAACTGTGAGGGACTGAGGCTGAGCTCAACTCTCAGAAGTAAGATGGTTTTGGACAAGGCGTTCAGCTACCCTCTCACGTATGGAACTTAGTATGTAGCACCAGTCTACCACAGGAATTACTAGGAAATCGCTGAACTGAGCTTGGAGCACTAGTCTTGTATGCCGGGTGATTCCAATTACCTCTCCCAGCACTTCCGTCAAACAGCGAGCCTAGGCCTTTTAGAAGCCAAGGGTACCAGCAGGCTGGCTGTGGAGGTACAGGCCATAAGCTCAACTCTCAGAAGTGTGTATGCATGGGAGGCAGATATCTGCTACCCGCTCGTACATGGGATTTGGAACCTAGCTACACTCTGGTTGAGGAAAGCCGTTGGAAATCGCTGTATTCAACTGAGATACAGGGGAGTTCAGGCCCAGTGCTCACACATGCTTTTCCCGCAACCTCTCCCAGCCACTAACATAAGGATGTTAGCAGCTACTCCTACAGTCAGGCAGCATGCGGGAGGGTTCTGCCCTGTCCTCAGCTCTCACAGGGAAGCATGTCTTGAAGCCAGCTGTCAACTAGCTTCATTCCTATGGCAGTGAGAAGGTAGCAGTATTCTGAGTCAGGAGGTTCCAAGATTACCAGTCGACTGCACCTGGGGATACCCTCCAGGTCTGCATTGTTACCCTGCGTCTCAGAAGCCTCTGGCAAACGTCTCTGCTGAAGACCTGCGAAACTCACTCTGCAGGCAGTGTGGAACTGTGAGGGACTGAGGCTGAGCTCAACTCTCAGAATTAAGATGGTTTTGGACAAGGCGTTCAGCTACCCTCTCACGTATGGAACTTAGTATGTAGCACCAGTCTACCACAGGAATTACTAGGAAATCGCTGAACTGAGCTTGGAGGCACTAGTCTTGTGTGCCGGGTGATTCCATTTACCTCTCCCAGCACTTCCGTCAAACAGCGATCCTAGGCCTTTTAGAAGCCAAGGGTACCAGCAGGCTGGCTGTGGAGGTACAGGCCATAAGCTCAACACTCAGAAGTGTGTATGCATGGGAGGCAGATGTCTGCTACCCACTCGGACATGGGATCTGGAACCTAGCTACACTGTGATTGAAGAAGGCCATTGGAAATCGCTGTATTCAACTCAGATACACGGGAGTTCAGGCCCAGTGCTCACACATGCTTTTCCCGCAACCTCTCCCAGCCACTAACATTAGGATGTTAGCAGCTACTCCTACAGTCAGGCAGGATGCGGGAGGGTTCTGCCCTGTCCTCAGCTCTCACAGGGAAGCATGTCTTGAAGCCAGCTGTCAACTAGCTGCATTCCTATGGCAGTGAGAAGGTAGCAGTACTCTGAGTCAGGAAGTTCCAAGATTACCACTCTACTGCACCTGGAGATACCCTACAGGTGTGCATTGTTAACTTGTACTCAGAAGCCTCTGGCAATCGTCTCTGGTGAAGACGTGTGAAACTCACTCTGCAGGCAGTGTGGAAGTGTGAGGGACTGAGGGTGTGCTCAACTCTCAGAAGTAAGATGCTTTTGGACAAGGCGTTCAGCTACCTTCTCACATATGGAACTTAGTATGTAGCACATGTCTACCACAAGAATTACTGGGAAATCGTGAATTGAGCTTGGAGGCACTCGTCTTGTGTGCCGGGAGATTCCAATTACCTCTCCCAGCACTTCCGTCAAACAGCGAGCCTAGGCCTTTTAGAAGCCAAGGGTACCAGCAGGCTGGCTGTGGAGGTACAGGCCATAAGCTCAACTCTCAGAAGTGTGTATGCATGGGAGGCAGATGTCTGCTACCCGCTCGTACATGGGATTTGGAACCTAGCTACACTCTGGTTGAGGAAAGCCGTTGGAAATCGCTGTATTCAACTCAGATACACGGGAGTTCAGGCCCAGTGCTCACACATGCTTTTCCCGCAACCTCTCCCAGCCACTAACATAAGGATGTTAGCAGCTACTCCTACAGTCAGGCAGCATGCGGGAGGGTTCTGCCCTGTCCTCAGCTCTCACAGGGAAGCATGTCTTGAAGCCAGCTGTCAACTAGCTGCATTCCTATGGCAGTGAGAAGGTAGCAGTATTCTGAGTCAGGAGGTTCCAAGATTACCAGTCGACTGCACCTGGGGATACCCTCCAGGTCTGCATTGTTACCCTGCGTCTCAGAAGCCTCTGGCAAACGTCTCTGCTGAAGACCTGCGAAACTCACTCTGCAGGCAGTGTCGAACTGTGAGGGACTGAGGCTGAGCTCAACTCTCAGAAGTAAGATGGTTTTGGACAAGGCGTTCAGCTACACTCTCACGTATGGAACTTAGTATGTAACACCAGTCTACCACAGGAATTACTAGGAAATCGCTGAACTGAGCTTGGAGGCACTAGTCTTGTGTGCCGGGTGATTCCAATTACCTCTCCCAGCACTTCCGTCAAACAGCGAGCCTAGGCCTTTTAGAAGCCAAGGGTACCAGCAGGCTGGCTGTGGAGGTACAGGCCATAAGCTCAACTCTCAGAAGTGTGTATGCATGGGAGGCAGATGTCTGCTACCCGCTCGTACATGGGATTTGGAACCTAGCTACACTCTGGTTGAGGAAAGCCGTTGGAAATCGCTGTATTCAACTCAGATACACGGGAGTTCAGGCCCAGTGCTCACACATGCTTTTCGCGCAACGTCTCCCAGCCACTAACATAAGGATGTTAGCAGCTACTCCTACAGTCAGGCAGCATGCGGGAGGGTTCTGCCCTGTCCTCAGCTCTCACAGGGAAGCATGTCTTGAAGCCAGCTGTCAACTAGCTGCATTCCTATGGCAGTGGGAAGGTAGCAGTATTCTGAGTCAGGAGGATCCAAGATTACCAGTCGACTGCACCTGGGGATACCCTCCAGGTCTGCATTGTTACCCTGCGTCTCAGAAGCCTCTGGCAAACGTCTCTGCTGAAGACCTGCGAAACTCACTCTGCAGGCAGTGTGGAACTGTGAGGGACTGAGGCTGAGCTCAACTCTCCGAAGTAAGATGGTTTTGGACAAGGCGTTCAGCTACCCTCTCACGTATGGAACTTAGTATGTAGCACCAGTCTACCACAGGAATTACTAGGAAATCGCTGAACTGAGCTTGGAGGCACTAGACTTGTGTGCCGGGTGATTCCAATTACCTCTCCCAGCACTTCCGTCAAACAGCGAGCCTAGGCCTTTTAGAAGCCAAGGGTACCAGCAGGCTGGATGTGGAGGTACAGGCCATAAGCTCAACTCTCAGAAGTGTGTATGCATGGGAGGCAGATGTCTGCTACCCACTCGGAAATGGGAGCTGGAACCTAGCTACACTGTGATTGAAGAAGGCCATTGGAAATCGATGTATTTAACTCTGATACACGGGAGTTCAGGCACAGTGCTCACACATGCTTTTCCCGCAACCTCTCCCAGCCACTAACATAAGGATGTTAGCAGCTACTCCTATAGTCAGGCAGGATGCGGGAGGGTTCTGCCCTGTCCTCAGCTCTCACAGGGAAGCATGTCTTGAAGCCAGCTGTCAACTAGCTGCATTCCTATGGCAGTGAGAAGGTAGCAGTACTCTGAGTCAGGAGGTTCCAAGATTACCACTCTACTGCACCTGGAGATACCCTCCAGGTCTGCATTGTTAACTTGTACTCAGAAGCCTCTGGCAATCGTCCTGGTGAAGACGTGTGAAACTCACTCTGCAGGCAGTGTGGAAGTGTGAGGGACTGAGGGTGTACTCAACTCTCAGAAGTAAGATGCTTTTGGACAAGGCGTTCAGCTACCTTCTCACATATGAAACTTAGTATGTAGCACCTGTCTACCACAGAATTACTGGGAAATCGTGAATTGAGCTTGGAGGCACTCGTCTTGGGTGCCGGGAGATTCCAATTACCTCTCCCAGCACTTCTGTCAAACAGCGAGCCTAGGCCTTTTAGAAGCCAAGGGTACCAGCAGGCTGGCTGTGGAGGTACAGGCCATAAGCTCAACTCTCAGAAGTGTGTATGCATGGGAGGCAGATGTCTGCTACCCGCTCGTACATGGGATTTGGAACCTAGCTACACTCTGGTTGAGGAAAGCCGTTGGAAATCGCTGTATTAAACTCAGATACACGGGAGTTCAGGCCCAGTGCTCACACATGATTTTCGCGCAACGTCGCCCAGCCACTAACATAAGGATGTTAGCAGCTACTCCTACAGTCAGGCAGCATGCGGGAGGGTTCTGCCCTGTCCTCAGCTCTCACAGGGAAGCATGTCTTGAAGCCAGCTGTCAACTAGCTGCATTCCTATGGCAGTGAGAAGGTAGCAGTACTCTGAGTCAGGAGGTTCCAAGATTACCACTCTACTGCACCTGGAGATACCCTCCAGGTCTGCATTGTTAACTTGTACTCAGAAGCCTCTGGCAATCGTCCTGGTGAAGACGTGTGAAACTCACTCTGCAGGCAGTGTGGAAGTGTGAGGGACTGAGGGTGTGCTCAACTCTCAGAAGTAAGATGCTTTTGGACAAGGCGTTCAGCTACCTTCTCACATATGGAACTTAGTATGTAGCACCTGTCTACCACAAGAATTACTGGGAAATCGTGAATTGAGCTTGGAGGCACTCGTCTTGTGTGCCGGGAGATTCCAATTACCTCTCCCAGCACTTCCGTCAAACAGTGAGCCTAGGCCTTTTAGAAGCCAAGGGTACCAGCAGGCTGGCTGTGGAGGTACAGGCCATAAGCTCAACTCTCAGAAGTGTGTATGCATGGGAGGCAGATGTCTGCTACCCGCTCGTACATGGGATTTGGAACCTAGCTACACTCTGGTTGAGGAAAGCCGTTGGAAATCGCTGTATTCAACTCAGGTACACGGGAGTTCTGGCCCAGTGCTCACATATGCTTTTCCCGCAACCTCTCCCAGCCACTAACATAAGGATGTTAGCAGCTACTCCTACAGTCAGGCAGCATGCGGGAGGGTTCTGCCCTGTCCTCAGCTCTCACAGGGAAGCATGTCTTGAAGCCAGCTGTCAACTAGCTGCATTCCTATGGCAGTGAGATGGTAGCAGTATTCTGAGTCAGGAGGTTCCAAGATTACCAGTCGACTGCACCTGGGGATACCCTCCAGGTCTGCATTGTTACCCTGCGTCGCAGAAACCTCTGGCAAACGTCTCTGCTGAAGACCTGCGAAACTCACTCTGCAGGCATTGTGGAACTGTGAGGGACTGAGGCTGAGCTCAACTCTCAGAAGTAAGATGGTTTTGGACAAGGCGTTCAGCTACCCTCTCACGTATGGAACTTAGTATGTAGCACCAGTCTACCACAGGAATTACTAGGAAATCGCTGAACTGAGCTTGGAGGCACTAGTCTTGTGTGCCGGGTGATTCCAATTACCTCTCCCAGCACTTCCGTCAAACAGCGAGCCTAGGCCTTTTAGAAGCCAAGGGTACCAGCAGGCTGGCTGTGGAGGTACAGGCCATAAGATCAACTCTCACAAGTGTGTATGCATGGGAGGCAGATGTCTGCTACCCACTCGTACATGGGATTTGGAAACTAGCTACACTCTGGTTGAGGAAAGCCGTTGGAAATCGCTGTATTCAACTCAGATACACGGGAGTTCAGGCCCAGTGCTCACACATGCTTTTCCCGCAACCTCTCCCAGCCACTAACATAAGGATGTTAGCAGCTACTCCTACAGTCAGGCAGGATGCGGGAGGGTTATGCCCTGTCCTCAGCTCTCACAGGGAAGCATGTCTTGAAGCCAGCTGTCAACTAGCTGCATTCCTATGGCAGTGAGAAGGTAGCAGTACTCTGAGTCAGGAGGTTCCAAGATTACCACTCTACTGCACCTGGAGATACCCTCCAGGTCTGCATTGTTAACTTGTACTCAGAAGCCTCTGGCAATCGTCTCTGGTGAAGACGTGTGAAACTCACTCTGCAGGCATTGTGGAACTGTGAGGGACTGAGGGTGGCTCAACTCTCAGAAGTAAGATGCTTTTGGACAAGGCGTTCAGCTACCATCTCACATATGGAACTTAGTATGTAGCACCTGTCTACCACAAGAATTACTGGGAAATCGTGAATTGAGCTTGGAGGCACTCGTCTTGTGTGCCGGGAGATTCCAATTACCTCTCCCAGCACTTCCGTCAAACAGCGAGCCTAGGCCTTTTAGAAGCCAAGGGTACCAGCAGGCTGGATGTGGAGGTACAGGCCATAAGCTCAACTCTCAGAAGTGTGTATGCATGGGAGGCAGATGTCTGCTACCCGCTCGTACATGGGATTTGGAACCTAGCTACACTCTGGTTGAGGAAAGCCGTTGGAAATCGCTGTATTCAACTCAGATACACGGGAGTTCAGGCCCAGTGCTCACACATGCTTTTCCCGCAACGTCTCCCAGCCACTAACATAAGGATGTTAGCAGCTACTCCTACAGTCAGGCAGCATGCGGGAGGGTTCTGCCCTGTCCTCAGCTCTCACAGGGAAGCATGTCTTGAAGCCAGCTGTCAACTAGCTGCATTCCTATGGCAGTGAGAAGGTAGCAGTACTCTGAGTCAGGAAGTTCCAAGATTACCACTCTACTGCACCTGGAGATACCCTACAGGTGTGCATTGTTAACTTGTACTCAGAAGCCTCTGGCAATCGTCTCTGGTGAAGACGTGTGAAACTCACTCTGCAGGCAGTGTGGAAGTGTGAGGGACTGAGGGTGTGCTCAACTCTCAGAAGTAAGATGCTTTTGGACAAGGCGTTCAGCTACCTTCTCACATATGGAACTTAGTATGTAGCACATGTCTACCACAAGAATTACTGGGAAATCGTGAATTGAGCTTGGAGGCACTCGTCTTGTGTGCCGGGAGATTCCAATTACCTCTCCCAGCACTTCCGTCAAACAGCGAGCCTAGGCCTTTTAGAAGCCAAGGGTACCAGCAGGCTGGCTGTGGAGGTACAGGCCATAAGCTCAACTCTCAGAAGTGTGTATGCATGGGAGGCAGATGTCTGCTACCCGCTCGTACATGGGATTTGGAACCTAGCTACACTCTGGTTGAGGAAAGCCGTTGGAAATCGCTGTATTCAACTCAGATACACGGGAGTTCAGGCCCAGTGCTCACACATGCTTTTCCCGCAACCTCTCCCAGCCACTAACATAAGGATGTTAGCAGCTACTCCTACAGTCAGGCAGCATGCGGGAGGGTTCTGCCCTGTCCTCAGCTCTCACAGGGAAGCATGTCTTGAAGCCAGCTGTCAACTAGCTGCATTCCTATGGCAGTGAGAAGGTAGCAGTATTCTGAGTCAGGAGGTTCCAAGATTACCAGTCGACTGCACCTGGGGATACCCTCCAGGTCTGCATTGTTACCCTGCGTCTCAGAAGCCTCTGGCAAACGTCTCTGCTGAAGACCTGCGAAACTCACTCTGCAGGCAGTGTGGAACTGTGAGGGACTGAGGCTGAGCTCAACTCTCCGAAGTAAGATGGTTTTGGACAAGGCGTTCAGCTACCCTCTCACGTATGGAACTTAGTATGTAGCACCAGTCTACCACAGGAATTACTAGGAAATCGCTGAACTGAGCTTGGAGGCACTAGACTTGTGTGCCGGGTGATTCCAATTACCTCTCCCAGCACTTCCGTCAAACAGCGAGCCTAGGCCTTTTAGAAGCCAAGGGTACCAGCAGGCTGGATGTGGAGGTACAGGCCATAAGCTCAACTCTCAGAAGTGTGTATGCATGGGAGGCAGATGTCTGCTACCCACTCGGAAATGGGAGCTGGAACCTAGCTACACTGTGATTGAAGAAGGCCATTGGAAATCGCTGTATTCAACTCTGATACACGGGAGTTCAGGCACAGTGCTCACACATGCTTTTCCCGCAACCTCTCCCAGCCACTAACATAAGGATGTTAGCAGCTACTCCTATAGTCAGGCAGGATGCGGGAGGGTTCTGCCCTGTCCTCAGCTCTCACAGGGAAGCATGTCTTGAAGCCAGCTGTCAACTAGCTGCATTCCTATGGCAGTGAGAAGGTAGCAGTACTCTGAGTCAGGAGGTTCCAAGATTACCACTCTACTGCACCTGGAGATACCCTCCAGGTCTGCATTGTTAACTTGTACTCAGAAGCCTCTGGCAATCGTCCTGGTGAAGACGTGTGAAACTCACTCTGCAGGCAGTGTGGAAGTGTGAGGGACTGAGGGTGTACTCAACTCTCAGAAGTAAGATGCTTTTGGACAAGGCGTTCAGCTACCTTCTCACATATGAAACTTAGTATGTAGCACCTGTCTACCACAGAATTACTGGGAAATCGTGAATTGAGCTTGGAGGCACTCGTCTTGGGTGCCGGGAGATTCCAATTACCTCTCCCAGCACTTCTGTCAAACAGCGAGCCTAGGCCTTTTAGAAGCCAAGGGTACCAGCAGGCTGGCTGTGGAGGTACAGGCCATAAGCTCAACTCTCAGAAGTGTGTATGCATGGGAGGCAGATGTCTGCTACCCGCTCGTACATGGGATTTGGAACCTAGCTACACTCTGGTTGAGGAAAGCCGTTGGAAATCGCTGTATTAAACTCAGATACACGGGAGTTCAGGCCCAGTGCTCACACATGATTTTCGCGCAACGTCTCCCAGCCACTAACATAAGGATGTTAGCAGCTACTCCTACAGTCAGGCAGCATGCGGGAGGGTTCTGCCCTGTCCTCAGCTCTCACAGGGAAGCATGTCTTGAAGCCAGCTGTCAACTAGCTGCATTCCTATGGCAGTGAGAAGGTAGCAGTACTCTGAGTCAGGAGGTTCCAAGATTACCACTCTACTGCACCTGGAGATACCCTCCAGGTCTGCATTGTTAACTTGTACTCAGAAGCCTCTGGCAATCGTCCTGGTGAAGACGTGTGAAACTCACTCTGCAGGCAGTGTGGAAGTGTGAGGGACTGAGGGTGTGCTCAACTCTCAGAAGTAAGATGCTTTTGGACAAGGCGTTCAGCTACCTTCTCACATATGGAACTTAGTATGTAGCACCTGTCTACCACAAGAATTACTGGGAAATCATGAATTGAGCTTGGAGGCACTCGTCTTGTGTGCCGGGAGATTCCAATTACCTCTCCCAGCACTTCCGTCAAACAGTGAGCCTAGGCCTTTTAGAAGCCAAGGGTACCAGCAGGCTGGCTGTGGAGGTACAGGCCATAAGCTCAACTCTCAGAAGTGTGTATGCATGGGAGGCAGATGTCTGCTACCCGCTCGTACATGGGATTTGGAACCTAGCTACACTCTGGTTGAGGAAAGCCGTTGGAAATCGCTGTATTCAACTCAGGTACACGGGAGTTCTGGCCCAGTGCTCACATATGCTTTTCCCGCAACCTCTCCCAGCCACTAACATAAGGATGTTAGCAGCTACTCCTACAGTCAGGCAGCATGCGGGAGGGTTCTGCCCTGTCCTCAGCTCTCACAGGGAAGCATGTCTTGAAGCCAGCTGTCAACTAGCTGCATTCCTATGGCAGTGAGATGGTAGCAGTATTCTGAGTCAGGAGGTTCCAAGATTACCAGTCGACTGCACCTGGGGATACCCTCCAGGTCTGCATTGTTACCCTGCGTCGCAGAAGCCTCTGGCAAACGTCTCTGCTGAAGACCTGCGAAACTCACTCTGCAGGCATTGTGGAACTGTGAGGGACTGAGGCTGAGCTCAACTCTCAGAAGTAAGATGGTTTTGGACAAGGCGTTCAGCTACCCTCTCACGTATGGAACTTAGTATGTAGCACCAGTCTACCACAGGAATTACTAGGAAATCGCTGAACTGAGCTTGGAGGCACTAGTCTTGTGTGCCGGGTGATTCCAATTACCTCTCCCAGCACTTCCGTCAAACAGCGAGCCTAGGCCTTTTAGAAGCCAAGGGTACCAGCAGGCTGGCTGTGGAGGTACAGGCCATAAGATCAACTCTCACAAGTGTGTATGCATGGGAGGCAGATGTCTGCTACCCACTCGTACATGGGATTTGGAAACTAGCTACACTCTGGTTGAGGAAAGCCGTTGGAAATCGCTGTATTCAACTCAGATACACGGGAGTTCAGGCCCAGTGCTCACACATGCTTTTCCCGCAACCTCTCCCAGCCACTAACATAAGGATGTTAGCAGCTACTCCTACAGTCAGGCAGGATGCGGGAGGGTTATGCCCTGTCCTCAGCTCTCACAGGGAAGCATGTCTTGAAGCCAGCTGTCAACTAGCTGCATTCCTATGGCAGTGAGAAGGTAGCAGTACTCTGAGTCAGGAGGTTCCAAGATTACCACTCTACTGCACCTGGAGATACCCTCCAGGTCTGCATTGTTAACTTGTACTCAGAAGCCTCTGGCAATCGTCTCTGGTGAAGACGTGTGAAACTCACTCTGCAGGCATTGTGGAACTGTGAGGGACTGAGGGTGGCTCAACTCTCAGAAGTAAGATGCTTTTGGACAAGGCGTTCAGCTACCATCTCACATATGGAACTTAGTATGTAGCACCTGTCTACCACAAGAATTACTGGGAAATCGTGAATTGAGCTTGGAGGCACTCGTCTTGTGTGCCGGGAGATTCCAATTACCTCTCCCAGCACTTCCGTCAAACAGCGAGCCTAGGCCTTTTAGAAGCCAAGGGTACCAGCAGGCTGGATGTGGAGGTACAGGCCATAAGCTCAACTCTCAGAAGTGTGTATGCATGGGAGGCAGATGTCTGCTACCCGCTCGTACATGGGATTTGGAACCTAGCTACACTCTGGTTGAGGAAAGCCGTTGGAAATCGCTGTATTCAACTCAGATACACGGGAGTTCAGACCCAGTGCTCACACATGCTTTTCCCGCAACGTCTCCCAGCCACTAACATAAGGATGTTAGCAGCTACTCCTACAGTCAGGCAGCATGCGGGAGGGTTCTGCCCTGTCCTCAGCTCTCACAGGGAAGCATGTCTTGAAGCCAGCTGTCAACTAGCTGCATTCCTATGGCAGTGAGAAGGTAGCAGTATTCTGAGTCAGGAGGTTCCAAGATTACCAGTCGACTGCACCTGGGGATACCCTCCAGGGCTGCATTGTTACCCTGCGTCTCAGAAGCCTCTGGCAAACGTCTCTGGTGAAGACGTGTGAAACTCACTCTGCAGGCAGTGTGGAAGTGTGAGGGACTGAGGGTGTGCTCAACTCTCAGAAGTAAGATGCTTTTGGACAAGGCGTTCAGCTACCTTCTCACATATGGAACTTAGTATGTAGCACCTGTCTACCACAAGAATTACTGGGAAATCGTGAATTGAGTTTGGAGGCACTCGTCTTGTGTGCCGGGAGATTCCAATTACCTCTCCCAGCACTTCCGTCAAACAGCGAGCCTAGGCCTTTTAGAAGATAAGGGTACCAGCAGGCTGGATGTGGAGGTACAGGCCATAAGCTCAACTCTCAGAAGTGTGTATGCATGGGAGGCAGATGTCGGCTACCCGCTCGTACATGGGATTTGGAACCTAGCTACACTCTGGTTGAGGAAAGCCGTTGGAAATCGCTGTATTCAACTCAGATACACGGGAGTTCAGGCCCAGTGCTCACACATGCTTTTCCCGCAACCTCTCCCAGCCACTAACATAAGGATGTTAGCAGCTACTCCTACAGTCAGGCAGCATGCGGGAGGGTTCTGCCCTGTCCCCAGCTCTCACAGGGAAGCATGTCTTGAAGCCAGCTGTCACCTAGCTGCATTCCTATGGCAGTGAGAAGGTAGCAGTATTCTGAGTCAGGAGGTTCCAAGATTACCAGTCGACTGCGCCTGGGGATACCCTCCAGGTCTGCATTGTTACCCTGCGTCTCAGAAGCCTCTGGCAAACGTCTCTGCTGAAGACCTGCGAAACTCACTCTGCAGGCAGTGTCGAACTGTGAGGGACTGAGGCTGAGCTCAACTCTCAGAAGTAAGATGGTTTTGGACAAGGCGTTCAGCTACCCTCTCACGTATGGAACTTAGTATGTAGCACCAGTCTACCACAGGAATTACTAGGAAATCGCTGAACTGAGCTTGGAGGCACTAGTCTTGTGTGCCGGGTGATTCCAATTACCTCTCCCAGCACTTCCGTCAAACAGCGAGCTTAGGCCTTTTAGAAGCCAAGGGTACCAGCAGGCTGGCTGTGGAGGTACAGGCCATAAGCTCAACTCTCAGAAGTGTGTATGCATGGGAGGCAGATGTCTGCTACCCACTCGGACATGGGAGTTGGAACCTAGCTACACTGTGATTGAAGAAGGCCATTGGAAATCGCTGTATTCAACTCAGATACACGGGAGTTCAGGCCCAGTGCTCACACATGCTTTTCCCGCAACCTCTCCCAGCCACTAACTTAAGGATGTTAGCAGCTACTCCTACAGTCAGGCAGCATGCGGGAGGGTTCTGCCCTGTCCTCAGCTCTCACAGGGAAGCATGTCTTGAAGCCAGCTGTCAACTAGCTGCATTCCTATGGCAGTGAGAAGGTAGCAGTATTCTGAGTCAGGAGGTTCCAAGATTACCAGTCGACTGCACCTGGGGATACCCTCCAGGTCTGCATTGTTACCATGCGTCTCAGAAGCCTCTGGCAGACGTCTCTGCTGAAGACCTGCGAAAATCACTCTGCAGGCAGTGTGGAACTGTGAGGGACTGAGGCTGAGCTCAACTCTCAGAAGTAAGATGGTTTTGGACAAGGCGTTCAGCTACCCTCTCACGTATGGAACTTAGTATGTAGCACCAGTCTACCACAGGATTTACTAGGAAATCGCTGAACTGAGCTTGGAGGCACTAGTCTTGTGTGCCGGGTGATTCAAATTACCTCTCCCAGCACTTCCGTAAAACAGCGAGCCTAGGCCTTTTAGAAGCCAAGGGTACCAGCAGGCTGGCTGTGGAGGTACAAGCCATAAGCTCAACTCTCAGAAGTGTGTATGCATGGGAGGCAGATGTCTGCTACCCACTCGGACATGGGAGTTGGAACTTAGCTACACTGTGATTGAAGAAGGCCATTGGAAATCGCTGTATTCAACTCAGATACACGGGAGTTCAGGCCCAGTGCTCACACATGCTTTTCCCGCAACCTCTACCAGCCACTAACATTAGGATGTTAGCAGCTACTCCTACAGTCAGGCAGGATGCGGGAGGGTTCTGCCCTGTCCTCAGCTCTCACAGGGAAGCATGTCTTGAAGCCAGCTGTCAACTAGCTGCATTCCTATGGCAGTGAGAAGGTAGCAGTACTCTGAGTCAGGAGGTTCCAAGATTACCACTCTACTGCACCTGGAGATACCCTCCAGGTCTGCATTGTTAACTTGTACTCAGAAGCCTCTGGCAATCGTCTCTGGTGAAGACGTGTGAAACTCACTCTGCAGGCAGTGTGGAACTGTGAGGGACTGTGGGTGGGCTCAACTCTCAGAAGTAAGATGCTTTTGGACAAGGCGTTCAGCTACCTTCTCACATATGGAACTTAGTATGTAGCACCTGTCTACCACAAGAATTACTGGGAAATCGTGAATTGAGCTTGGAGGCACTCGTCTTGTGTGCCGGGAGATTCCAATTACCTCTCCCAGCACTTCCGTCAAACAGCGAGCCTAGGCCTTTTAGAAGCCAAGGGTACCAGCAGGCTGGCTGTGGAGGTAAAGGCCATAAGCTCAACTCTCAGAAGTGTATTCATGGGAGGCAGATGTCTGCTACCCGCTCGTACATGGGATTTGGAACCTAGCTACACTCTGGTTGAGGAAAGCCGTTGGAAATCGCTGTATTCAACTCAGATACACGGGAGTTCAGGCCCAGTGCTCACACATGCTTTTCCCGCAACCTCTCCCAGCCACTAACAAGGATGTTAGCAGCTACTCCTACAGTCAGGCAGCATGCGGGAGGGTTCTGCCCTGTCCTCAGCTCTCACAGGGAAGCATGTCTTGAAGCCAGCTGTCAACTAGCTGCATTCCTATGGCAGTGAGAAGGTAGCAGTATTCTGAGTCAGGAGGTTCCAAGATTACCAGTCGACTGCACCTGGGGATACCCTCCAGGTCTGCATTGTTACCCTGCGTCTCAGAAGCCTCTGGCAAACGTCTCTGCTGAAGACCTGCGAAACTCACTCTGCAGGCAGTGTGGAACTGTGAGGCACTGAGGCTGAGCTCAACTCTCAGAAGTAAGATGGTTTTGGACAAGGCGTTCAGCTACCCTCTCACGTATGGAACTTAGTATGTAGCACCAGTCTACCACAGGAATTACTAGGAAATCACTGAACTGAGCTTGGAGGCACTAGTCTTGTGTGCCGGGTGATTCCAATTACCTCTCCCAGCAATTCCGTCAAACAGGGAGCCTAGGCCTTTTACAAGCCAAGGGTACCAGCAGGCTGGATATGGAGGTACAGGCCATAAGCTCAACTCTCAGAAGTGTGTATGCATGGGAGGCAGATGTCTGCTACCCACTCGGACATGGGAGTTGGAACCTAGCTACACTGTGATTGAAGAAGGCCATTGGAAATCGCTGTATTCAACTCAGATACACGGGAGTTCAGGCCCAGTGCTCACACATGCTTTTCCCGCAACCTCTCCCAGCCACTAACATTAGGATGTTAGCAGCTACTCCTACAGTCAGGCAGCATGCGGGAGGGTTCTGCCCTGTCCTCAGCTCTCTCAGGGAAGCATGTCTTGAAGCCAGATAGCTGTCAACTAGCTGCATTCCTATGGCAGTGAGAAGGTAGCAGTATTCTGAGTCAGGAGGTTCCAAGATTACCAGTCGACTGCACCTGGGGATACCCTCCAGGTCTGCATTGTTACCCTGCGTCTCAGAAGCCTCTGGCAAACGTCTCTGGTGAAGACGTGTGAAACTCACTCTGCAGGCAGTGTGGAAGTGTGAGGGACTGAGGGTGTGCTCAACTCTCAGAAGTAAGATGCTTTTGGACACGGCGTTCAGCTACCTTCTCACATATGGAACTTAGTATGTAGCACCTGTCTACCACAAGAATTACTGGAAAATCGTGAATTGAGCTTGGAGGCACTCGTCTTGTGTGCCGGGAGATTCCAATTACCTCTCCCAGCACTTCCGTCAAACAGCGAGCCTAGGCCTTTTAGAAGCCAAGGGTACCAGCAGGCTGGATGTGGAGGTACAGGCCATAAGCTCAACTCTCAGAAGTGTGTATGCATGGGAGGCAGATGTCTGCTACCCGCTCGTACATGGGATTTGGAACCTAGCTACACTCTGGTTGAGGAAAGCCGTTGGAAATCGCTGTATTCAACTCAGATACACGGGAGTTCAGGCCCAGTGCTCACACATGCTTTTCCCGCAACCTCTCCCAGCCACTAACATAAGGATGTTAGCAGCTACTCCTACAGTCAGGCAGCATGCGGGAGGGTTCTGCCCTGTCCTCAGCTCTCACAGGGAAGCATGTCTTGAAGCCAGCTGTCAACTAGCTGCATTCCTATGGCAGTGAGAAGGTAGCAGTATTCTGAATCAGGAGGTTCCAAGATTACCAGTCGACTGCACCTGGGGATACCCTCCAGGTCTGCATTGTTACCCTGCGTCTCAGTAGCCTCTGGCAGACGTCTCTGCTGAAGACCTGCGAAACTCACTCTGCAGGCAGTGTGGAACTGTGAGGGACTGAGGCTGAGCTCAACTCTCAGAAGTAAGATGGTTTTGGACAAGGCGTTCAGCTACCCTCTCACGTATGGAACTTAGTATGTAGCACCAGTCTACCACAGGACTTACTAGGAAATCGCTGAACTGAGCTTGGAGGCACTAGTCTTGTGTGCCGGGTGATTCCAATTACCTCTCCCAGCACTTCCGTCAAACAGCGAGCCTAGGCCTTTTAGAAGCCAAGGGTACCAGCAGGCTGGATGTGGAGGTACAGGCTATAAGCTCAACTCTCAGAAGTGTGTATGCATGGGAGGCAGATGTCTGCTACCCACTCGGACATGGGATTTGGAACCTAGCTACACTGTGATTGAAGAAGGCCATTGGAAATCGCTGTATTCAACTCAGATACACGGGAGTTCAGGCCCAGTGCTCACACATGCTTTTCCCGCAACCTCTCCCAGCCACTAACATAAGGATGTTAGCAGCTACTCCTACAGTCAGGCAGGATGCGGGAGGGTTCTGCCCTGTCCTCAGCTCTCACAGGGAAGCATGTCTTGAAGCCAGCTGTCAACTAGCTGCATTCCTATGGCAGTGAGAAGGTAGCAGTACTCTGAGTCAGGAGGTTCCAAAATTACCAATCTACTGCACCTGGAGATACCCTCCTGGTCTGCATTGTTAACTTGTACTCAGAAGACTCTGGCAATCGTCTCTGGTGAAGACGTGTGAAACTCACTCTGCAGGCAGTGTGGAAGTGTGAGGGACTGAGGGTGGGCTCAACTCTCAGAAGTAAGATGCTTTTGGACAAGGCGTTCAGCTACCATCTCACATATGGAACTTAGTATGTAGCACCTGTCTACCACAAGAATTACTGGGAAATCGTGAATTGAGCTTGGAGGCACTCGTCTTGTGTGCCGGGAGATTCCAAATACCTCTCCCAGCACTTCCATCAAACAGCGAGCCTAGGCCTTTTAGAAGCCAAGGGTACCAGCAGGCCGGCTGTGGAGGTACAGGCCATAAGCTCAACACTCAGAAGTGTGTATGCATGGGAGGCAGATGTCTGCTACCCACTCGGACATGGGATTTGGAACCTAGCTACACTGTGATTGAAGAAGGCCATTGGAAATCGCTGTATTCAACTCAGATACACGGGAGTTCAGGCCCAGTGCTCACACATGCTTTTCCCGCAACCTCTCCCAGCCACTAACATAAGGATGTTAGCAGCTACTCCTACAGTCAGGCAGGATGCGGGAGGGTTCTGCCCTGTCCTCAGCTCTCACAGGGAAGCATGTCTTGAAGCCAGCTGTCAACTAGCTGCATTCCTATGGCAGTGAGAAGGTAGCAGTACTCTGAGTCAGGAGGTTCCAAAATTACCAATCTACTGCACCTGGAAATACCCTCCTGGTCTGCATTGTTAACTTGTACTCAGAAGACTCTGGCAATCGTCTCTGGTGAAGACGTGTGAAACTCACTCTGCAGGCAGTGTGGAAGTGTGAGGGACTGAGGGTGGGCTCAACTCTCAGAAGTAAGATGCTTTTGGACAAGGCGTTCAGCTACCATCTCACATATGGAACTTAGTATGTAGCACCTGTCTACCACAAGAATTACTGGGAAATCGTGAATTGAGCTTGGAGGCACTCGTCTTGTGTGCCGGGAGATTCCAATTACCTCTCCCAGCACTTCCGTCAAACAGCGAGCCTAGGCCTTTTAGAAGCCAAGGGTACCAGCAGGCTGGCTGTGGAGGTACAGGCCATAAGCTCAACTCTCAGAAGTGTGTATGCATGGGAGGCAGATGTCTGCTACCCGCTCGTACATGGGATTTGGAACCTAGATACACTCTGGTTGAGGAAAGCCGTTGGAAATCGCTGTATTCAACTCAGATACACGGGAGTTCAGGCCCAGTGCTCACACATGCTTTTCCCGCAACCTCTCCCAGCCACTAACATAAGGATGTTAGCAGCTACTCCTACAGACAGGCAGCATGCGGGAGTGTTCTGCCCTGTCCTCAGCTCTCACAGGGAAGCATGTCTTGAAGCCAGCTGTCAACTAGCTGCATTCCTATGGCAGTGAGAAGGTAGCAGTATTCTGAATCAGGAGGTTCCAAGATTACCAGTCGACTGCACCTGGGGATACCCTCCAGGTCTGCATTGTTACCCTGCGTTTCAGAAGCCTCTGACAATCGTCTCTGCTGAAGACCTGTGAAACTCACTCTGCAGGCAGTGTGGAACTGTGAGGGACTGAGGCTGAGCTCAACTCTCAGAAGTAAGATGGATTTGGACAAGACGTTCAGCTACCCTCTCACGTATGGAACTTAGTATGTAGCACCAGTCTACCACAGGAATTACTAGGAAATCGCAGAACTGAGCTTGGAGGCACTAGTCTTGTGTGCCGGGTGATTCCAATTACCTCTCCCAGCATTTCCGACAAACAGCGAGCCTAGACCTTTTAGAAGCCAAGGGTACCAGCAGGCTGGCTGTGGAGGTACAGGCCATAAGCTCAACTCTCAGAAGTGTGTATGCATGGGAGGCAGATGTCTGCTACCCGCTCGTACATGGGATTTGGAACCTAGCTACACTCTGGTTGAGGAAAGCCGTTGGAAATCGCTGTATTCTACTGAGTTACACGGGAGTTCAGGCCCAGTGCTCACACATGCTTTTCCCGCAACCTCTCCCAGCCACTAACATAAGGAGGTTAGCAGCTACTCCTACAGTCAGGCAGCATGCGGGAGGGTTCTGCCCTGTCCTCAGCTCTCACAGGGAAGCATGTCTTGAAGCCAGCTGTCAACTAGCTGCATTCCTATGGCAGTGAGAAGGTAGCAGTATTCTGAGTTGGAGGTTCCAAGATTACCAGTCGACTGCACCTGGGGATACCCTCCAGGTCTGCATTGTTACCCTGCGTCTCAGTAGCCTCTGGCAAACGTCTCTGTTGAAGACCTGCGAAACTCACTCTGCAGGCAGTGTGGAACTGTGAGGGACTGAGGCTGAGCTCAACTCTCCGAAGTAAGATGGTTTTGGACAAGGCGTTCAGCTACCCTCTCACGTATGGAACTTAGTATGTAGCACCAGTCTACCACAGGAATTACTAGGAAATCGCTGAACTGAGCTTGGAGGCACTAGACTTGTGTGCCGGGTGATTCCAATTACCTCTCCCAGCACTTCCGTCAAACAGCGAGCCTAGGCCTTTTAGAAGCCAAGGGTACCAGCAGGCTGGATGTGGAGGTACAGGCCATAAGCTCAACTCTCAGAAGTGTGTATGCATGGGAGGCAGATGTCTGCTACCCACTCGGAAATGGGAGCTCGAACCTAGCTACACTGTGATTGAAGAAGGCCATTGGAAATCGCTGTATTCAACTCAGATACACGGGAGTTCAGGCCCAGTGCTCACACATGCTTTTCCCGCAACCTCTCCCAGCCACTAACATTAGGATGTTAGCAGCTACTCCTACAGTCAGGCAGGATGCGGGAGGGTTCTGCCCTGTCCTCAGCTCTCACAGGGAAGCATGTCTTGAAGCCAGCTGTCAACTAGCTGCATTCCTATGGCAGTGAGAAGGTAGCAGTACTCTGAGTCAGGAGGTTCCAAGATTACCACTCTACTGCACCTGGAGATACCCTCCAGGTCTGCATTGTTAACTTGTACTCAGAAGCCTCTGGCAATCGTCCTGGTGAAGACGTGTGAAACTCACTCTGCAGGCAGTGTGGAAGTGTGAGGGACTGAGGGTGTGCTCAACTCTCAGAAGTAAGATGCTTTTGGACAAGGCGTTCAGCTACCTTCTCACATATGGAACTTAGTATGTAGCACCTGTCTACCACAGAATTACTGGGAAATCGTGAATTGAGCTTGGAGGCACTCGTCTTGGGTGACGGGAGATTCCAATTACCTCTCCCAGCACTTCTGTCAAACAGCGAGCCTAGGCGTTTTAGAAGCCAAGGGTACCAGCAGGCTGGCTGTGGAGGTACAGGCCATAAGCTCAACTCTCAGAAGTGTGTATGCATGGGAGGCAGATGTCTGCTACCCGCTCGTACATGGGATTTGGAACCTAGCTACACTCTGGTTGAGGAAAGCCGTTGGAAATCGCTGTATTCAACTCAGATACACGGGAGTTCAGGCCCAGTGCTCACACATGCTTTTCCCGCAACCTCTCCCAGCCACTAACATAAGGATGTTAGCAGCTACTCCTACAGTCAGGCAGCATGCGGGAGGGTTCTGCCCTGTCCTCAGCTCTCACAGGGAAGCATGTCTTGAAGCCAGCTGTCAACTAGCTGCATTCCTATGGCAGTGAGAAGGTAGCAGTATTCTGAGTCAGGAGGTTCCAAGATTACCAGTCGACTGCACCTGGGGATACCCTCCAGGTCTGCATTGTTACCCTGCGTCTCAGAAGCCTCTGGCAAACGTCTCTGCTGAAGACCTGCGAAACTCACTCTGCAGGCAGTGTCGAACTGTGAGGGACGGAGGCTGAGCTCAACTCTCAGAAGTAAGATGGTTTTGGACAAGGCGTTCAGCTACCCTCTCACGTATGGAACTTAGTATGTAGCACCAGTCTACCACAGGAATTACTAGGAAATCGCTGAACTGAGCTTGGAGGCACTAGTCTTGTGTGCCGGGTGATTCCAATTACCTCTCCCAGCACTTCCGCCAAACAGCGAGCCTAGGCCTTTTAGAAGCCAAGGGTACCAGCAGGCTGGCTGTGGAGGTACAGGCCATAAGCTCAACTCTCAGAAGTGTGTATGCATGGGAGGCAGATGTCTGCTACCCGCTCGTACATGGGATTTGGAACCTAGCTACACTGTGGTTGAGGAAAGCCGTTGGAAATCGCTGTATTCAACTCAGGTACACGGGAGTTCAGGCCCAGTGCTCACACATGCTTTTCCCGCAACCTCTCCCAGCCACTAACATAAGGATGTTAGCAGCTACTCCTACAGTCAGGCAGCATGAGGGAGGGTTCTGCCCTGTCCTCAGCTCTCACAGGGAAGCATGTCTTGAAGCCAGCTGTCAACTAGCTGCATTCCTATGGCAGTGAGAAGGTAGCAGTATTCTGAGTCAGGAGGTTCCAAGATTACCAGTCGACTGCACCTGGGGATACCCTCCAGGTCTGCATTGTTACCCTGCGTCTCAGAAGCCTCTGGCAAACGTCTCTGCTGAAGACCTGCGAAACTCACTCTGCAGGCAGTGTCGAACTGTGAGGGACCGAGGCTGAGCTCAACTCTCAGAAGTAAGATGGTTTTGGACAAGGCGTTCAGCTACCCTCTCACGTATGGAACTTAGTATGTAGCACCAGTCTACCACAGGAATTACTAGGAAATCGCTGAACTGAGCTTGGAGGCACTAGTCTTGTGTGCCGGGTGATTCCAATTACCTCTCCCAGCACTTCCGTCAAACAGCGAGCCTAGGCCTTTTAGAAGCCAAGGGTACCAGCAGGCTGGCTGTGTAGGTACAGGCCATAACCTCAACTCTCAGAAGTGTGTATGCATGGGAGGCAGATGTCTGCTACCCGCTCGTACATGGGATTTGGAACCTAGCTACACTGTGATTGAAGAAGGCCATTGGAAATCGCTGTATTCAACTCAGATACACGGGAGTTCAGGCCCAGTGCTCACACATGCTTTTCCCGCAACCTCTCCCAGCCACTAACACAGGATGTTAGCAGCTACTCCTACAGTCAGGCAGGATGCGGGAGGGTTCTGCCCTGTCCTCAGCTCTCACAGGGAAGCATGTCTTGAAGCCAGCTGTCAACTAGCTGCATTCCTATGGCAGTGAGAAGGTAGCAGTACTCTGAGTCAGGAGGTTCCAAGATTACCACTCTACTGCACCTGGAGATACCCTCCAGGTCTGCATTGTTAACTTGTACTCAGAAGCCTCTGGCAATCGTCCTGGTGAAGACGTGTGAAACTCACTCTGCAGGCAGTGTGGAAGTGTGAGGGACTGAGGGTGTGCTCAACTCTCAGAAGTAAGATGCTTTTGGTCAAGGCGTTCAGCTACCTTCTCACATATGGAACTTAGTATGTAGCACCTGTCTACCACAGAATTACTGGGAAATCGTGAATTGAGCTTGGAGGCACTCGTCTTGGGTGCCGGGAGATTCCAATTACCTCTCCCAGCACTTCTGTCAAACAGCGAGCCTAGGCGTTTTAGAAGCCAAGGGTACCAGCAGGCTGGCTGTGGAGGTACAGGCCATAAGCTCAACTCTCAGAAGTGTGTATGCATGGGAGGCAGATGTCTGCTACCCGCTCGTACATGGGATTTGGAACCTAGCTACACTCTGGTTGAGGAAAGCCGTTGGAAATCGCTGTATTCAACTCAGATACACGGGAGTTCAGGCCCAGTGCTCACACATGCTTTTCCCGCAACCTCTCCCAGCCACTAACATAAGGATGTTAGCAGCTACTCCTACAGTCAGGCAGCATGCGGGAGGGTTCTGCCCTGTCCTCAGCTCTCACAGGGAAGCATGTCTTGAAGCCAGCTGTCAACTAGCTGCATTCCTATGGCAGTGAGAAGGTAGCAGTATTCTGAGTCAGGAGGTTCCAAGATTACCAGTCGACTGCACCTGGGGATACCCTCCAGGTCTGCATTGTTACCCTGCGTCTCAGAAGCCTCTGGCAAACGTCTCTGCTGAAGGCCTGCGAAACTCACTCTGCAGGCAGTGTGGAACTGTGAGGGACTGAGGCTGAGCTCAACTCTCAGAAGTAAGATGGTTTTGGACAAGGCGTTCAGCTACCCTCTCACGTATGGAACTTTGTATGTAGCACCAGTCTACCAGAGGAATTACTAGGAAATCGCTGAACTGAGCTTGGAGGCACTAGTCTTGTGTGCCGGGTGATTCCAATTACCTCTCCCAGCACTTCCGTCAAACAGCGAGCCTAGGCCTTTTAGAAGCCAAGGGTACCAGCAGGCTGGCTGTGGAGGTACAGGCCATAAGCTCAATCCTCAGAAGTGTGTATGCATGGGAGGCAGATGTCTGCTACCCACTCGGACATGGGAGTTGGAACCTAGCTACACTGTGATTGAAGAAGGCCATTGGAAATCGCTGTATTCAACTCAGATACACGGGAGTTCAGGCCCAGTGCTCACACATGCTTTTCCCGCAACCTCTCCCAGCCACTAACATTAGGATGTTAGCAGCTACTCCTACAGTCAGGCAGCATGCGGGAGGGTTCTGCCCTGTCCTCAGCTCTCACAGGGAAGCATGTCTTGAAGCCAGCTGTCAACTAGCTGCATTCCTATGGCAGTGAGAAGGTAGCAGTACTCTGAGTCAGGAGGTTCCAAGATTACCACTCTACTGCACCTGGAGATACCCTCCAGGTGTGCATTGTTAACTTGTACTCAGAAGCCTCTGGCAATCGTCTCTGGTGAAGACGTGTGAAACTCACTCTGCAGGCAGTGTGGAACTGTGAGGGACTGAGGCTGAGCTCAACTCTCAGAAGTAAGATGGATTTGGACAAGGCGTTCAGCTACCCTCTCACGTATGGAACTTAGTATGGAGCACCAGTCTACCACAGGAATTACTAGGAAATCGCTGAACTGAGCTTGGAGGCACTAGTCTTGTGTGCCGGGTGATTCCAATTACCTCTCCCAGCACTTCCGTCAAACAGCGAGACTAGGCCTTTTAGAAGCCAAGGGTATCAGCAGGCTGGATGTGGAGGTACAGGCCATAAGCTCAACTCTCAGAAGTGTGTATGCATGGGAGGCAGATGTCTGCTACCCACTCGGACATGGGAGTTGGAACCTAGCTACACTGTGATTGAAGAAGGCCATTGGAAATCGCTGTATTCAACTCAGATACACGGGAGTTCAGGCCCAGTGCTCACACATGCTTTTCCCGCAACCTCTCCCAGCCACTAACATAAGGATGTTAGCAGCTACTCCTACAGTCAGGCAGCATGCGGGAGGGTTCTGCCCTGTCCTCAGCTCTCACAGGGAAGCATGTCTTGAAGCCAGCTGTCAACTAGCTGCATTCCTATGGCAGTGAGAAGGTAGGAGTATTCTGAGTCAGGAGGTTCCTAGATTACCAGTCGACTGCACCTGGGGATACCCTCCAGGTCTGCATTGTTACCCTGCGTCTCAGAAGCCTCTGGCAAACGTCTCTGCTGAAGACCTGCGAAACTCACTCTGCAGGCAGTGTGGAACTGTGAGGGACTGAGGCTGAGCTCAACACTCAGAAGTAAGATGGTTTTGGACAAGGCGTTCAGCTACCCTCTCACGTATGGAACTTAGTATGTAGCACCAGTCTACCACAGGATTACTAGGATATCGCTGAACTGAACTTGGAGGCACTAGTCTTGTGTGCCGGGTGATTCCAATTACCTCTCACAGCACTTCCGTCAAACAGCGAGCCTAGGCCTTTTAGAATTCAAGGGTACCAGCAGGCTGGATGTGGAGGTACAGGCCATAAGCTCAACTCTCAGAAGTGTGTATGCATGGGAGGCAGATATCTGCTACCCGCTCGTACATGGGATTTGGAACCTAGCTACACTCTGGTTGAGGAAAGCCGTTGGAAATCGCTGTATTCAACTCAGATACACGGGAGTTCAAGCCCCGTGCTCACTCATGCTTTTCCCGCAACCTCTCCCAGCCACTAACATAAGGATGTTAGTAGCTACTCCTACAGTCAGGCAGGATGCGGGAGGGTTCTGCCCTGTCCTCAGCTCTCACATGGAAGCATGTCTTGAAGCCAGCTGTCAACTAGCTGCATTCCTATGGCAGTGAGAAGGTAGCAGTATTCTGAGTCAGGAGGCTCCAAGATTACCAGTCGACTGCACCTGGGGATACCCTCCAGGTCTGCATTGTTACCCTGCGTCTCAGAACGTTCTGGCAAACGTCTCTGCTGAAGACCTGCGAAACTCACTCTGCAGGCAGTGTCGAAATGTGAGGGACTGAGGCTGAGCTCAACTCTCAGAAGTAAGATGGTTTTGGACAAGGCGTTCAGCTACCCTCTCACGTATGGAACTTAGTATGTAGCACCAGTCTACCACAGGAATTACTAGGAAATCGCTGAACTGAGCTTGGAGGCACTAGTCTTGTGTGCCGGGTGATTCCAATTACCTCTCCCAGCACTTCCGTCAAACAGCGAGCCTAGGCCTTTTAGAAGCCAAGGGTACCAGCAGGCTGGATGTGGAGTTACAGGCCATAAGCTCAACTCTCAGAAGTGTGTATGCATGGGAGGCAGATGTCTGCTACCCACTCGGACATGGGAGTTGGAACCTAGCTACACTGTGTTGAAGAAGGCCATTGGAAATCGCTGTATTCAACTCAGATACACGGGAGTTCAGGCCCAGTGCTCACACATGCTTTTCCCGCAACCTCTCCCGGCCACTAACATTAGGATGTTAGCAGCTACTCCTACAGTCAGGCAGGATGCGGGAGGGTTCTGCCCTGTCCTCAGCTCTCACAGGGAAGCATGTCTTGAAGTCCGCTGTCAACTAGCTGCATTCCTATGGCAGTGAGAAGGTAGCAGTACTCTGAGTCAGGAGGTTCCAAGATTACCACTCTACTGCACCTGGAGATACCCTCCAGGTCTGCATTGTTAACTTGTACTCAGAAGCCTCTGGTAATCGTCTCTGGTGAAGAAGTGTGAAACTCACTCTGCAGGCAGTGTGGAAGTGTGAGGGACTGAGGCTGAGCTCAACTCTCAGAAGTAAGATGCTTTTGGACAAGGCGTTCAGCTACCCTCTCACGTATGGAACTTAGTATGTAGCACCAGTCTACCACAGGAATTACTGGGAAATCGTGAATTGAGCTTGGAGGCACTCGTCTTGTGTGCCGGGAGATTCCAATTACCTCTCCCAGCACTTCCGTCAAACAGCGAGCCTAGGCCTTTTAGAAGCCAAGGGTACCAGCAGGCTGGCTGTGGAGGTACAGGCCATAAACTCAACTCTCAGAAGTGTGTATGCATGGGAGGCAGATGTCTGCTACCCGCTCGTACATGGGATTTGGAACCTAGCTACACTCTGGTTGAGGAAAGCCGTTGGAAATCGCTCTATTCAACTCAGATACACGGGAGTTCAGGCCCAGTGCTCACACATGCTTTTCCCGCAACCTCTCCCAGCCACTAACATAAGGAAGTTAGCAGCTACTCCTACAGTCAGGCAGGATGCGGGAGGGTTCTGCCCTGTCCTCAGCTTTCACAGGGAAGCATGTCTTGAAGCCAGCTGTCAACTAGCTGCATTCCTTTTTTTTTTTTTTCTAGCTGCATTCCTATGGCAGTGAGAAGGTAGCAGTACTCTGAGTCAGGAGGTTCCAAGATTACCACTCTACTGCACCTGGAGATACCCTCCAGGTCTGCATTGTTAACTTGTACTCAGAAGCCTCTGGCAATCGTCTCTGGTGAAGACGTGTGAAACTCACTCTGCAGGCAGTGTGGAAGTGTGAGGGACTGAGGGTGTGCTCAACTCTCAGAAGTAAGATGCTTTTGGACAAGGCGTTCAGCTACCTTCTCACATATGGAACTTAGTATGTAGCACCTGTCTACCACAAGAATTACTGGGAAATCGTGAATTGAGCTTGGAGGCACTCGTCTTGTGTGCCGGGAGATTCCAATTACCTCTCCCAGCACTTCCGTCAAACAGCGAGCCTAGGCCTTTTAGAAGCCAAGGGTACCAGCAGGCTGGATGTGGAGGTACAGGCCATAAGCTCAACTCTCAGAAGTGTGTATGCATGGGAGGCAGATGTCTGCTACCCGCTCGTACATGGGATTTGGAACCTAGCTACACTCTGGTTGAGGAAAGCCGATGGAAATCGCTGTATTCAACTCAGTTACACGGGAGTTCAGGCCCAGTGCTCACACATGCTTTTCCCGCAACGTCTCCCAGCCACTAACATTAGGATGTTAGCAGCTACTCCTACAGTCAGGCAGCATGCGGGAGGGTTCTCCCCTGTCCTCAGCTCTCTCAGGGAAGCATGTCTTGAAGCCAGCTAGCTGTCAACTAGCTGCATTCCTATGGCAGTGAGAAGGTAGCAGTATTCTGAGTCAGGAGGTTCCAAGATTACCAGTCGACTGCACCTGGGGATACCCTCCAGGTCTGCATTGTTACCCTGCGTCTCAGAAGCCTCTGGCAAACGTCTCTGCTGAAGACCTGCGAAACTCACTCTGCAGGCAGTGTGGAACTGTGAGGGACTGAGGCTGAGCTCAACTCTCAGAAGTAAGATGGTTTTGGACAAGGCGTTCAGCTACCCTCTCACGTATGGAACTTAGTATGTAGCACCAGTTTACCACAGGAATTACTAGGAAATCGCTGAACTGAGCTTGGAGGCACTAGTCTTGTGTGCCGGGTGATTCCAATTACTTCTCCCAGCACTTCCGTCAAACAGCGAGCCTAGGCCTTTTAGAAGCCAAGTGTACCAGCAGGCTGGATGTGGAGGTACAGGCCATAAGCTCAACTCTCAGAAGTGTGTATGCATGGGAGGCAGATGTCTGCTACCCGCTCGTACATGGGATTTGGAACCTAGCTACACTCTGGTTGAGGAAAGCCGTTGGAAATCGCTGTATTCAACTCAGATACACGGGAGTTCAGGCCCAGTGCTCACACATGCTTTTCCCGCAACCTCTCCCAGCCACTAACATTAGGATGTTAGCAGCTACTCCTACAGTCAGGCAGGATGCGGGAGGGTTCTGCCCTGTCCTCAGCTCTCACAGGGAAGCATGTCTTGAAGCCAGCTGTCAACTAGCTGCATTCCTATGGCAGTGAGATTGTAGCAGTACTCTGAGTCAGGAGGTTCCAAGATTACCACTCTACTGCACCTGGAGATACCCTCCAGGTCTGCATTGTTAACTTGTACTCAGAAGCCTCTGGCAATCGTCTCTGGTGAAGACGTGTGAAACTCACTCTGCAGACAGTGTGGAAGTGTGAGGGACTTAGGGTGTGCTCAACTCTCAGAAGTAAGATGCTTTTGGACAAGGCGTTCAGCTACCTTCTCACATATGGAACTTAGTATGTAGCACCTGTCTACCACAAGAATTACTGGGAAATCGTGAATTGAGCTTGGAGGCACTCGTCTTGTGTGCCGGGAGATTCCAATTACCTCTCCCAGCACTTCCGTCAAACAGCGAGCCTAGGCCTTTTAGAAGCCAAGGGTACCAGCAGGCTGGCTGTGGAGGTACAGGCCATAAGCTCAACTCTCAGAAGTGTGTATGCATGGGAGGCAGATGTCTGCTACCCGCTCGTACATGGGATTTGGAACCTAGCTACACTCTGGTTGAGGAAAGCCGATGGAATTCGCTGTATTCAACTCAGTTACACGGGAGTTCAGGCCCAGTGCTCACACATGCTTTTCCCGCAACGTCTCCCAGCCACTAACATTAGGATGTTAGCAGCTACTCCTACAGTCAGGCAGCATGCGGGAGGGTTCTGCCCTGTCCTCAGCTCTCTCAGGGAAGCATGTCTTGAAGCCAGCTGTCAACTAGCTGCATTCCTATGGCAGTGAGAAGGTAGCAGTATTCTGAGTCAGGAGGTTCCAAGATTACCAGTCGACTGCACCTGGGGATATCCTCCAGGTCTGCATTGTTACCCTGCATCTCTGAAGCCTCTGGCAAACGTCTCTGCTGAAGACCTGCGAAACTCACTCTGCAGGCAGTGTGGAACTCTGAGGGACTGAGGCTGAGCTCAACTCTCAGAAGTAAGATGGTTTTGGACAAGGCGTTCAGCTACCCTGTCACGTATGGAACTTAGTATGTAGCAGCAGTCTACCACAAGAATTACTGGGAAATCGTGAATTGAGCTTGGAGGCACTCGTCTTGTGTGCTGGGAGATTCCACTTACCTCTCCCATCACTTCCGTCAAACAGCGAGCCTAGGCCTTTTAGAAGCCAAGGGTACCAGCAGGCTGGATGTGGAGGTACAGGACATAAGCTCAACTCTCAGAAGTGTGTATGCATGGGAGGCAGATGTCTGCTACCCGCTCGTACATGGGATTTGGAACCTAGCTACACTCTGGTTGAGGAAAGCCGTTGGAAATCGCTGTATTCAACTCAGATACACGGGAGTTCAGGCCCAGTGCTCACACATGCTTTTCCCGCAACCTCTCCCAGCCACTAACATAAGGATGTTAGCAGCTACTCCTACAGTCAGGCAGCATGCGGGAGGTTTCTGCCCTGTCCTCAGCTCTCACAGGGAAGCATGTCTTGAAGCCAGCTGTCAACTAGCTGCATTCCTATGGCAGTGAGAAGGTAGCAGTATTCTGAGTCAGGAGGTTCCAAGACTACCAGTCGACTGCACCTGGGGATACCCTCCAGGTCTGCATTGTTACCCTGCGTCTCAGAAGCCTCTGGCAAACGTCTCTGCGGAAGACCTGCGAAACTCACTCTGCAGGCAGTGTGGAACTGTGAGGGACTGAGGCTGAGCTCAACTCTCAGAAGTAAGATGGTTTTGGACAAGGCGTTCAGCTACCCTCTCACGTATGGAACTTAGTATGTAGCACCAGTCTACCACAGGAATTACTAGGAAATCGCTGAACTGAGCTTGGAGGCACTAGTCTTGTGTGCCGGGTGATTCCAATTACCTCTCCCAGCACATCCGTCACACAGCGAGCCTAGGCCTTTTAGAAGCCAAGGGTACCAGCAGGCTGGCTGTGGAGGTAGAGGCCATAAGCTCAACTCTCACAAGTGTGTATGCATGGGAGGCAGATGTCTGCTACCCACTCGGACATGGGAGTTGGAACCTAGCTACACTGTGATTTAAGAAGGCCATTGGAAATCTCTGTATTCAACTCAGATACACGGGAGTTCAGGCCCAGTGCTCACACATGCTTTTCCCGCAACCTCTCCCAGCCACTAACATAAGGATGTTAGCAGCTACTCCTACAGTCAGGCAGGATGCGGGAGGGTTCTGCCCTGTCCTCAGCTCTCACAGGGAAGCATGTCTTGAAGCCAGCTGTCAACTAGCTGCATTCCTATGGCAGTGAGAAGGTAGCAGTACTCTGAGTCAGGAGGTTCCAAGATTACCACTCTACTGCACCTGGAGATACCCTCCAGGTCTGCATTGTTAACTTGTACTCAGAAGCCTCTGGCAATCGTCTCTGGTGTAGACGTGTGAAACTCATTCTGCAGGCAGTGTGGAACTGTGAGGGACTGAGGGTGGGCTCAACTCTCAGAAGTAAGATGCTTTTGGACAAGGCGTTCAGCTACCATCTCACATATGGAACTTAGTATGTAGCTCCTGTCTACCACAAGAATTACTGGGAAATCGTGAATTGAGCTTGGAGGCACTTGTCTTGTGTGCCGGGAGATTCCAATTACCTCTCGCAGCACTTCCGTCAAACAGCGAGCCTAGGCCTTTTAGAAGCCAAGGGTACCAGCAGGCTGGCTGTGGAGGTACAGGCCATAAGCTCAACTCTCAGAAGTGTGTATGCATGGGAGGCAGATGTCTGCTACCCGCTCGTCCATGGGATTTGGAACCTAGCTACACTCTGGTTGAGGAAAGCCGTTGGAAATCGCTGTATTCAACTCAGATACACGGGAGTTCAGGCCCAGTGCTCACACATGCTTTTCCCGCAACCTCTCCCAGCCACTAACATTAGGATGTTAGCAGCTACTCCTACAGTCAGGCAGGATGCGGGAGGGTTCTGCCCTGTCCTCAGCTCTCACAGGGAAGCATGTCTTGAAGCCAGCTGTCAACTAGCTGCATTCCTATGGCAGTGAGAATGTAGCAGTACTCTGAGTCAGGAGGTTCCAAGATTACCACTCTACTGCACCTGGAGATACCCTCCAGGTCTGCATTGTTAACTTGTACTCAGAAGCCTCTGGCAATCGTCTCTGGTGAAGACGTGTGAAACTCACTCTGCAGACAGTGTGGAAGTGTGAGGGACTTAGGGTGTGCTCAACTCTCAGAAGTAAGATGCTTTTGGACAAGGCGTTCAGCTACCTTCTCACATATGGAACTTAGTATGTAGCACCTGTCTACCACAAGAATTACTGGGAAATCGTGAATTGAGCTTGGAGGCACTCGTCTTGTGTGCCGGGAGATTCCAATTACCTCTCCCAGCACTTCCGTCAAACAGCGAGCCTAGGCCTTTTAGAAGCCAAGGGTACCAGCAGGCTGGCTGTGGAGGTACAGGCCATAAGCTCAACTCTCAGAAGTGTGTATGCATGGGAGGCAGATGTCTGCTACCCGCTCGTACATGGGATTTGGAACCTAGCTACACTCTGGTTGAGGAAAGCCGATGGAATTCGCTGTATTCAACTCAGTTACACGGGAGTTCAGGCCCAGTGCTCACACATGCTTTTCCCGCAACGTCTCCCAGCCACTAACATTAGGATGTTAGCAGCTACTCCTACAGTCAGGCAGCATGCGGGAGGGTTCTGCCCTGTCCTCAGCTCTCTCAGGGAAGCATGTCTTGAAGCCAGCTGTCAACTAGCTGCATTCCTATGGCAGTGAGAAGGTAGCAGTATTCTGAGTCAGGAGGTTCCAAGATTACCAGTCGACTGCACCTGGGGATATCCTCCAGGTCTGCATTGTTACCCTGCATCTCTGAAGCCTCTGGCAAACGTCTCTGCTGAAGACCTGCGAAACTCACTCTGCAGGCAGTGTGGAACTCTGAGGGACTGAGGCTGAGCTCAACTCTCAGAAGTAAGATGGTTTTGGACAAGGCGTTCAGCTACCCTGTCACGTATGGAACTTAGTATGTAGCAGCAGTCTACCACAAGAATTACTGGGAATTCGTGAATTGAGCTTGGAGGCACTCGTCTTGTGTGCTGGGAGATTCCACTTACCTCTCCCATCACTTCCGTCAAACAGCGAGCCTAGGCCTTTTAGAAGCCAAGGGTACCAGCAGGCTGGATGTGGAGGTACAGGACATAAGCTCAACTCTCAGAAGTGTGTATGCATGGGAGGCAGATGTCTGCTACCCGCTCGTACATGGGATTTGGAACCTAGCTACACTCTGGTTGAGGAAAGCCGTTGGAAATCGCTGTATTCAACTCAGATACACGGGAGTTCAGGCCCAGTGCTCACACATGCTTTTCCCGCAACCTCTCCCAGCCACTAACATAAGGATGTTAGCAGCTACTCCTACAGTCAGGCAGCATGCGGGAGGTTTCTGCCCTGTCCTCAGCTCTCACAGGGAAGCATGTCTTGAAGCCAGCTGTCAACTAGCTGCATTCCTATGGCAGTGAGATGGTAGCAGTATTCTGAGTCAGGAGGTTCCAAGACTACCAGTCGACTGCACCTGGGGATACCCTCCAGGTCTGCATTGTTACCCTGCGTCTCAGAAGCCTCTGGCAAACGTCTCTGCTGAAGACCTGCGAAACTCACTCTGCAGGCAGTGTGGAACTGTGAGGGACTGAGGCTGAGCTCAACTCTCAGAAGTAAGATGGTTTTGGACAAGGCGTTCAGCTACCCTCTCACGTATGGAACTTAGTATGTAGCACCAGTCTACCACAGGAATTACTAGGAAATCGCTGAACTGAGCTTGGAGGCACTAGTCTTGTGTGCCGGGTGATTCCAATTACCTCTCGCAGCACTTCCGTCAAACAGCGAGCCTAGGCCTTTTAGAAGCCAAGGGTACCAGCAGGCTGGCTGTGGAGGTACAGGCCATAAGCTCAACTCTCAGAAGTGTGTATGCATGGGAGGCAGATGTCTGCTACCCGCTCGTACATGGGATTTGGAACCTAGCTACACTCTGGTTGAGGAAAGCCGTTGGAAATCGCTGTATTCAACTCAGATACACGGGAGTTCAGGCCCAGTGCTCACACATGCTTTTCCCGCAACTTCTCCCAGCCACTAACATAAGGAGGTTAGGAGCTACTCCTACAGTCAGGCAGCATGCGGGAGGGTTCTGCCCTGTCTTCAGCTCTCACAGGGAAGCATGTCTTGAAGCCAGCTGTCAACTAGCTGCATTCCTATGGCAGTGAGAAGGTAGCAGTATTCTGAGTCAGGAGGTTTCAAGATTACCAGTCGACTGCACCTGGGGATACCCTCCAGGTCTGCATTGTTACCCTGCGTCTCAGAAGCCTCTGGCAAACGTCTCTGCTGAAGACCTGCGAAACTCACTCTGCAGGCAGTGTGGAACTGTGAGGGACTGAGGCTGAGCTCAACTCTCAGAAGTAAGATGGTTTTGGACAAGGCGTTCAGCTACCCTCTCACGTATGGAACTTAGTATGTAGCACCAGTCTACCACAGGAATTACTAGGAAATCGCTGAACTGAGCTTGGAGGCACTAGTCTTGTGTGCCGGGTGATTCCAATTACCTCTCCCAGCACTTCCGTCAAACAGCGAGCCTAGGCCTTTTAGAAGCCAAGGGTACCAGCAGGCTGGATGTGGAGGTACAGGCCATAAGCTCAACCCTCAGAACAGTGTATGCATGGGAGGCAGATGTCTGCTACCCCCTCGGACATGGGAGTTGGAACCTAGATACACTGTGATTGAAGAAGGCCATTGGAAATCGCTGTATTCAACTCAGATACACGGGAGTTCAGGCCCAGTGCTCACACATGCTTTTCCCGCAACCTCTCCCAGCCACTAACATAAGGATGTTAGCAGCGACTCCTACAGTCAGGCAGGATGCGGGAGGGTTCTGCCCTGTCCTCAGCTCTCACAGGGAAGCATGTCTTGAAGCCAGCTGTCAACTAGCTGCATTCCTATGGCAGTGAGAAGGTAGCAGTACTCTGAGTCAGGAGGTTCCAAGATTACCAGTCGACTGCACCTGGGGATACCCTCCAGGTCTGCATTGTTACCCTGCGTCTCAGAAGCCTCTGGCAAACGTCTCTGCTGAAGACCTGCGAAACTCACTCTGCAGGCAGTGTGGAACTGTGAGGGACTGAGGCTGAGCTCAACTCTCAGAAGTAAGATGGTTTTGGACAAGGCGTTCAGCTACCCTCTCACGTATGGAACTTAGTATGTAGCACCAGTCTACCACAGGAATTACTAGGAAATCGCTGAACTGAGCTTGGAGGCACTAGTCTTGTGTGCCGGGTGATTCCAATTACCTCTCCCAGCACTTCCGTCAAACAGCGAGCCTAGGCCTTTTAGAAGCCAAGGGTACCAGCAGGCTGGATGTGGAGGTACAGGCCATAAGCTCAACCCTCAGAAGAGTGTATGCATGGGAGGCAGATGTCTGCTACCCACTCGGACATGGGAGTTGGAACCTAGATACACTGTGATTGAAGAAGGCCATTGGAAATCGCTGTATTCAACTCAGATACACGGGAGTTCAGGCCCAGTGCTCACACATGCTTTTCCCGCAACCTCTCCCAGCCACTAACATAAGGATGTTAGCAGCGACTCCTACAGTCAGGCAGGATGCGGGAGGGTTCTGCCCTGTCCTCAGCTCTCACAGGGAAGCATGTCTTGAAGCCAGCTGTCAACTAGCTGCATTCCTATGGCAGTGAGAAGGTAGCAGTACTCTGAGTCAGGAGGTTCCAAGATTACCACTCTACTGCACCTGGAGATACCCTCCAGGTGTGCATTGTTAACTTGTACTCAGAAGCCTCTGGCAATCGTCTCTGGTGAAGACGTGTGAAACTCATTCTGAAGGCAGTGTGGAACTGTGAGGGACTGAGGGTGGGCTCAACTCTCAGAAGTAAGATGCTTTTGGACAAGGCGTTCAGCTACCATCTCACATATGGAACTTCGTATGTAGCACCTGTCTACCACAAGAATTACTGGGAAATCGTGAATTGAGCTTGGAGGCACTCGTCTTGTGTGCCGGGAGATTCCAATTACCTCTCCCAGCATTTCCGTCAAACAGCGAGCCTAGGCCTTTTAGAAGCCAAGGGTACCAGCAGGCTGGCTGTGGAGGTACAGGCCATAAGCTCAACACTCAGAAGTTTGTATGCATGGGAGGCAGATGTCTGCTACCCGCTCGTACATGGGAGTTGGAACCTAGCTACACTCTGGTTGAGGAAAGCCGTTGGAATTCGCTGTATTCAACTCAGATACACGGGAGTTCAGGCCCAGTGCTTACACATGCTTTTCCCGCAACCTCTCCCAGGCACTAACATTAGGATGTTAGCAGCTACTCCTACAGTCAGGCAGCATGCGGGAGGGTTCTGCCCTGTCCTCAGCTCTCTCAGGGAAGCATGTCTTGAAGCCAGCTTGTTGTCAACTAGCTGCATTCCTATGGCAGTGAGAAGGTAGCAGTATTCTGAGTCAGGAGGTTCCAAGATTACCAGTCGACTGCACCTGGGGATACCCTCCAGGTCTGCATTGTTACCCTGCGTCTCAGAAGCCTCTGGCAAACGTCTCTGCTGAAGACCTGCGAAACTCACTCTGCAGGCAGTGTGGAACTGTGAGGGACTGAGGCTGAGCTCAACTCTCAGAAGTAAGATGGTTTTGGACAAGGCGTTCAGCTACCCTCTCACGTATGGAACTTAGTATGTAGCACCAGTCTACCACAGGAATTACTAGGAAATCGCTGAACTGAGCTTGGAGGCACTAGTCTTGTGTGCCGGGTGATTCCAATTACCTCTCCCAGCACTTCCGTCAAACAGCGAGCCTAGGCCTTTTAGAAGCCAAGGGTACCAGCAGGCTGGATGTGGAGGTACACGCCATAAGCTCAACTCTCAGAAGTGTGTATGCATGGGAGGCAGATGTCTGCTACCCACTCGGACATGGGAGTTGGAACCTAGCTACACTGTGATTGAAGAAGGCCATTGGAAATCGCTGTATTCAACTCAGATACACGGGAGTTCAGGCCCAGTGCTCACACATGCTTTTCCCGCAACCTCTCCCAGCCACTAACATAAGGATGTTAGCAGCTACTCCTACAGTCAGGCAGGATGCGGGAGGGTTCTGCCCTGTCCTCAGCTCTCACAGGGAAGCATGTCTTGAAGCCAGCTGTCAACGAGCTGCATTCCTATGGCAGTGAGAAGGTAGCAGTACTCTGAGTCAGGAGGTTCCAAGATTACCACTCTACTGCACCTGGAGATACCCTCCAGGTCTGCATTGTTAACTTGTACTCAGAAGCCTCTGGCAATCGTCTCTGGTGAAGACGTGTGAAACTCACTCTGCAGGCAGTGTGGAAGTGTGAGGGACTGAGGGTGTGCTCAACTCTCAGAAGTAAGATGCTTTTGGACAAGGCGTTCAGCTACCTTCTCACATATGGAACTTAGTATGTAGCACCTGTCTACCACAAGAATTACTGGGAAATCGTGAATTGAGCTTGGAGGCACTCGTCTTGTGTGCCGGGAGATTCCAATTACCTCTCCCAGCACTTCCGTCAAACAGCGAGCCTAGGCCTTTTAGAAGCCAAGGGTACCAGCAGGCTGGATGTGGAGGTACAGGCCATAAGCTCAACTCCCAGAAGTGTGTATGCATGGGAGGCAGATGTCTGCTACCCGCTCGTACATGGGATTTGGAAACTAGCTACACTCTGGTTGAGGAAATCCGTTGGAAATCGCTGTATTCAACTCAGATACACGGGAGTTCAGGCCCAGTGCTCACACATGCTTTTCCCGCAACCTCTCCCAGCCACTAACATAAGGATGTTAGCAGCTACTCCTAGAGTCAGGCAGCATGCGGGAGGGTTCTGCCCTGTCCTCAGCTCTCACAGGGAAGCATGTCTTGAAGCCAGCTGTCAACTAGCTGCATTCCTATGGCAGTGAGAAGGTAGCAGTATTCTGAGTCAGGAGGTTCCAAGATTACCAGTCGACTGCACCTGGGGATACCCTCCAGGTCTGCATTGTTACCCTGCGTCTCAGAAGCCTCTGGCAAACGTCTCTGCTGAAGACCTGCGAAACTCACTCTGCACGCAGTGTGGAACTGTGAGGGACTGAGGCTGAGCTCAACTCTCAGAAGTAAGATGGTTTTGGACAAGGCGTTCAGCTACCCTCTCACGTATGGAACTTAGTATGTAGCACCAGTCTACCACAGGAATTACTAGGAAATCGCTGAAGTGAGCTTGGAGGCACTACTCTTGTGTGCCGGGTGATTCCAATTCCTCTCCCAGCACTTCCGTCAAACAGCGAGCCTAGGCCTTTTAGAAGCCAAGGGTACCAGCAGGCTGGCTGTGGAGGTACAGGCCATAAGCTCAACTCTCAGAAGTGTGTAGGCATGGAGGCAGATATCTGCTACCTGCTCGTACATGGGATTTGGTACCTAGCTACACTCTGGTTGAGGAAAGCCGTTGGAAATCGCTGTATTCAACTCAGATACACGGGAGTTCAGGCCCAGGGCTCACACATGCTTTTCCCGCAACCTCTCCCAGCCACTAACATAAGGATGTTAGCAGCTACTCCTACAGTCAGGCATCATGCGGGAGGGTTCTGCCCTGTCCTCAGCTCTCACAGGGAAGCATGTCTTGAAGCCAGCTGTCAACTAGCTGCATTCCTATGGCAGTGAGAAGGTAGCAGTACTCTGAGTCAGGAGGTTCCAAGATTCCCACTCTACTGCACCTGGAGATACCCTCCAGGTCTGCATTGTTAACTTGTACTCAGAAGCTTCTGGCAATCGTCTCTGGTGAAGACGTGTGAAACTCACTCTGCAGGCAGTGTGGAACTGTGAGGGACTGAGGGTGGGCTCAACTCTCAGAAGTAAGATGCTTTTGGACAAGGCGTTCAGCTACCATCTCACATATGGAACTTAGTATGTAGCACCTGTCTACCACAAGAATTACTGGGAAATCGTGAATTGAGCTTGGAGGCACTCATCTTGTGTGCCGGGAGATTCCAATTACCTCTCGCAGCACTTCCGTCAAACAGCGAGCCTAGGCCTTTTAGAAGCCAAGGGTACCAGCACGCTGGCTGTGGAGGTACAGGCCATAAGCTCAACTCTCAGAAGTGTGTATGCATGGGAGGCAGATGTCTGCTACCCGCTCGTACATGGGATTTGGAACCTAGCTACACTCTGGTTGAGGAAAGCCGTTGGAAATCGCTCTATTCAACTCAGATACACGGGAGTTCAGGCCCAGTGCTCACACATGCTTTTCCCGCAACCTCTCCCAGCCACTAACATTAGGATGTTAGCAGCTACTCCTACAGTCAGGCAGGATGCGGGAGGGTTCTGCCCTGTCCTCAGCTCTCACAGGGAAGCATGTCTTGAAGCCAGCTGTCAACTAGCTGCATTCCTATGGCAGTGAGAAGGTAGCAGTACTCTGAGTCAGGAGGTTCCAAGATTACCACTCTACTGCACCTGGAGATACCCTCCAGGTCTGCAATGTTAACTTGTACTCAGAAGCCTCTGGCAATCGTCTCTGGTGAAGACGTGTGAAACTCACTCTGCAGGCAGTGTGGAACTGTGAGGGACTGAGCGTCGGCTCAACTCTCAGAAGTAAGATGCTTTTGGACAAGGCGTTCAGCTACCATCTCACATATGGAACTTAGTATGTAGCACCTGTCTACCACAAGAATTACTGGGAAATCGTGAATTGAGCTTGGAGGCCCTCGTCTTGTGTGCCGGGAGATTCCAATTACCTCTCGCAGCACTTGCGTCAAACAGCGAGCCTAGGCCTTTTAGAAGCCAAGGGTACCAGCAGGCTGGATGTGGAGGTACAGGCCATAAGCTCAACTCTCAGAAGTGTGTATGCATGGGAGGCAGATGTCTTCTACCGGCTCGTACATGGGATTTGGAACCTAGCTACACTCTGGTTGAGGAAAGCCGTTGGAAATCGCTGTATTCAACTCAGATACACGGGAGTTCAGGCCCAGTGCTCACACATGCTTTTCCCGCAACCTCTCCTAGCCACTAACATTAGGATGTTAGCAGCTACTCCTACAGTCAGGCAGCATGCGGGAGGGTTCTGCCCTTTCCTCAGCTCTCTCAGGGAAGCATGTCTTGAAGCCAGCTAGCTGTCAACTAGCTGCATTCCTATGGCAGTGAGAAGGTAGCAGTATTCTGAGTCAGGAGGTTCCAAGATTACCAGTCGACTGCACCTGGGGATACCCTCCAGGTCTGCATTGTTACCCTGCGTCTCAGAAGCCTCTGGCAAACGTCTCTGCTGAAGACCTGCGAAACTCACTCTGCAGGCAGTGTGGAACTGTGAGGGACTGAGGGTGAGCTCAACTCTCAGAAGTAAGATGGTTTTGGACAAGGCGTTCAGCTACCCTCTCACGTATGGAACTTAGTATGTAGCACCAGTCTACCACAGGAATTACTAGGAAATCGCTGATCTGAGCTTGGAGGCACTAGTCTTGTGTGCCGGGTGATTCCAATTACCTCTCACAGCACTTGCGTCAAACAGCGAGCCTAGGCCTTTTAGAAGCCAAGGGTACCAGCAGGCTGGCTATGGAGGTACAGGCCATAAGCTCAACTCTCAGAAGTGTGTATGCATGGGAGGCAGATATCTGCTACCCGCTCGTACATGGGATTTGGAACCTAGCTACACTCTGGTTGAGGAAAGCCGTTGGAAATCGCTGTAGAAACTCAGATACACGGGAGTTCAGGCCCAGTGCTCACACATGCTTTTCGCGCAACCTCTCCCAGCCACTAACATAAGGATGTTAGCAGCTACCCCTACACTCAGGCAGCATGCGGGAGGGTTCTGCGCTGTCCTCAGCTCTCACAGGGAAGCATGTCTTGAAGCCAGCTGTCAACTAGCTTCATTCCTATGGCAGTGAGAAGGTAGCAGTATTCTGAGTCAGGAGGTTCCAAGATTACCAGTCGACTGCACATGGGGATACCCTCTAGGTCTGCATTGTTACCCTGCGTCTCAGAAGCCTCTGGCAAACGTCTCTGCTGAAGACCTGCGAAACTCACTCTGCAGGCAGTGTGGAACTGTGAGGGACTGAGGCTGAGCTCAACTCTCAGAAGTAAGATGGTTTTCGAAAAGGCGTTCAGCTACCCTCTCACGTATGGAACTTAGTATGTAGCACCAGTCTACCACAGGAATTACTAGGAAATCGCTGAACTGAGCTTGGAGGCACTAGTCTTGTGTGCCGGGTGATTCCAATTACCTCTCCCAGCAGTTCCGTGAAACAGCGAGCCTAGGCCTTTTAGAAGCCAAGGGTACCAGCAGGCTGGATGTGGAGGGACAGGCCATAAGCTCAACTCTCAGAAGTGTGTATGCATGGGAGGCAGATGTCTGCTACCCACTCGGACATGGGAGTTGGAACCTAGCTACACTGTGATTGAAGTAGGCCATTGGAAAACGCTGTATTCAACTCAGATACACGGGAGTTCAGGCCCAGTGCTCACACATGCTTTTCCCGCAACGTCTCCCAGCCACTAACATTAGGATGTTAGCAGCTACTCCTACAGTCAGGCAGGATGCGGTAGGGTTCTGCCCTGTCCTCAGCTCTCACAGGGAAGCATGTCTTGAAGCCAGCTGTCAACTAGCTGCATTCCTATGGCAGTGAGAAGGTAGCAGTACTCTGAGTCAGGAGGTTCCAAGATTACCACTCTACTGCACCTGGAGATACCCTCCAGGTCTGCATTGTTAACTTGTACTCAGAAGCCTCTGGCAATCGTCTCTGATGAAGACGTGTGAAACTCACTCTGCAGGCAGTGTGGAAGTGTGAGGGACTGAGGGTGTGCTCAACTCTCAGAAGTAAGATGCTTTTGGACAAGGCGTTCAGCTACCTTCTCACATATGGAACTTAGTATGTAGCACCTGTCTACCACAAGAATTACTGGGAAATCGTGAATTGAGCTTGGAGGCACTCGTCTTGTGTGCCGGGAGATTCCAATTACCTCTCCCAGCACTTCCGTCAAACAGCGAGCCTAGGCCTTTTAGAAGCCAAGGGTACCAGCAGGCTGGCTGTGGAGGTACAGGCCATAAGCTCAACACTCAGAAGTGTGTATGCATGGGAGGCAGATGTCTGCTACCGGCTCGTATATGGGATTTGGAACCTAGCTACACTCTGGTTGAGGAAAGCCGTTGGAAATCGCTGTATTCAACTCAGATACACGGGAGTTCAGGCCCAGTGCTCACACATGCTTTTCCCGCAACCTCTCCCAGCCACTAACATAAGGATGTTAGCAGCTACTCCTACAGTCAGGCAGGATGCGGGAGGGTTCTGCCCTGTCCTCAGCTCTCACAGGGAAGCATGTCTTGAAGCCAGCTGTCAACTAGCTGCATTCCTTTTTTTTTTTTTTCTAGCTGCATTCCTATGGCAGTGAGAAGGTAGCAGTACTCTGAGTCAGGAGGTTCCAAGATTACCACTCTACTGCACCTGGAGATACCCTCCAGGTCTGCATTGTTAACTTGTACTCAGAAGCCTCTGGCAATCGTCTCTGGTGAAGACGTGTGAAACTCACTCTGCAGGCAGTGTGGAAGTGTGAGGGACTGAGGGTGTGCTCAACTCTCAGAAGTAAGATGCTTTTGGACAAGGCGTTCAGCTACCTTCTCACATATGGAACTTAGTATGTAGCACCTGTCTACCACAAGAATTCCTGGGAAATCGTGAATTGAGCTTGGAGGCACTCGTCTTGTGTGCCGGGAGATTCCAATTACCTCTCCCAGCACTTCCGTCAAACAGCGAGCCTAGGCCTTTTAGAAGCCAAGGGTACCAGCAGGCTGGATGTGGAGGTACAGGCCATAAGCTCAACTCTCAGAAGTGTGTATGCATGGGAGGCAGATGTCTGCTACCCGCTCGTACATGGGATTTGGAACCTAGCTACACTCTGGTTGAGGAAAGCCGATGGAAATCGCTGTGTTCAACTCAGTTACACGGGAGTTCAGGCCCAGTGCTCACACATGCTTTTCCCGCAACGTCTCCCAGCCACTAACATTAGGATGTTAGCAGCTACTCCTACAGTCAGGCAGCATGCGGGAGGGTTCTCCCCTGTCCTCAGCTCTCTCAGGGAAGCATGTCTTGAAGCCAGCTAGCTGTCAACTAGCTGCATTCCTATGGCAGTGAGAAGGTAGCAGTATTCTGAGTCAGGAGGTTCCAAGATTACCAGTCGACTGCACCTGGGGATACCCTCCAGGTCTGCATTGTTACCCTGCGTCTCAGAAGCCTCTGGCAAACGTCTCTGCTGAAGACCTGCGAAACTCACTCTGCAGGCAGTGTGGAACTGTGAGGGACTGAGGCTGAGCTCAACTCTCAGAAGTAAGATGGTTTTGGACAAGGCGTTCAGCTACCCTCTCACGTATGGAACTTAGTATGTAGCACCAGTTTACCACAGGAATTACTAGGAAATCGCTGAACTGAGCTTGGAGGCACTAGTCTTGTGTGCCGGGTGATTCCAATTACTTCTCCCAGCACTTCCGTCAAACAGCGAGCCTAGGCCTTTTAGAAGCCAAGGGTACCAGCAGGCTGGATGTGGAGGTACAGGCCATAAGCTCAACTCTCAGAAGTGTGTATGCATGGGAGGCAGATGTCTGCTACCCGCTCGTACATGGGATTTGGAACCTAGCTACACTCTGGTTGAGGAAAGCCGTTGGAAATCGCTGTATTCAACTCAGATACACGGGAGTTCAGGCCCAGTGCTCACACATGCTTTTCCCGCAACCTCTCCCAGCCACTAACATTAGGATGTTAGCAGCTACTCCTACAGTCAGGCAGGATGCGGGAGGGTTCTGCCCTGTCCTCAGCTCTCACAGGGAAGCATGTCTTGAAGCCAGCTGTCAACTAGCTGCATTCCTATGGCAGTGAGAATGTAGCAGTACTCTGAGTCAGGAGGTTCCAAGATTACCACTCTACTGCACCTGGAGATACCCTCCAGGTCTGCATTGTTAACTTGTACTCAGAAGCCTCTGGCAATCGTCTCTGGTGAAGACGTGTGAAACTCACTCTGCAGACAGTGTGGAAGTGTGAGGGACTTAGGGTGTGCTCAACTCTCAGAAGTAAGATGCTTTTGGACAAGGCGTTCAGCTACCTTCTCACATATGGAACTTAGTATGTAGCACCTGTCTACCACAAGAATTACTGGGAAATCGTGAATTGAGCTTGGAGGCACTCGTCTTGTGTGCCGGGAGATTCCAATTACCTCTCCCAGCACTTCCGTCAAACAGCGAGCCTAGGCCTTTTAGAAGCCAAGGGTACCAGCAGGCTGGCTGTGGAGGTACAGGCCATAAGCTCAACTCTCAGAAGTGTGTATGCATGGGAGGCAGATGTCTGCTACCCGCTCGTACATGGGATTTGGAACCTAGCTACACTCTGGTTGAGGAAAGCCGATGGAATTCGCTGTATTCAACTCAGTTACACGGGAGTTCAGGCCCAGTGCTCACACATGCTTTTCCCGCAACGTCTCCCAGCCACTAACATTAGGATGTTAGCAGCTACTCCTACAGTCAGGCAGCATGCGGGAGGGTTCTGCCCTGTCCTCAGCTCTCTCAGGGAAGCATGTCTTGAAGCCAGCTGTCAACTAGCTGCATTCCTATGGCAGTGAGAAGGTAGCAGTATTCTGAGTCAGGAGGTTCCAAGATTACCAGTCGACTGCACCTGGGGATATCCTCCACGTCTGCATTGTTACCCTGCATCTCTGAAGCCTCTGGCAAACGTCTCTGCTGAAGACCTGCGAAACTCACTCTGCAGGCAGTGTGGAACTCTGAGGGACTGAGGCTGAGCTCAACTCTCAGAAGTAAGATGGTTTTGGACAAGGCGTTCAGCTACCCTGTCACGTATGGAACTTAGTATGTAGCAGCAGTCTACCACAAGAATTACTGGGAAATCGTGAATTGAGCTTGGAGGCACTCGTCTTGTGTGCTGGGAGATTCCACTTACCTCTCCCATCACTTCCGTCAAACAGCGAGCCTAGGCCTTTTAGAAGCCAAGGGTACCAGCAGGCTGGATGTGGAGGTACAGGACATAAGCTCAACTCTCAGAAGTGTGTATGCATGGGAGGCAGATGTCTGCTACACGCTCGTACATGGGATTTGGAACCTAGCTACACTCTGGTTGAGGAAAGCCGTTGGAAATCGCTGTATTCAACTCAGATACACGGGAGTTCAGGCCCAGTGCTCACACATGCTTTTCCCGCAAACTCTCCCAGCCACTAACATAAGGATGTTAGCAGCTACTCCTACAGTCAGGCAGCATGCGGGAGGTTTCTGCCCTGTCCTCAGCTCTCACAGGGAAGCATGTCTTGAAGCCAGCTGTCAACTAGCTGCATTCCTATGGCAGTGAGAAGGTAGCAGTATTCTGAGTCAGGAGGTTCCAAGACTACCAGTCGACTGCACCTGGGGATACCCTCCAGGTCTGCATTGTTACCCTGCGTCTCAGAAGCCTCTGGCAAACGTCTCTGCTGAAGACCTGCGAAACTCACTCTGCAGGCAGTGTGGAACTGTGAGGGACTGAGGCTGAGCTCAACTCTCAGAAGTAAGATGGTTTTGGACAAGGCGTTCAGCTACCCTCTCACGTATGGAACTTAGTATGTAGCACCAGTCTACCACAGGAATTACTAGGAAATCGCTGAACTGAGCTTGGAGGCACTAGTCTTGTGTGCCGGGTGATTCCAATTACCTCTCCCAGCACATCCGTCACACAGCGAGCCTAGGCCTTTTAGAAGCCAAGGGTACCAGCAGGCTGGCTGTGGAGGTAGAGGCCATAAGCTCAACTCTCACAAGTGTGTATGCATGGGAGGCAGATGTCTGCTACCCACTCGGACATGGGAGTTGGAACCTAGCTACACTGTGATTGAAGAAGGCCATTGGAAATCTCTGTATTCAACTCAGATACACGGGAGTTCAGGCCCAGTGCTCACACATGCTTTTCCCGCAACCTCTCCCAGCCACTAACATAAGGATGTTAGCAGCTACTCCTACAGTCAGGCAGGATGCGGGAGGGTTCTACCCTGTCCTCAGCTCTCACAGGGAAGCATGTCTTGAAGCCAGCTGTCAACTAGCTGCATTCCTATGGCAGTGAGAAGGTAGCAGTACTCTGAGTCAGGAGGTTCCAAGATTACCACTCTACTGCACCTGGAGATACCCTCCAGGTCTGCATTGTTAACTTGTACTCAGAAGCCTCTGGCAATCGTCTCTGGTGTAGACGTGTGAAACTCATTCTGCAGGCAGTGTGGAACTGTGAGGGACTGAGGGTGGGCTCAACTCTCAGAAGTAAGATGCTTTTGGACAAGGCGTTCAGCTACCATCTCACATATGGAACTTAGTATGTAGCACCTGTCTACCACAAGAATTACTGGGAAATCGTGAATTGAGCTTGGAGGCACTTGTCTTGTGTGCCGGGAGATTCCAATTACCTCTCGCAGCACTTCCGTCAAACAGCGAGCCTAGGCCTTTTAGAAGCCAAGGGTACCAGCAGGCTGGCTGTGGAGGTACAGGCCATAAGCTCAACTCTCAGAAGTGTGTATGCATGGGAGGCAGATGTCTGCTACCCGCTCGTACATGGGATTTGGAACCTAGCTACACTCTGGTTGAGGAAAGCCGTTGGAAATCGCTGTATTCAACTCAGATACACGGGAGTTCAGGCCCAGTGCTCACACATGCTTTTCCCGCAACTTCTCCCAGCCACTAACATAAGGAGGTTAGCAGCTACTCCTACAGTCAGGCAGCATGCGGGAGGGTTCTGCCCTGTCTTCAGCTCTCACAGGGAAGCATGTCTTGAAGCCAGCTGTCAACTAGCTGCATTCCTATGGCAGTGAGAAGGTAGCAGTATTCTGAGTCAGGAGGTTCCAAGATTACCAGTCGACTGCACCTGGGGATACCCTCCAGGTCTGCATTGTTACCCTGCGTCTCAGAAGCCTCTGGCAAACGTCTCTGCTGAAGACCTGCGAAACTCACTCTGCAGGCAGTGTGGAACTGTGAGGGACTGAGGCTGAGCTCAACTCTCAGAAGTAAGATGGTTTTGGACAAGGCGTTCAGCTACCCTCTCACGTATGGAACTTAGTATGTAGCACCAGTCTACCACAGGAATTACTAGGAAATCGCTGAACTGAGCTTGGAGGCACTAGTCTTGTGTGCCGGGTGATTCCAATTACCTCTCCCAGCACTTCCGTCAAACAGCGAGCCTAGGCCTTTTAGAAGCCAAGGGTACCAGCAGGCTGGATGTGGAGGTACAGGCCATAAGCTCAACCCTCAGAAGAGTGTATGCATGGGAGGCAGATGTCTGCTACCCACTCGGACATGGGAGTTGGAACCTAGATACACTGTGATTGAAGAAGGCCATTGGAAATCGCTGTATTCAACTCAGATACACGGGAGTTCAGGCCCAGTGCTCACACATGCTTTTCCCGCAACCTCTCCCAGCCACTAACATAAGGATGTTAGCAGCGACTCCTACAGTCAGGCAGGATGCGGGAGGGTTCTGCCCTGTCCTCAGCTCTCACAGGGAAGCATGTCTTGAAGCCAGCTGTCAACTAGCTGCATTCCTATGGCAGTGAGAAGGTAGCAGTACTCTGAGTCAGGAGGTTCCAAGATTACCACTCTACTGCACCTGGAGATACCATCCAGGTGTGCATTGTTAACTTGTACTCAGAAGCCTCTGGCAATCGTCTCTGGTGAAGACGTGTGAAACTCATTCTGAAGGCAGTGTGGAACTGTGAGGGACTGAGGGTGGGCTCAACTCTCAGAAGTAAGATGCTTTTGGACAAGGCGTTCAGCTACCATCTCACATATGGAACTTCGTATGTAGCACCTGTCTACCACAAGAATTACTGGGAAATCGTGAATTGAGCTTGGAGGCACTCGTCTTGTGTGCCGGGAGATTCCAATTACCTCTCCCAGCATTTCCGTCAAACAGCGAGCCTAGGCCTTTTAGAAGCCAAGGGTACCAGCAGGCTGGCTGTGGAGGTACAGGCCATAAGCTCAACACTCAGAAGTTTGTATGCATGGGAGGCAGATGTCTGCTACCCGCTCGTACATGGGAGTTGGAACCTAGCTACACTCTGGTTGAGGAAAGCCGTTGGAATTCGCTGTATTCAACTCAGATACACGGGAGTTCAGGCCCAGTGCTTACACATGCTTTTCCCGCAACCTCTCCCAGGCACTAACATTAGGATGTTAGCAGCTACTCCTACAGTCAGGCAGCATGCGGGAGGGTTCTGCCCTGTCCTCAGCTCTCTCAGGGAAGCATGTCTTGAAGCCAGCTTGTTGTCAACTAGCTGCATTCCTATGGCAGTGAGAAGGTAGCAGTATTCTGAGTCAGGAGGTTCCAAGATTACCAGTCGACTGCACCTGGGGATACCCTCCAGGTCTGCATTGTTACCCTGCGTCTCAGAAGCCTCTGGCAAACGTCTCTGCTGAAGACCTGCGAAACTCACTCTGCAGGCAGTGTGGAACTGTGAGGGACTGAGGCTGAGCTCAACTCTCAGAAGTAAGATGGTTTTGGACAAGGCGTTCAGCTACCCTCTCACGTATGGAACTTAGTATGTAGCACCAGTCTACCACAGGAATTACTAGGAAATCGCTGAACTGAGCTTGGAGGCACTAGTCTTGTGTGCCGGGTGATTCCAATTACCTCTCCCAGCACTTCCGTCAAACAGCGAGCCTAGGCCTTTTAGAAGCCAAGGGTACCAGCAGGCTGGATGTGGAGGTACACGCCATAAGCTCAACTCTCAGAAGTGTGTATGCATGGGAGGCAGATGTCTGCTACCCACTCGGACATGGGAGTTGGAACCTAGCTACACTGTGATTGAAGAAGGCCATTGGAAATCGCTGTATTCAACTCAGATACACGGGAGTTCAGGCCCAGTGCTCACACATGCTTTTCCCGCAACCTCTCCCAGCCACTAACATAAGGATGTTAGCAGCTACTCCTACAGTCAGGGAGGATGCGGGAGGGTTCTGCCCTGTCCTCAGCTCTCACAGGGAAGCATGTCTTGAAGCCAGCTGTCAACTACCTGCATTCCTATGGCAGTGAGAAGGTAGCAGTACTCTGAGTCAGGAGGTTCCAAGATTACCACTCTACTGCACCTGGAGATACCCTCCAGGTCTGCATTGTTAACTTGTACTCAGAAGCCTCTGGCAATCGTCTCTGGTGAAGACGTGTGAAACTCATTCTGCAGGCAGTGTGGAAGTGTGAGGGACTGAGAGTGGGCTCAACTCTCAGAAGTAAGATGCTTTTGGACAAGGCGTTCAGCTACCATCTCACATATGGAACTTAGTATGTAGCACCTGTCTACCACAAGAATTACTGGGAAATCGTGAATTGAGCTTGGAGGCACTTGTCTTGTGTGCCGGGAGATTCCAATTACCTCTCGCAGCACTTCCGTCAAACAGCGAGCCTAGGCCTTTTAGAAGCCAAGGGTACCAGCAGGCTGGCTGTGGAGGTACAGGCCATAAGCTCAACTCTCAGAAGTGTGTATGCATGGGAGGCAGATGTCTGCTACCCGCTCGTACATGGGATTTGGAACCTAGCTACACTCTGGTTGAGGAAAGCCGTTGGAAATCGCTGTATTCAACTCAGATACACGGGAGTTCAGGCCCAGTGCTCACACATGCTTTTCCCGCAACTTCTCCCAGCCACTAACATAAGGAGGTTAGCAGCTACTCCTACAGTCAGGCAGCATGCGGGAGGGTTCTGCCCTGTCTTCAGCTCTCACAGGGAAGCATGTCTTGAAGCCAGCTGTCAACTAGCTGCATTCCTATGGCAGTGAGAAGGTAGCAGGATTCTGAGTCAGGAGGTTCCAAGATTACCAGTCGACTGCACCTGGGGATACCCTCCAGGTCTGCATTGTTACCCTGCGTCTCAGAAGCCTCTGGCAAACGTCTCTGCTGAAGACCTGCGAAACTCACTCTGCAGGCAGTGTGGAACTGTGAGGGACTGAGGCTGAGCTCAACTCTCAGAAGTAAGATGGTTTTGGACAAGGCGTTCAGCTACCCTCTCACGTATGGAACTTAGTATGTAGCACCAGTCTACCACAGGAATTACTAGGAAATCGCTGAACTGAGCTTGGAGGCACTAGTCTTGTGTGCCGGGTGATTCCAATTACCTCTCCCAGCACTTCCGTCAAACAGCGAGCCTAGGCCTTTTAGAAGCCAAGGGTACCAGCAGGCTGGATGTGGAGGTACAGGCCATAAGCTCAACCCTCAGAAGAGTGTATGCATGGGAGGCAGATGTCTGCTACCCACTCGGACATGGGAGTTGGAACCTAGATACACTGTGATTGAAGAAGGCCATTGGAAATCGCTGTATTCAACTCAGATACACGGGAGTTCAGGCCCAGTGCTCACACATGCTTTTCCCGCAACCTCTCCCAGCCACTAACATAAGGATGTTAGCAGCGACTCCTACAGTCAGGCAGGATGCGGGAGGGTTCTGCCCTGTCCTCAGCTCTCACAGGGAAGCATGTCTTGAAGCCAGCTGTCAACTAGCTGCATTCCTATGGCAGTGAGAAGGTAGCAGTACTCTGAGTCAGGAGGTTCCAAGATTACCACTCTACTGCACCTGGAGATACCCTCCAGTTGTGCATTGTTAACTTGTACTCAGAAGCCTCTGGCAATCGTCTCTGGTGAAGACGTGTGAAACTCATTCTGAAGGCAGTGTGGAACTGTGAGGGACTGAGGGTGGGCTCAACTCTCAGAAGTAAGATGCTTTTGGACAAGGCGTTCAGCTACCATCTCACATATGGAACTTCGTATGTAGCACCTGTCTACCACAAGAATTACTGGGAAATCGTGAATTGAGCTTGGAGGCACTCGTCTTGTGTGCCGGGAGATTCCAATTACCTCTCCCAGCATTTCCGTCAAACAGCGAGCCTAGGCCTTTTAGAAGCCAAGGGTACCAGCAGGCTGGCTGTGGAGGTACAGGCCATAAGCTCAACACTCAGAAGTTTGTATGCATGGGAGGCAGATGTCTGCTACCCGCTCGTACATGGGATTTGGAACCTAGCTACACTCTGGTTGAGGAAAGCCGTTGGAAATCGCTGTATTCAACTCAGATACACGGGAGTTCAGGCCCAGTGCTCACACATGCTTTTCCCGCAACCTCTCCCAGCCACTAACATAAGGATGTTAGCAGCTACTCCTACAGTCAGGGAGGATGCGGGAGGGTTCTGCCCTGTCCTCAGCTCTCTCAGGGAAGCATGTCTTGAAGCCAGCTTGTTGTCAACTAGCTGCATTCCTATGGCAGTGAGAAGGTAGCAGTATTCTGAGTCAGGAGGTTCCAAGATTACCAGTCGACTGCACCTGGGGATACCCTCCAGGTCTGCATTGTTACCCTGCGTCTCAGAAGCCTCTGGCAAACGTCTCTGCTGAAGACCTGCGAAACTCACTCTGCAGGCAGTGTGGAACTGTGAGGGACTGAGGCTGAGCTCAACTCTCAGAAGTAAGATGGTTTTGGATAGGCGTTCAGCTACCCTCTCACGTATGGAACTTAGTATGTAGCACCAGTCTACCACAGGAATTACTAGGAAATCGCTGAACTGAGCTTGGAGGCACTAGTCTTGTGTGCCGGGTGATTCCAATTACCTCTCCCAGCACTTCCGTCAAACAGCGAGCCTAGGCCTTTTAGAAGCCAAGGGTACCAGCAGGCTGGATGTGGAGGTACACGCCATAAGCTCAACTCTCAGAAGTGTGTATGCATGGGAGGCAGATGTCTGCTACCCACTCGGACATGGGAGTTGGAACCTAGCTACACTGTGATTGAAGAAGGCCATTGGAAATCGCTGTATTCAACTCAGATACACGGGAGTTCAGGCCCAGTGCTCACACATGCTTTTCCCGCAACCTCTCCCAGCCACTAACATAAGGATGTTAGCAGCTACTCCTACAGTCAGGGAGGATGCGGGAGGGTTCTGCCCTGTCCTCAGCTCTCACAGGGAAGCATGTCTTGAAGCCAGCTGTCAACTACCTGCATTCCTATGGCAGTGAGAAGGTAGCAGTACTCTGAGTCAGGAGGTTCCAAGATTACCACTCTACTGCACCTGGAGATACCCTCCAGGTCTGCATTGTTAACTTGTACTCAGAAGCCTCTGGCAATCGTCTCTGGTGAAGACGTGTGAAACTCACTCTGCAGGCAGTGTGGAAGTGTGAGGGACTGAGGGTGTGCTCAACTCTCAGAAGTAAGATGCTTTTGGACTAGGCGTTCAGCTACCTTCTCACATATGGAACTTAGTATGTAGCACCTGTCTACCACAAGAATTACTGGGAAATCGTGAATTGAGCTTGGAGGCACTCGTCTTGTGTGCCGGGAGATTCCAATTACCTCTCGCAGCACTTCCGTCAAGAGCGAGCCTAGGCCTTTTAGAAGCCAAGGGTACCAGCAGGCTGGCTGTGGAGGTACAGGCCATAAGCTCAACTCTCAGAAGTGTGTATGCATGGGAGGCAGATGTCTGCTACCCGCTCGTACATGGGATTTGGAAACTAGCTACACTCTGGTTGAGGAAATCCGTTGGAAATCGCTGTATTCAACTCAGATACACGGGAGTTCAGGCCCAGTGCTCACACATGCTTTTCCCGCAACCTCTCCCAGCCACTAACATAAGGAGGTTAGCAGCTACTCCTACAGTCAGGCAGCATGCGGGAGGGTTCTGCCCTGTCCTCAGCTCTCACAGGGAAGCATGTCTTGAAGCCAGCTGTCAACTACCTGCATTCCTATGGCAGTGAGAAGGTAGCAGTACTCTGAGTCAGGAGGTTCCAAGATTACCACTCTACTGCACCTGGAGATACCCTCCAGGTCTGCATTGTTAACTTGTACTCAGAAGCCTCTGGCAATCGTCTCTGGTGAAGACGTGTGAAACTCACTCTGCAGGCAGTGTGGAAGTGTGAGGGACTGAGGGTGTGCTCAACTCTCAGAAGTAAGATGCTTTTGGACTAGGCGTTCAGCTACCTTCTCACATATGGAACTTAGTATGTAGCACCTGTCTACCACAAGAATTACTGGGAAATCGTGAATTGAGCTTGGAGGCACTCGTCTTGTGTGCCGGGAGATTCCAATTACCTCTCGCAGCACTTCCGTCAAGAGCGAGCCTAGGCCTTTTAGAAGCCAAGGGTACCAGCAGGCTGGCTGTGGAGGTACAGGCCATAAGCTCAACTCTCAGAAGTGTGTATGCATGGGAGGCAGATGTCTGCTACCCGCTCGTACATGGGATTTGGAAACTAGCTACACTCTGGTTGAGGAAATCCGTTGGAAATCGCTGTATTCAACTCAGATACACGGGAGTTCAGGCCCAGTGCTCACACATGCTTTTCCCGCAACCTCTCCCAGCCACTAACATAAGGAGGTTAGCAGCTACTCCTACAGTCAGGCAGCATGCGGGAGGGTTCTGCCCTGTCCTCAGCTCTGACAGGGAAGCATGTCTTGAAGCCAGCTGTCAACTAGCTGCATTCCTATGGCAGTGAGAAGGTAGCAGTATTCTGAGTAAGGAGGTTCCAAGATTACCAGTCGACTGCACCTGGGGATACCCTCCAGGTCTGCATTGTTACCCTGCGTCTCAGAAGGCTCTGGCAAACGTCTCTGCTTAAGACCTGCGAAACTCACTCTGCAATCAGTGTGGAACTGTGAGGGACTGAGGCTGAGCTCAACTCTCAGAAGTAAGATGGTTTTGGACAAGGCGTTCAGCTACCCTCTCACGTATGGAACTTAGTATGTAGCACCAGTCTACCACAGGAATTACTAGGAAATCGCTGAACTGAGCTTGGAGGCACTAGTCTTGTGTGCCGGGTGATTCCAATTACCTCTCCCAGCACTTCCGTCAAACAGCGAGCCTAGGCCTTTTAGAAGCCAAGGGTACCAGCAGGCTGGCTGTGGAGGTACAGGCCATAAGCTCAACTCTCAGAAGTGTGTATGCATGGAGGCAGATATCTGCTACCCGCTCGTACTTGGGATTTGGTACCTAGCTACACTCTGGTTGAGGAAAGCCGTTGGAAATCGCTGTATTCAACTCAGATACACGGGAGTTCAGGCCCAGTGCTCACACATGCTTTTCCCGCAACCTCTCCCAGCCACTAACATAAGGAAGTTAGCAGCTACTCCTACAGTCAGGCAGCATGTGGGAAGGTTCTGCCCTGTCCTCAGCTCTCACAGGGAAGCATGTCTTGAAGCCAGCTGTCAACTAGCTGCATTCCTATGGCAGTGAGAAGGTAGCAGTATTCTGAGTCAGGAGGTTCCAAGATTACCAGTCGACTGCACCTGGGGATACCCTCCAGGTCTGCATTGTTACCCTGCATCTCTGAAGCCTCTGGCAAACGTCTCTGCTGAAGACCTGCGTAACTCACTCTGCAGGCAGTGTGGAACTGTGAGGGACTAAGGCTGAGCTCAACTCTCAGAAGTAAGATGGTTTTGGACAAGGCGTTCAACTACCCTCTCACGTATGGAACTTAGTATGTAGCACCAGTCTACCACAAGAATTACTGGGAAATCGTGAATTGAGCTTGGAGGCACTCGTCTTGTGTGCTGGGAGATTCCAATTACCTCTCCCAGCACTTCGGTCAAACAGCGAGCCTAGGCCTTTTAGAAGCCAAGGGTACCAGCAGGCTGGATGTGGAGGTACAGGCCATAAGCTCAACTCTCAGAAGTGTGTATGCATGGGAGGCAGATGTCTGCTACCTGCTCGTACATGGGATTTGGAAACTAGCTACACTCTGGTTGAGGAAAGCCGTTGGAAATCGCTGTATTCAACTCAGATACACGGGAGTTCAGGCCCAGTGCTCACACATGCTTTTCCCGCAACCTCTCCCAGCCACTAACATAAGGATGTTAGCAGCTACTCCTACAGTCAGGCAGCATGCGGGAGGGTTCTGCCCTGTCCTCAGCTCTCACAGGGAAGCATGTCTTGTAGCCAGCTGTCAACTAGCTGCATTATTATGGCAGTGAGAAGGTAGCAGTATTCTGAGTCAGGAGGTTCCAAGATTACCAGTCGACTGCACCTGGGGATACCCTCCAGGTCTGCATTGTTACCCTGCGTCTCAGAAGCCTCTGGCAAACGTCTCTGCTGAAGACCTGCGAAACTCACTCTGCAGGCAGTGTGGAACTGTGAGGGACTGAGGCTGAGCTCAACTCTCAGAAGTAAGATGGTTTTGGACAAGGCGTTCAGCTACCCTCTCACGTATGGAACTTAGTATGTAGCAGCAGTCTACCACAGGAATTACTAGGAAATCGCTGAACTGAGCTTGGAGGCACTAGTCTTGTGTGCCGGGTGATTCCAATTACCTCTCCCAGCACTTCCGTCAAACAGCGAGCCTAGGCCTTTTAGAAGCCAAGGGTACCAGCAGGCTGGCTGTGGAGGTACAGGCCATAAGCTCAACTCTCAGAAGTGTGTATGCATGGGAGGCAGATGTCTGCTACCCACTCGGACATGGGAGTTGGAACCTAGCTACACTGTGATTGAAGAAGGCCATTGGAAATCGCTGTATTCAACTCAGATACACGGGAGTTCAGGCCCAGTGCTCACACATGCTTTTCCCGCAACCTCTCCCAGCCACTAACATAAGGATGTTAGCAGCTACTCCTACAGTCAGGCAGGATGCGGGAGGGTTCTGCCCTGTCCTCAGCTCTCACAGGGAAGCATGTCTTGAAGCCAGCTGTCAACGAGCTGCATTCCTATGGCAGTGAGAAGGTAGCAGTACTCTGAGTCAGGAGGTTCCAAGATTACCACTATACTGCACCTGGAGATACCCTCCAGGTCTGCATTGTTAACTTGTACTCAGAAGCCTCTGGCAATCGTCTCTGGTGAAGACGTGTGAAACTCACTCTGCAGGCAGTGTGGAAGTGTGAGGGACTGAGGGTGTGCTCAACTCTCAGAAGTAAGATGCTTTTGGACAAGGCGTTCAGCTACCTTCTCACATATGGAACTTAGTATGTAGCACCTGTCTACCACAAGAATTACTGGGAAATCGTGAATTGAGCTTGGAGGCACTCGTCTTGTGTGCCGGGAGATTCCAATTACCTCTCCCAGCACTTCCGTCAAACAGCGAGCCTAGGCCTTTTAGAAGCCAAGGGTACCAGCAGGCTGGATGTGGAGGTACAGGCCATAAGCTCAACTCTCAGAAGTGTGTATGCATGGGAGGCAGATGTCTGCTACCCGCTCGTACATGGGATTTGGAAACTAGCTACACTCTGGTTGAGGAAATCCGTTGGAAATCGCTGTATTCAACTCAGATACACGGGAGTTCAGGCCCAGTGCTCACACATGCTTTTCCCGCAACCTCTCCCAGCCACTAACATAAGGATGTTAGCAGCTACTCCTAGAGTCAGGCAGCATGCGGGAGGGTTCTGCCCTGTCCTCAGCTCTCACAAGGAAGCATGTCTTGAAGCCAGCTGTCAACTAGCTGCATTCCTATGGCAGTGAGAAGGTAGCAGTATTCTGAGTCAGGAGGTTCCAAGATTACCAGTCGACTGCACCTGGGGATACCCTCCAGGTCTGCATTGTTACCCTGCGTCTCAGAAGCCTCTGGCAAACGTCTCTGCTGAAGACCTGCGAAACTCACTCTGCACGCAGTGTGGAACTGTGAGGGACTGAGGCTGAGCTCAACTCTCAGAAGTAAGATGGTTTTGGACAAGGCGTTCAGCTACCCTCTCACGTATGGAACTTAGTATGTAGCACCAGTCTACCACAGGAATTACTAGGAAATCGCTGAACTGAGCTTGGAGGCACTAGTCTTGTGTGCCGGGTGATTCCAATTCCTCTCCCAGCACTTCCGTCAAACAGCGAGCCTAGGCCTTTTAGAAGCCAAGGGTACCAGCAGGCTGGCTGTGGAGGTACAGGCCATAAGCTCAACTCTCAGAAGTGTGTATGCATGGAGGCAGATATCTGCTACCTGCTCGTACATGGGATTTGGTACCTAGCTACACTCTGGTTGAGGAAAGCCGTTGGAAATCGCTGTATTCAACTCAGATACACTGGAGTTCAGGCCCAGGGCTCACACATGCTTTTCCCGCAACCTCTCCCAGCCACTAACATAAGGATGTTAGCAGCTACTCCTACAGTCAGGCAGCATGCGGGAGGGTTCTGCCCTGTCCTCAGCTCTCACAGGGAAGCATGTCTTGAAGCCAGCTGTCAACTAGCTGCATTCCTATGGCAGTGAGAAGGTAGCAGTACTCTGAGTCAGGAGGTTCCAAGATTCCCACTCTACTGCACCTGGACATACCCTCCAGGTCTGCATTGTTAACTTGTACTCAGAAGCTTCTGGCAATCGTCTCTGGTGAAGACGTGTGAAACTCACTCTGCAGGCAGTGTGGAACTGTGAGGGACTGAGGGTGGGCTCAACTCTCAGAAGTAAGATGCTTTTGGACAAGGCGTTCAGCTACCATCTCACATATGGAACTTAGTATGTAGCACCTGTCTACCACAAGAATTACTGGGAAATCGTGAATTGAGCTTGGAGGCACTCATCTTGTGTGCCGGGAGATTCCAATTACCTCTCGCAGCACTTCCGTCAAACAGCGAGCCTAGGCCTTTTAGAAGCCAAGGGTACCAGCACGCTGGCTGTGGAGGTACAGGCCATAAGCTCAACTCTCAGAAGTGTGTATGCATGGGAGGCAGATGTCTGCTACCCACTCGTCCATGGGATTTGGAACCTAGCTACACTCTGGTTGAGGAAAGCCGTTGGAAATCGCTCTATTCAACTCAGATACACGGGAGTTCAGGCCCAGTGCTCACACATGCTTTTCCCGCAACCTCTCCCAGCCACTAACATAAGGATGTTAGCAGCTATTCCTACAGTCAGGCAGGATGCGGGAGGTTTCTGCCCTGTCCTCAGCTCTCACAGGGAAGCATGTCTTGAAGCCAGCTGTCAACTACCTGCATTCCTATGGCAGTGAGAAGGTAGCAGTACTCTGAGTCAGGAGGTTCCAAGATTACCACTCTACTGCACCTGGAGATACCCTCCAGGTCTGCATTGTTAACTTGTACTCAGAAGCCTCTGGCAATCGTCTCTGGTGAAGACGTGTGAAACTCACTCTGCAGGCAGTGTGGAACTGTGAGGGACTGAGGGTGGGCTCAACTCTCAGAAGTAAGATGCTTTTGGACAAGGCGTTCAACTACCATCTCACATATGGAACTTAGTATGTAGCACCTGTCTACCACAAGAATTACTGGGAAATCGTGAATTGAGCTTGGAGGCACTCGTCTTGTGTGCCGGGAGATTCCAATTACCTCTCCCAGCACTTCCGTCAAACAGCGAGCCTAGGCCTTTTAGAAGCCAAGGGTACCAGCAGGCTGGATGTGGAGGTACAGGCCATGAGCTCAACTCTCAGAAGTGTGTATGCATGGGAGGCAGATGTCTGCTACCCGCTCGTACATGGGATTTGGAACCTAGCTACACTCTGGTTGAGGAAAGCCGTTGGAAATCGCTGTATTCAACTAGATACACGGGAGTTCAGGCCCAGTGCTCACACATGCTTTTCCCGCAACCTCTCCCAGCCACTAACATAAGGATGTTAGCAGCTACTCCTACAGTCAGGCAGCATGCGGGAGGGTTCTGCCCTGTCCTCAGCTCTCTCCGGGAAGCATGCCTTGAAGCCAGCTGTCAACTAGCTGCATTCCTATGGCAGTGAGAAGGTAGCAGTATTCTGAGTCAGGAGGTTCCAAGATTACCAGTCGACTGCACCTGGGGATACCCTCCAGGTCTGCATTCTTACCCTGCGTCTCAGAAGGCTCTGGCAAACGTCTCTGCTGAAGACCTGCGAAACTCACTATGCAGGCAGTGTGGAACTGTGAGGGACTGAGGCTGAGCTCAACTCTCAGAAGTAAGATGGTTTTGGACAAGGCGTTCAGCTTCCCTCTCACGTATGGAACTTAGTATGTAGCACCAGTCTACCACAGGAATTACTAGGAAATCGCTGAACTGAACTTGGAGCCACTAGTCTTGTGTGCCGGGTGATTCCAATTACCTCTCCCAGCACTTCCGTGAAACAGCGAGCCTAGGCCTTTTAGAAGCCAAGTGTACCAGCAGGCTGGATGTGGAGGTACAGGCCATAAGCTCAACTCTCAGAAGTGTGTATGCATGGGAGGCAGATTTCTGCTACCCGGTCGTACATGGGATTTGGAACCTAGCTACACTCTGGTTGAGGAAAGCCGTTGGAAATCGCTGTATTCAACTCAGATACACGGGAGTTCAGGCCCAGTGCTCACACATGCTTTTCCCGCAACCTCTCCCAGCCACTAACATAAGGATGTTAGCAGCTACTCCTACAGTCAGGCAGGATGCGGGAGGGTTCTGCCCTGTCCTCAGCTCTCACAGGGAAGCATGTCTTGAAGCCAGGTGTCAACTAGCTGCATTCCTATGGCAGTGAGAAGGTAGCAGTACTCTGAGTCAGGATGTTCCAAGATTACCACTCTACTGCACCTGGAGATACCCTCCAGGTCTGCATTGTTAACTTGTACTCAGAAGCCTCTGGCAATCGTCTCTGGTGAAGACGTGTGAAACTCACTCTGCAGGCAGTGTGGAACTGTGAGGGACTGAGGGTGTGCTCAACTCTCAGAAGTAAGATGCTTTTGGACAAGGCGTTCAGCTACCTTCTCACATATGGAACTTAGTATGTAGCACCTGTCTACCACAAGAATTACTGGGAAATCGTGAATTGAGCTTGGAGGCACTCGTCTTGTGTGCCAGGAGATTCCAATTACCTCTCCCAGCACTTCCGTCAAACAGCGAGCCTAGGCCATTTAGAAGCCAAGGGTACCAGCAGGCTGGATGTGGAGGTACAGGCCATAAGCTCAACTCTCAGAAGTGTGTATGCATGGGAGGCAGATGTCTGCTACCCACTCGGACATGGGAGTTGGAACCTAGCTACACTCTGGTTGAGGAAAGCCGTTGGAAATCGCTGTATTCAACTCAGATACACGGGAGTTCAGGCCCAGTGCTCACACATGCTTTTCCCGCAACCTCTCCCAGCCACTAACATAAGGATGTTAGCAGCTACTCCTACAGTCACGCAGCATGCGGGAGGGTTCTGCCCTGTCCTCAGCTCTCACAGGGAAGCATGTCTTGAAGCCAGCTGTCAACTAGCTGCATTCCTATGGCAGTGAGAAGGTAGCAGTATTCTGAGTCAGGAGGTTCCAAGATTACCAGTCGACTGCACCTGGGGATACCCTCCAGGTCTGCATTGTTACCCTGCGTCTCAGAAGCCTCTGGCAAACGTCTCTGCTGAAGACCTGCGAAACTCACTCTGCAGGCAGTGTGGAACTGTGAGGGACTGAGGCTGAGCTCAACTCTCAGAAGTAAGATGGTTTTGGACAAGGCGTTCAGCTACCCTCTCACGTATGGAACTTAGTATGTAGCACCAGTCTACCACAGGAAGTACTAGGGAATCGCTGAATTGAGTTTGGAGGCACTAGTCTTGTGTGCCGGGTGATTCCAATTACCTCTCCCAGCACTTCCGTCAAACAGCGAGCCTAGGCCTTTTAGAAGCCAAGGGTACCAGCAGGCTGGATGTGGAGGTACAGGCCATAAGCTCAACTCTCAGAAGTGTATATGCATGGGAGGCAGATGTCTGCTACCCACTCGGACATGGGAGTTGGAACCTAGCTACACTGTGATTGAAGAAGGCCATTGGAAATCGCTGTATTCAACTCAGATACACGGGAGTTCAGGCCCAGTGCTCACACATGCTTTTCCCGCAACGTCTCCCAGCCACTAACATTAGGATTTTAGCAGCTACTCCTACAGTCAGGCAGGATGCGGGAGGGTTCTGCCCTGTCCTCAGCTCTCACAGGGAAGCATGTCTTGAAGCCAGCTGTCAACTAGCTGCATTCCTATGGCAGTGAGAAGGTAGCAGTACTCTGAGTCAGGAGGTTCCAAGATTACCACTCTACTGCACCTGGAGATACCCACCAGGTCTGCATTATTAACTTGTACTCAGAAGCCTCTGGCAATCGTCTCTGGTGAAGAAGTGTGAAACTCTCTCTGCAGTCAGTGTGGAAGTGTGAGGGACTGAGGGTGTGCTCAACTCTCAGAAGTAAGATGCTTTTGGACAAGGCGTTCAGCTACCTTCTCACATATGGAACTTAGTATGTAGCACCTGTCTACCACAAGAATTACTGGGAAATCGTGAATTGAGCTTGGAGGCACTCGTCTTGTGTGCCGGGAGATTCCAATTACCTCTCCCAGCACTTCCATCAAACAGCGAGCCTAGGCCTTTTAGAAGCCAAGGGTACCAGCAGGCTGGATGTGGAGGTACAGGCCATAAGCTCAACTCTCAGAAGTGTGTATGCATGGGAGGCAGATGTCTGCTACCCGCTCGTACATGGGATTTGGAACCTAGCTACAGGGATCCCTGGGTGGCGCAGCGGTTTGGCGCCTGCCTTTGGCCCAGGGCACGATCCTGGAGACCCGGGATCGAATCCCACATCAGGCTCCCGGTGCATGGAGCCTGCTTCTGTCTATGCCCCTCTCTCTCTCTCTCTCTCTCTCTCTCTCTGTGACTATCATAAATAAATAAAAAAAAAAAATTTGGAACCTAGCTACACTCTGGTTGAGGAAAGCCGTTGGAAATCGCTGTATACAACTCAGATACACGGGAGTTCAGGCCCAGTGCTCACACATGCTTTTCCCGCAACCTCTCCCAGCCACTAATATAAGGATGTTAGCAGCGACTCCTACAGTCAGGCAGCATGCGGGAGGGTTCTGCCCTGTCCTCAGCTCTCACAGGGAAGCATGTCTTGAAGCCAGCTGTCAACTAGCTGCATTCCTATGGCAGTGAGAAGGTAGCAGTATTCTGAGTCAGGAGGTTCCAAGATTACCAGTCGACTGCACCTGGGGATACCCTCCAGGTCTGCATTGTTACCCTGCGTCTCAGAGCCTCTGGCAAACGTCTCTGCTGAAGACCTGCGAAACTCACTCTGCAGGCAGTGTGGAACTGTGAGGGACTGAGGCTGAGCTCAACTCTCAGAAGTAAGATGGTTTTGGACAAGGCGTTCAGCTACCCTCTCACGTATGGAACGTAGTATGTAGCACCAGTCTACCACAGGAATTACTAGGAAATCGCTGAACTGAGCTTGGAGGCACTAGTCTTGTGTGCCGGGTGATTCCAATTACCTCTCCCAGCACTTCCGTCAAACAGCGAGCCTAGGGTTTTAGAAGCCAAGGGTACCAGCAGGCTGGATGTGGAGGTACAGGCCATTAGCTCAACTCTCAGAAGTGTGTATGCATGGGAGGCAGATGTCTGCTACCCACTCGGACATGGGAGTTGGAACCTAGCTACACTGTGATTGAAGAAGGCCATTGGAAATCGCTGTATTCAACTCAGATACACGGGAGTTCAGGCCCAGTGCTCACACATGCTTTTCCCGCAACGTCTCCCAGCCACTAACATTAGGATTTTAGCAGCTACTCCTACAGTCAGGCAGGATGCGGGAGGGTTCTGCCCTGTCCTCAGCTCTCACAGGGAAGCATGTCTTGAAGCCAGCTGTCAACTAGCTGCATTCCTATGGCAGTGAGAAGGTAGCAGTACTCTGAGTCAGGAGGTTCCAAGATTACCACTCTACTGCACCTGGAGATACCCACCAGGTCTGCATTATTAACTTGTACTCAGAAGCCTCTGGCAATCGTCTCTGGTGAAGAAGTGTGAAACTCTCTCTGCAGTCAGTGTGGAAGTGTGAGGGACTGAGGGTGTGCTCAACTCTCAGAAGTAAGATGCTTTGGGACAAGGCGTTCAGCTACCTTCTCACATATGGAACTTAGTATGTAGCACCTGTCTACCACAAGAATTACTGGGAAATCGTGAATTGAGCTTGGAGGCACTCGTCTTGTGTGCCGGGAGATTCCAATTACCTCTCCCAGCACTTCCATCAAACAGCGAGCCTAGGCCTTTTAGAAGCCAAGGGTACCAGCTGGCTGGATGTGGAGGTACAGGCCATAAGCTCAACTCTCAGAAGTGTGTATGCATGGGAGGCAGATGTCTGCTACCCGCTCGTACATGGGATTTGGAACCTAGATACAGGGATCCCTGGGTGGCGCAGCGGTTTGGCGCCTGCCTTTGGCCCAGGGCGCGATCCTGGAGACCCGGGATCGAATCCCACATCAGGCTCCCGGTGCATGGAGCCTGCTTCTGTCTCTGCCTCTCTCTCTCTCTCTCTCTCTCTCTCTCTCTCTCTCTGTGACTATCATAAATAAATAAAAAAAAAAAATTTGGAACCTAGCTACACTCTGGTTGAGGAAAGCCGTTGGAAATCGCTGTATACAACTCAGATACACGGGAGTTCAGGCCCAGTGCTCACACATGCTTTTCCCGCAACCTCTCCCAGCCACTAACATAAGGATGTTAGCAGCGACTCCTACAGTCAGGCAGCATGCGGGAGGGTTCTGCCCTGTCCTCAGCTCTCACAGGGAAGCATGTCTTGAAGCCAGCTGTCAACTAGCTGCATTCCTATGGCAGTGAGAAGGTAGCAGTATTCTGAGTCAGGAGGTTCCAAGATTACCAGTCGACTGCACCTGGGGATACCCTCCAGGTCTGCATTGTTACCCTGCGTCTCAGAGCCTCTGGCAAACGTCTCTGCTGAAGACCTGCGAAACTCACTCTGCAGGCAGTGTGGAACTGTGAGGGACTGAGGCTGAGCTCAACTCTCAGAAGTAAGATGGTTTTGGACAAGGCGTTCAGCTACCCTCTCACGTATGGAACGTAGTATGTAGCACCAGTCTACCACAGGAATTACTAGGAAATCGCTGAACTGAGCTTGGAGGCACTCGTCTTGTGTGCCGGGAGATTCCAATTACCTCTCCCAGCACTTCCGTCAAACAGCGAGCCTAGGCCTTTTAGAAGCCAAGGGTACCAGCAGGCTGGCTGTGGAGGTACAGGCCATAAGCTCAACTCTCAGAAGTGTGTATGCATGGGAGGCAGATGTCTGCTACCCGCTCGTACATGGGATTTGGAACCTAGCTACACTCTGGTTGAGGAAAGCCGTTGGAAATCGCTGTATTCAACTCAGATACACGGGAGTTCAGGCCCAGTGCTCACACATGCTTTTCCCGCAACCTCTCCCAGCCACTAACATAAGGATGTTAGCAGCTACTCCTACAGTCAGGCAGGATGCGGGAGGGTTCTGCCCTGTCCTCAGCTCTCACAGGGAAGCATGTCTTGAAGCCAGCTGTCAACTAGCTGCATTCCTATGGCAGTGAGAAGGTAGCAGTATTCTGAATCAGGAGGTTCAAAGATACCAGTCGACTGCACCTGGGGATACCCTCCAGGTCTGCATTGTTACCCTGCGTCTCAGAAGCCTCTGGCAGACGTCTCTGCTGAAGACCTGCGAAACTCACTCTGCAGGCAGTGTGGAACTGTGAGGGACTGAGGCTGAGCTCAACTCTCAGAAGTAAGATGGTTTTGGACAAGGCGTTCAGCTACACTCTCACGTATGGAACTTAGTATGTAGCACCAGTCTACCACAGGAATTACTAGGAAATCGCTGAACTGAGCTTGGAGGCACTAGTCTTGTGTGCCGGGTGATTCCAATTACCTCTCCCAGCACTTCCGTCAAACAGCGAGCCTAGGCCTTTTAGAAGCCAAGGGTACCAGCAGGCTGGCTGTGGAGGTACAGGCCATAAGCTCAACTCTCAGAAGTGTGTATGCATGGGAGGCAGATGTCTGCTACCCACTCGGACATGGGAGTTGGAACCTAGCTACACTGTGATTGAAGAAGGCCATTGGAAATCGCCGTATTCAACTCAGATACACGGGAGTTCAAGCCCAGTGCTCACACATGCTTTTCCCGCAACCTCTCCCAGCCACTAACATTAGGATGTTAGCAGCTACTCCTACAGTCAGGCAGGAAGCGGGAGGGTTCTGCCCTGTCCTCAGCTCTCACAGGGAAGCATGTCTTGAAGCCAGCTGTCAACTACCTGCATTCCTATGGCACTGAGAAGGTAGCAGTACTCTGAGTCAGGAGGTTCCAAGATTACGACTCTACTGCAACTGGAGATACCCTCCAGGTCTGCATTGTTAACTTGTACTCAGAAGCCTCTGGCAATCATCTCTGGTGAAGACGTGTGAAACTCACTCTGCAGGCAGTTTGGAAGTGTGAGGGACTGAGGGTGTGCTCAACTCTCAGAAGTAAGATGCTTTTGGACAAGGCGTTCAGCTACCTTCTCACATATGGAACTTAGTATGTAGCACCAGTCTACCACAAGAATTACTGGGAAATCGTGAATTGAGTTTGCAGGCACTCGTCTTGTGTGCCGGGAAATTCCAATTACCTCTCCCAGCACTTCCGTCAAACAGCGAGCCTAGGCCTTTTAGAAGCCAAGGGTAACAGCAGGCTGGATGTGGAGGTACAGGCCATAAGCTCAACTCTCAGAAGTGTGTATGCATGGGAGGCAGATGTCTGCTACCCGCTCGTTATGGGATTTGGAACCTAGCTACACTCTGGTTGAGGAAAGCCGTTGGAAATCGCTGTATTCAACTCAGATACACGGGAGTTCAGGCCCAGTGCTCACACATGCTTTTCCCGCAACCTCTCCCAGCCACTAACATAAGGATGTTAGCAGCTACTCCTACAGTCAGGCAGCATGCGGGAGGGTTCTGCCCTGTCCTCAGCTCTCACAGGGAAGCATGTCTTGAAGCCAGCTGTCAACTAGCTGCATTCCTATGGCAGTGAGAAGGTAGCAGTATTCTGAGTCAGGAGGTTCCAAGATTACCAGTCGACTGCACCTGGGGATACCCTCCAGGTCTGCATTGTTACCCTGCGTCTCAGAAGCCTCTGGCAGACGTCTCTTCTGAAGACCTGCGAAACTCACTCTGCAGGCAGTGTGGAACTGTGAGGGACTGAGGCTGAGCTCAACTCTCAGAAGTAAGATGGTTTTGGACAAGGCGTTCAGCTACCCTCTCACGTATGGAACTTAGAATGTAGCACCAGTCTACCACAGGAATTACTAGGAAATCGCTGAACTGAGCTTGGAGGCACTAGTCTTGTGTGCCGGGTGATTCCAATTACCTCTCCCAGCACTTCCGTCAAACAGCGAGCCTAGGCCTTTTAGAAGCCAAGGGTACCAGCAGGCTGGATGTGGAGGTACAGGCTATAAGCTCAACTCTCAGAAGTGTGTATGCATGGGAGGCAGATGTCTGCTACCCACTCGGACATGGGAGTTGGAACCTAGCTACACTGTGATTGAAGAAGGCCATTGGAAATCGCTGTATTCAACTCAGATACACGGGAGTTCAGGCCCAGTGCTCACACATGCTTTTCCCGCAACCTCTCCCAGCCACTAACATTAGGATGTTAGCAGCTACTCCTACAGTCAGGCAGGATGCGGGAGGGTTCTGCCCTGTCCTCAGCTCTCACAGGGAAGCATGTCTTGAAGCCAGCTGTCAACTACCTGCATTCCTATGGCAGTGAGAAGGTAGCAGTACTCTGAGTCAGGAGGTTCCAAGATTACCACTCTACTGCACCTGGAGATACCCTCCAGGTCTGCATTGTTAACTTGTACTCAGAAGCCTCTGGCAATCGTCTCTGGTGAAGACGTGTGTAACTCACTCTGCAGGCAGTGTGGAAGTGTGATGGACTGAGGGTGTGCTCAACTCTCAGAAGTAAGATGCTTTTGGACAAGGCGTTCAGCTACCTTCTCACATATGGAACTTAGTATGTAGCACCTGTCTACCACAAGAATTACTGGGAAATCGTGAATTGAGCTTGGAGGCACTCGTCTTGTGTGCCGGGAGATTCCAATTACCTCTCCCAGCACTTCCGTCAAACAGCGAGCCTAGGCCTTTTAGAAGCCAAGGGTACCAGCAGGCTGGATGTGGAGGTACAGGCCATAAGCTCAACTCTCAGAAGTGTGTATGCATGGGAGGCAGATGTCTGCTACCCGCTCGTACATGGGATTTGGAACCTAGCTACACTCTGGTTGAGGAAAGCCGTTGGAAATTGCTGTATTCAACTCAGATACACGGGAGTTCAGGCCCAGTGCTCACACATGCTTTTCCCGCAACCTCTCCCAGCCACTAACATAAGGATGTTAGCAGCTACTCCTACAGTCAGGCAGCATGCGGGAGGGTTCTGCCCTGTCCTCAGCTCTCACAGGGAAGCATGTCTTGAAGCCAGCTGTCAACTAGCTGCATTCCTATGGCAGTGAGAAGGTAGCAGTATTCTGAGTCAGGAGGTTCCAAGATTACCAGTCGACTGCACCTGGGGATACCCTCCAGGTCTGCATTGTTACCCTGCGTCTCAGAAGCCTCTGGCAAACGTCTCTGCTGAAGACCTGCGAAACTCACTCTGCAGGCAGTGTGGAACTGTGAGGGACTGAGGCTGAGCTCAACTCTCAGAAGTAAGATGGTTTTGGACAAGGCGTTCAGCTACCCTCTCACGTATGGAACTTAGTATGTAGCACCAGTCTACCACAGGACGTACTAGGAAATCGCTGAACTGAGCTTGGAGGCACTAGTCTTGTGTGCCGGGTGATTCCAATTACCTCTCCCAGCACTTCCGTCAAACAGCGAGCCTAGGCCTTTTAGAAGCCATGGGTACCAGCAGGCTGGATGTGGAGGTACAGGCTATAAGCTCAACTCTCAGAAGTGTGTATGCATGGGAGGCAGATGTCTGCTACCCACTCGGACATGGGAGTTGGAACCTAGCTACACTGTGATTGAAGAAGGCCATTGGAAATCGCTGTATTCAACTCAGATACACGGGAGTTCAGGCCCAGTGCTCACACATGCTTTTCCCGCAACCTCTCCCAGCCACTAACATAAGGATGTTAGCAGCTACTCCTACAGTCAGGCAGGATGCGGGAGGGTTCTGCCCTGTCCTCAGCTCTCACAGGGAAGCATGTCTTGAAGCCAGCTGTCAACTAGCTGCATTCCTATGGCAGTGAGAAGGTAGCAGTACTCTGAGTCAGAGGGTTCCAAAATTACCACTCTACTGCACCTGGAGATACCCTCCTGGTCTGCATTGTTAACTTGTACTCAGAAGCCTCTGGCAATCGTCTCTGGTGAAGACGTGTGAAACTCACTCTGCAGGCAGTGTGGAAGATGAGGGACTGAGGGTGGGCTCAACTCTCAGAAGTAAGATGCTTTTGGACAAGGCGTTCAGCTACCATCTCACATATGGAACTTAGTATGTAGCACCTGTCTACCACAAGAATTACTGGGAAATCGTGAATTGAGCTTGGAGGCACTCGTCTTGTGTGCCGGGAGATTCCAAATACCTCTCCCAGCACTTCCATCAAACAGCGAGCCTAGGCCTTTTAGAAGCCAAGGGTACCAGCAGGCTGGCTGTGGAGGTACAGGCCATAAGCTCAACTCTCAGAAGTGTGTATGCATGGGAGGCAGATGTCTGCTACCCGCTCGTACATGGGATTTGGAACCTAGCTACACTCTGGTTGAGGAAAGCCGTTGGAAATCGCTGTATTCAACTCAGATACACGGGAGTTCAGGCCCAGTGCTCACACATGCTTTTCCCGCAACCTCTCCAAGCCACTAACATAAGGATGTTAGCAGCTATTCCTACAGTCAGGCAGGATGCATTGGGTTCTGCCCTGTCCTCAGCTCTTACAGGGAAGCATGTCTTGAAGCCAGCTGTCAACAACCTGCATTCCTATGGCAGTGAGAAGGTAGCAGTACTCTGAGTCAGGAGGTTCCAAGATTACCACTCTACTGCACCTGGAGATACCCTCCAGGTCTGCATTGTTAACTTGTACTCAGAAGCCTCTGGCAATCGTCTCTGGTGAAGACGTGTGAAACTCACTCTGCAGGCAGTGTGGAAGTGTGAGGGACTGAGGGTGTGCTCAACTCTCAGAAGTAAGATGCTTTTGGACAAGGCGTTTTGCTACCATCTCACATATGGAACTTAGTATGTAGCACCTGTCTACCCCAAGAATTACTGGGAAATCGTGAATTGAGCTTGGAGGCACTCGTCTTGTGTGCCGGGAGATTCCAATTACCTCTCCCAGCACTTCCGTCAAACAGCGAGCCTAGGCCTTTTAGAAGCCAAGGGTACCAGCAGGCTGGATGTGGAGGTACAGGCCATAAGCTCAACTCTCAGAAGTGTGTATGCATGGGTGGCAGATGTCTGCTACCCGCTCGTACATGGGATTTGGAACCTAGCTACACCCTGGTTGAGGAAAGCCGTTGGAAATCGCTGTATTCAACTCAGATACACGGGAGTTCAGGCCCAGTGCTCACACATGCTTTTCCCGCAACCTCTCCCAGCCACTAATATAAGGATTTTAGCAGCTACTCCTACAGTCAGGCAGGATGCGGGAGGGTTCTGCCCTGTCCTCAGCTCTCACAGGGAAGCATGTCTTGAAGCCAGCTGTCAACTAGCTGCATTCCTATGGCAGTGAGAAGGTAGCAGTACTCTGAGTCAGGAGGTTCCAAGATTACCACTCTACTGCACCTGGAGATACCCTCCAGGTCTGCATTGTTAACTTGTACTCAGAAGCCTCTGGCAATCGTCTCTGGTGAAGACGTGTGAAACTCATTCTGCAGGCAGTGTGGAAGTGTGAGGGACTGAGGGTGGGCTCAACTCTCAGAAGTAAGATGCTTTTGGACAAGGCGTTCAGCTACCATCTCACATATGGAACTTAGTATGTAGCACCTGTCTACCACAAGAATTACTGGGAAATCGTGAATTGAGCTTGAGGCACTCGTCTTGTGTGCCGGGAGATTCCAATTACCTCTCCCAGCACTTCCATCAAACAGCGAGCCTAGGCCTTTTAGAAGCCAAGGGTACCAGCAGGCTGGCTGTGGAGGTACAGGCCATAAGCTCAACTCTCAGAAGTGTGTATGCATGGGAGGCAGATGTCTGCTACCGGCTCGTACATGGGATTTGGAACCTAGCTACACTCTGGTTGAGGAAAGCCGTTGGAAATCGCTGTACTCAACTCAGATACACGGGAGTTCAGGCCCAGTGCTCACACATGCTTTTCCCGCAACCTCTCCCAGCCACTAACATAAGGATGTTAGCAGCTACTCCTACACTCAGGCAGGATGCGGGAGGGTTCTGCCCTGTCCTCAGGTCTCACAGGGAAGCATGTCTTGAAGCCAGCTGTCAACTAGCTGCATTCCTATGGCAGTGAGAAGGTAGCAGTATTCTGAGTCAGGAGGTTCCAAGATTACCAGTCGACTGCACCTGGGATACCCTCCAGGTCTGCATTGAAACCCTGCGTCTCAGAAGCCTCTGCAGACGTCTCTGCTGAAGACCTGCGAAACTCACTCTGCAGGCAGTGTGGAACTGTGAGTGACTGAGGGTGAGCTCAACTCTCAGAAGTAAGATGGTTTTGGACAAGGCGTTCAGCTACCCTCTCACGTATGGAACTTAGTATGTAGCACCAGGCTACCACAGGACTTACTAGGAAATCGGTGAACTGAGCTTGGAGGCACTAGTCTTGTGTGCCGGGTGATTCCAATTACCTCTCCCAGCACTTCCGTCAAACAGCGAGCCTAGGCCTTTTAGAAGCCAAGGGTACCAGCAGGCTGGATGTGGAGGTACAGGCCATAAGCTCAACTCTCAGAAGTGTGTATGCATGGGAGGCAGATGTCTGCTACCCACTAGGACATGGGAGTTGGAACCTAGCTACACTGTGATTGAAGAAGGCCATTGGAAATCGCTGTATTCAACTCAGATACACGGGAGTTCAGGCCCAGTGCTCACACATGCTTTTCCCGCAACCTCTCCCAGCCACTAACATAAGGATGTTAGCAGCTACTCCTACAGTCATGCAGCATGCGGGACGGTTCTGCCCTGTCCTCAGCTCTCACAGGGAAGCATGTCTTGAAGCCAGCTGTCAACTAGCTGCATTCCTATGGCAGTGAGAAGGTAGCAGTATTCTGAGTCAGGAGGTTCCAAGATTACCAGTCGACTGCACCTGGGGATACCCTCCAGGTCTGCATTGTTACCCTGCGTCTCAGAAGCCTCTGGCAAACGTCTCTGCTGAAGACCTGTGAAACTCACTCTGCAGGCAGTGTGGAACTGTGAGGGACTGAGGCTGAGCTCAAGTCTCAGAAGTAAGATGGTTTTGGACAAGGCGTTCAGCTACCCTCTCACGTATGGAACTTAGTATGTAGCTCCAGTCTACCACAGGACTTACTAGGAAATCGCTGAACTGAGCTTGGAGGCACTAGTCTTGTGTGCCGGGTGATTCCAATTACCTCTCCCAGCACTTCCGTCAAACAGCGAGCCTAGGCCTTTTAGAAGCCAAGGGTACCAGCAGGCTGGATGTGGAGGTACAGGCCATAAGCTCAACTCTCAGAAGTGTATATGCATGGGAGGCAATGTCTGCTACCCACTCGGACATGGGAGTTGGAACCTAGCTACACTGTGATTGAAGAAGGCCATTGGAAATCGCTGTATTCAACTCAGATACACGGGAGTTCAGGCCCAGTGCTCACACATGCTTTTCCCGCAACCTCTCCCAGCCACTAACATAAGGATGTTAGCAGCTACTCCTACAGTCAGGCAGGATGCGGGAGGGTTCTGCCCTGTCCTCAGCTCTCACAGGGAAGCATGTCTTGAAGCCAGCTGTCAACTAGCTGCATTCCTATGGCAGTGAGAAGGTAGCAGTACTCTGAGTCAGGAGGTTCCAAGATTACCACTCTACTGCACCTGGAGATACCCTCCAGGTCTGCATTGTTAACTTGTACTCAGAAGACTCTGGCAATCGTCTCTGGTGAAGTCGTGTGAAAATCACTCTGCAGGCAGTGTGGAAGTGTGAGGGACTGAGGGTGGGCTCAACTCTCAGAAGTAAGATGCTTTTGGACAACGCGTTCAGCTACCTTCTCACATATGGAACTTAGTATGTAGCACCTGTCTACCACAAGAATTACTGGGAAATCGTGAATTGAGCTTGGAGGCACTCGTCTTGTGTGCCGGGAGATTCCAATTACCTCTCCCAGCACTTCCGTCAAACAGCGAGCCTAGGCCTTTTAGAAGCCAAGGGTACCAGCAGGCTGGCTGTGGAGGTACAGGCCATAAGCTCAACTCTCAGAAGTGTGTATGCATGGGAGGGAGATGTCTGCTACCCGCTCGTACATGGGATTTGGAACCTAGCTACACTCTGGTTGAGGAAAGCCGTTGGAAATCGCTGTATTCAACTCAGATACACGGGAGTTCAGGCCCAGTGCTCACACATGCTTTTCCCGCAACCTCTCCCAGCCACTAACATAAGGATGTTAGCAGCTACTCCTACAGTCAGGCAGCATGCGGGAGGGTTCTGCCCTGTCCTCAGCTCTCACAGGGAAGCATGTCTTGAAGCCAGCTGTCAACTAGCTGCATTCCTATGGCAGTGAGAAGGTAGCAGTATTCTGAGTCAGGAGGTTCCAAGATTACCAGTCGACTGCACCTGGGGATACCCTCCAGGTCTGCATTGTTACCCTGCGTCTCAGAAGCCTCTGGCAAACGTCTCTGCTGAAGACCTGCGAAACTCAATCTGCAGGCAGTGTGGAACTGTGAGGGACTGAGGCTGAGCTCAACTCTCAGAAGTAAGATGGTTTTGGACAAGGCGTTCAGCTACCCTCTCACGTATGGAACTTAGTATGTAGCACCTGTCTACCACAATAATTACTGGGAAATCGTGAATTGAGCTTGGAGGCACTCGTCTTGTGTGCCAGGAGATTCCAATTACCTCTCCCAGCACTTCCATCAAACAGCGAGCCTAGGCCTTTTAGAAGCCAAGGGTACCAGCAGGCTGGATGTGGAGGTACAGGCCATAAGCTCAACTCTCAGAAGTGTGTATGCATGGGAGGCAGATGTCTGCTACCCACTCGGACATGGGAGTTGGAACCTAGCTACACTGTGATTGAAGAAGGCCATTGGAAATCGCTGTATTCAACTCAGATACACGGGAGTTCAGGCCCAGTGCTCACACATGCTTTTCCCGCAACCTCTCCCAGCCACTAACATAAGGATGTTAGCAGCTACTCCTACAGTCAGGCAGGATGCGGGAGGGTTCTGCCCTGTCCTCAGCTCTCACAGGGAAGCATGTCTCGAAGCCAGCTGTCAACTAGCTGCATACCTATGGCAGTGAGAAGGTAGCAGTACTCTGAGTCAGGAGGTTCCAAGATTACCACTCTACTGCACCTGGAGATACCCTCCAGGTCTGCATTGTTAACTTGTACTCAGAAGCCTCTGGCAATCGTCTTTGGTGAAGACGTGTGAAACTCACTCTGCAGGCAGTGTGGAAGTGTGAGGGACTGAGGGTGTGCTCAACTCTCAGAAGTAAGATGCTTTTGGACAAGGCGTTCAGCTACCTTCTCACATATGGAACTTAGTATGTAGCACCTGTCTACCACAAGAATTACTGGGAAATCGTGAATTGAGCTTGGAGGCACTCGTCTTGTGTGCCGGGAGATTCCAATTACCTCTCCCAGCACTTCCGTCAAACAGCGAGCCTAGGCCTTTTAGAAGCCAAGGGTACCAGCAGGCTGGCTGTGGAGGTACAGGCCATAAGCTCAACTCTCAGAAGTGTGTATGCATGGGAGGCAGATGTCTGCTACCCGCTCGTACATGGGATTTGGAACCTAGATACACTCTGGTTGAGGAAAGCCGTTGGAAATCGCTGTATTCAACTCAGATACACGGGAGTTCAGGCCCAGTGCTCACACATGCTTTTCCCGCAACCTCTCCCAGCCACTAACATAAGGATGTTAGCAGCTACTCCTACAGTCAGGCAGCATGCGGGAGGGTTCTGCCCTGTCCTCAGCTCTCACAGGGAAGCATGTCTTGAAGCCAGCTGTGAACTAGCTGCATTCCTATGGCAGTGAGAAGGTAGCAGTATTCTGAGTCAGGAGGTTCCAAGATTACCAGTCGACTGCACCTGGGGATACCCTCCAGGTCTGCATTGTTACCCTGCGTTTCAGAAGCCTCTGGCAATCGTCTCTGCTGAAGACCTGCGAAACTCACTCTGCAGGCAGTGTGGAACTGTGAGGGACTGAGGCTGAGCTCAACTCTCAGAAGTAAGATGGATTTGGACAAGGCGTTCAGCTACCCTCTCACGTATGGAACTTAGTATGTAGCACCAGTCTACCACAGGACTTACTAGGAAATCGCTGAACTGAGCTTGGAGGCACTAGTCTTGTGTGCCAGGTGATTCCAATTACCTCTCCCAGCACTTCCGACAAACAGCGAGCCTAGACCTTTTAGAAGCCAAGGGTACCAGCAGGCTGGCTGTGGAGGTACAGGCCATAAGCTCAACTCTCAGAAGTGTGTATGCATGGGAGGCAGATGTCTGCTACCCGCTCGTACATGGGATTTGGAACCTAGCTACACTCTGGTTGAGGAAAGCCGTTGGAAATCGCTGTATTCAACTCAGGTACACGGGAGTTCAGGCCCAGTGCTCACACATGCTTTTCCCGCAACCTCTCCCAGCCACTAACATAAGGAGGTTAGCAGCTACTCCTACAGTCAGGCAGCATGCGGGAGGGTTCTGCCCTGTCCTCAGCTCTCACAGGGAAGCATGTCTTGAAGCCAGCTGTCAACTAGCTGCATTCCTATGGCAGTGAGAAGGTAGCAGTATTCTGAGTCGGAGGTTCCAAGATTACCAGTCGACTGCACCTGGGGATACCCTCCAGGTCTGCATTGTTACCCTGCGTCTCAGAAGCCTCTGGCAAACGTCTCTGCTGAAGACCTGCGAAACTCACTCTGCAGGCAGTGTGGAACTGTGAGGGACTGAGGCTGAGCTCAACTCTCAGAAGTAAGATGGTTTTGGACAAGGCGTTCAGCTACCCTCTCACGTATGGAACTTAGTATGTAGCACCAGTCTACCACAGGTTTACTAGGAAATCGCTGAACTGAGCTTGGAGGCACTAGTCTTGTGTGCCGGGTGATTCCAATTACCTCTCCCAGCACTTCCGTCAAACAGCGAGCCTAGGCCTTTTAGAAGCCAAGGGTACCAGCAGGCTGGATGTGGAGGTACAGGCCATAAGCTCAACTCTCAGAAGTGTGTATGCATGGGAGGCAGATGTCTGCTACCCACTCGGACATAGGAGTTGGAACCTAGCTACACTGTGATTGAAGAAGGCCATTGGAAATCGCTGTATTCAACTCAGATACACGGGAGTTCAGGCCCAGTGCTCACACATGCTTTTCCCGCAACCTCTCCCAGCCACTAACATAAGGATGTTAGCAGCTACTCCTACAGTCAGGCAGGATGCGGGAGGGTTCTGCCCTGTCCTCAGCTCTCACAGGGAAGCATGTCTTGAAGCCAGCTGTCAACTAGCTGCATTCCTATGGCAGTGAGAAGGTAGCAGTACTCTGAGTCAGGAGGTTCCAAGATTACCACTCTACTGCACCTGGAGATACCCTCCAGGTCTGCATTGTTAACTTGTACTCAGAAGACTCTGGCAATCGTCTCTGGTGAAGTCGTGTGAAAATCACTCTGCAGGCAGTGTGGAAGTGTGAGGGACTGAGGGTGGGCTCAACTCTCAGAAGTAAGATGCTTTTGGACAACGCGTTCAGCTACCTTCTCACATATGGAACTTAGTATGTAGCACCTGTCTACCACAAGAATTACTGGGAAATCGTGAATTGAGCTTGGAGGCACTCGTCTTGTGTGCCGGGAGATTCCAATTACCTCTCCCAGCACTTCCATCAAACAGCGAGCCTAGGCCTTTTAGAAGCCAAGGGTACCAGCAGGCTGGCTGTGGAGGTACAGGCCATAAGCTCAACTCTCAGAAGTGTGTATGCATGGGAGGCAGATGTCTGCTACCCGCTCGTACATGGGATTTGGAACCTAGCTACACTCTGGTTGAGGAAAGCCGTTGGAAATCTCTGTATTCAACTCAGATACACGGGAGTTCAGGCCCAGTGCTCACACATGCTTTTCCCGCAACCTCTCCCAGCCACTAACATAAGGATGTTAGCAGCTACTCCTACAGTCAGGCAGCATGCGGGAGGGTTCTGCCCTGTCCTCAGCTCTCACAGGGAAGCATGTCTTGAAGCCAGCTGTCAACTAGCTGCATTCCTATGGCAGTGAGAAGGTAGCAGTATTCTGAGTCAGGAGGTTCCAAGATTACCAGTCGACTGCACCTGGGGATACCCTCCAGGTCTGCATTGTTACCCTGCGTCTCAGAAGCCTCTGGCAAACGTCTCTGCTGAAGACCTGCGAAACTCACTCTGCAGGCAGTGTGGAACTGTGAGGGACTGAGGCTGAGCTCAACTCTCAGAAGTAAGATGGTTTTGGACAAGGCGTTCAGCTACCCTCTCACGTATGGAACTTAGTATGTAGCACCTGTCTACCACAATAATTACTGGGAAATCGTGAATTGAGCTTGGAGGCACTAGTCTTGTGTGACGGGTGATTCCAATTACCTCTCCCAGCACTTCCATCAAACAGCGAGCCTTGGCCTTTTAGAAGCCAAGGGTACCAGCAGGCTGGATGTGGAGGTACAGGCCATAAGCTCAACTCTCAGAAGTGTGTATGCATGGGAGGCAGATGTCTGCTACCCACTCGGACATGGGAGTTGGAACCTAGCTACACTGTGATTGAAGAAGGCCATTGGAAATCGCTGTATTCAACTCAGATACACGGGAGTTCAAGCCCAGTGCTCACACATGCTTTTCCCGCAACCTCTCCCAGCCACTAACATAAGGATGTTAGCAGCTACTCCTACAGTCAGGCAGGATGCGGGAGGGTTCTGCCCTGTCCTCAGCTCTCACAGGGAAGCATGTCTTGAAGCCAGCTGTCAACTAGCTGCATTCCTATGGCAGTGAGAAGGTAGCAGTACTCTGAGTCAGGAGGTTCCAAGATTACCAATCTACTGCACCTGGATATACCCTCCTGGTCTGCATTGTTAACTTGTACTCAGAAGCCTCTGGCAATCGTCTCTGGTGAAGACGTGTGAAACTCACTCTGCAGGCAATGTGGAACTGTGAGATACTGAGGGTGGGCTCAACTCTCAGAAGTAAGATGCTTTTGGACAAGGCGTTCAGCTACCATCTCACATATGGAACTTAGTATGTAGCACCTGTCTACCACAAGAATTACTGGGAAATCGTGAATTGAGCTTGGAGGCACTCGTCTTGTGTGCCGGGAGATTCCAAATACCTCTCCCAGCACTTCCATCAAACAGCGAGCCTAGGCCTTTTAGAAGCCAAGGGTACCAGCAGGCTGGCTGTGGAGGTACAGGCCATAAGCTCAACTCTCAGAAGTGTGTATGCATGGGAGGCAGATGTCTGCTACCCGCTCGTACATGGGATTTGGAACCTAGCTACACTCTGGTTGAGGAAAGCCGTTGGAAATCGCTGTATTCAACTCAGATACACGGGAGTTCAGGCCCAGTGCTCACACATGCTTTTCCCGCAACCTCTCCCAGCCACTAACATAAGGATGTTAGCAGCTACTCCTACAGTCAGGCAGCATGCGGGAGTGTTCTGCCCTGTCCTCAGCTCTCACAGGGAAGCATGTCTTGAAGCCAGCTGTCAACTAGCTGCATTCCTATGGCAGTGAGAAGGTAGCAGTATTCTGAGTCAGGAGGTTCCAAGATTACCAGTCGACTGCACCTGGGGATACCCTCCAGGTCTGCATTGTTACCCTGCGTCTCAGAAGCCTCTGGCAAACGTCTCTGCTGAAGACCTGCGAAACTCACTCTGCAGGCAGTGTGGAACTGTGAGGGACTGAGGCTGAGCTCAACTCTCAGAAGTAAGATGGTTTTGGACAAGGCGTTCAGCTACCCTCTCACGTATGGAACTTAGTATGTAGCACCAGTCTACCACAGGAATTACTAGGAAATCGCTGAACTGAGCTTGGAGGCACTAGTCTTGTGTGCCGGGATTTTCCAATTACCTCTCCCAGCACTTCCGTCAAACAGCGAGCCTAGGCCTTTTAGAAGCCAAGGGTACCAGCAGGCTGGCTGTGGAGGTACAGGCCATAAGCTCAACTCTCAGAAGTGTGTATGCATGGGAGGCAGATGTCTGCTACCCGCTCGTACATGGGATTTGGAACCTAGCTACACTCTGGTTGAGGAAAGCCGTTGGAAATCGCTGTATTCAACTCAGATACACGGGAGTTCAGGCCCAGTGCTCACACATGCTTTTCCCGCAACCTCTCCCAGCCACTAACATAAGGATGTTAGCAGCTTCTCCTACAGTCAGGCAGCATGCGGGAGGGTTCTGCCCTGTCCTCAGCTCTCACAGGGAAGCATTTCTTGAAGCCAGCTGTCAACTAGCTGCATACCTATGGCAGTGAGAAGGTAGCAGTACTCTGAGTCAGGAGGTTCCAATATTACCACTCTACTGCACCTGGAGATACCCTCCAGGTCTGCATTGTAAACTTGTACTCAGAAGCCTCTGGCAATCGTCTTTGGTGAAGACGTGTGAAACTCACTCTGCAGGCAGTGTGGAAGTGTGAGGGACTGAGGGTGTGCTCAACTCTCAGAAGTAAGATGCTTTTGGACAAGGCGTTCAGCTACCTTCTCACATATGGAACTTAGTATGTAGCACCTGTCTACCACAAGAATTACTGGGAAATCGTGAATTGAGCTTGGAGGCACTCGTCTTGTGTGCCGGGAGATTCCAATTACCTCTCCCAGCACTTCCGTCAAACAGCGAGCCTAGGCCTTTTAGAAGCCAAGGGTACCAGCAGGCTGGCTGTGGAGGTACAGGCCATAAGCTCAACCCTCAGAAGTGTGTATGCATGGGAGGCAGATGTCTGCTACCCGCTCGTACATGGGTTTTGGAACCTAGCTACACTCTGGTTGAGGAAAGCCGTTGGAAATCGCTGTATTCAACTCAGATACACGGGAGTTCAGGCCCAGTGCTCACACATGCTTTTCCCGCAACCTCTCCCAGCCACTAACATAAGGATGTTAGCAGCTACTCCTACAGTCAGGCAGCATGCGGGAGGGTTCTGCCCTGTCCTCAGCTATCACAGGGAAGCATGTCTTGAAGCCAGCTGTCAACTAGCTGCATTCCTATGGCAGTGAGAAGGTAGCAGTATTCTGAGTCAGGAGGTTCCCAATTTACCAGTCGACTGCACCTGGGGATACCCTCCAGGTCTGCATTGTTACCCTGCGTCTCCGAAGCCTCTGGCAAACGTCTCTGCTGAAGACCTGCGAAACTCACTCTGCAGGCAGTGTGGAACTGTGAGGGACTGAGGCTGAGCTCAACTCTCAGAAGAAAGATGGTTTTGGACAAGGCGTTCAACTACCCTCTCACGTATGGAACTTAGTATGTAGCACCAGTCTACCACAGGAATTACTAGGAATTCGCTGAACTGAGCTTGGAGACACTAGTCTTGTGTGCCGGGTGATTCCAATTACCTCTCCCAGCACTTCCGTCAAACAGCGAGCCTAGGCCTTTTAGAAGCCAAGGGTACCAGCAGGCTGGATGTGGAGGTACAGGCCATAAGCTCAACACTCAGAAGTGTGTATGCATGGGAGGCAGATGTCTGCTACCCGCTCGTACATAGGATTTGGAACCTAGCTACACTCTGGTTGAGGAAAGCCGTTGGAAATCGCTGTATTCAACTCAGATACACGGGAGTTCAGGCCCAGTGCTCACACATGCTTTTCCCGCAACCTCTCCCAGCCACTAACATAAGGATGTTAGCAGCTACTCCTACAGTCAGGCAGCATGCGGGAGGGTTCTGCCCTGTCCTCAGCTCTCACAGGGAAGCATGTCTTGAAGCCAACTGTCAACTAGCTGCATTCCTATGGCAGTGAGAAGGTAGCAGTATTCTGAGTCAGGAGGTTCCAAGATTACCAGTCGACTGCACCTGGGGATACCCTCCAGGTCTGCATTGTTACCCTGCGTCTCAGAAGCCTCTGGCAAACGTCTCTGCTGAAGACCTGCGAAACTCACTCTGCAGGCAGTGTGGAACTGTGAGGGACTGAGGCTGACCTCAACTCTCAGAAGTAAGATGGTTTTGGACAAGGCGTTCAGCTACCCTCTCACGTATGGAACTTAGTATGTAGCACCAGTATACCACAGGAATTACTAGGAAATCGCTGAACTGAGCTTGGAGGCACTAGTCTTGTGTGCCGGGTGATTCCAATTACCTCTCCCAGCACTTCCGTCAAACAGCGAGCCTAGGCATTTTAGAAGCCAAGGGTACCAGCAGGCTGGATGTGGAGGTACAGGCCATAAGCTCAACTCTCAGAAGTGTGTATGCATGGGAGGCAGATGTCTGCTACCCACTCGGACATAGGAGTTGGAACCTAGCTACACTGTGATTGAAGAAGGCCATTGGAAATCGCTGTATTCAACTCAGATACACGGGAGTTCAGGCCCAGTGCTCACACATGCTTTTCCCGCAACCTCTCCCAGCCACTACCATAAGGATGTTAGCAGCTACTCCTACAGTCAGGCAGGATGCGGGAGGGTTCTGCCCTGTCCTCAGCTCTCACAGGGAAGCATGTCTTGAAGCCAGCTGTCAACTAGCTGCATTCCTATGGCAGTGAGAAGGTAGCAGTACTCTGAGTCAGGAGGTTCCAAGATTACCACTCTACTGCACCTGGAGATACCCTCCAGGTCTGCATTGTTAACTTGCACTCAGTAGCCTCTGGCAATCGTCCTGTTTAAGACGTGTGAAACTCACTCTGCAGGCAGTGTGGAAGTGTGAGGGACAGAGGGTGTGCTCAACTCTCAGAAGTAAGATGCTTTTGGACAAGGCGTTCAGCTACCTTCTCACATATGGAACTTAGTATGTAGCACCTGTCTACCACAAGAATTACTGGGAAATCGTGAATTGAGCTTGGAGGCACTCGTCTTGTGTGCCGGGAGATTCCAATTACCTCTCACAGCACTTCCGTCAAACAGCGAGCCTAGGCCTTTTAGAAGCCAAGGATACCAGCAGGCTGGCTGTGGAGGTACAGGCCATAAGCTCAACTCTCAGAAGTGTGTATGCATGGGAGGCAGATGTCTGCTACACGCTCGTACATGGGATTTGGAACCTAGCTACACTCTGGTTGAGGAAAGCCGTTGGAAATCGCTGTATTCAACTCAGATACACGGGAGTTCAGGCCCAGTGCTCACACATGCTTTTCCCGCAACGTCTCCCAGCCACTAACATAAGGATGTTAGCAGCTACTCCTACAGTCAGGCAGCATGCGGGAGGGTTCTGCCCTGTCCTCAGCTCTCACAGGGAAGCATGTCTTGAAGCCAGCTGTCAACTAGCTGCATTCCTATGGCAGTGAGAAGGTAGCAGTATTCTGAGTCAGGAGGTTCCAAGATTACCAGTCGACTGCACCTGCGGATACCCTCCAGGTCTGCATTGTTACCCTGTGTCTCAGAAGCCTCTGGCAAACGTCTCTGCTGAAGACCTGCGAAACTCACTCTGCAGGCAGTGTGGAACTGTGAGGGACTGAGGCTGAGCTCAACTCTCAGAAGTAAGATGGTTTTGGACAAGGCGTTCAGCTACCGTCTCACGTATGGAACTTAATATGTAGCACCAGTCTACCACAGGAATTACTAGGAAATCGCTGAACTGAGCTTGGAGGCACTAGTCTTGTGTGCCGGGTGATTCCAATTACCTCTCCCAGCACTTCCGTCAAACAGCGAGCCTAGGCCTTTTAGAAGCCAAGGGTACCAGCAGGCTGGCTGTGGAGGTACAGGCCATAAGCTCAACTCTCAGAAGTGTGAGTGCATGGGACGCAGATGTCTGCTACCCGCTCGTACATGGGATTTGGAACCTAGCTACACTCTGGTTGAGGAAAGCCGTTGGAAATCGCTGTATTCAACTCAGGTACACGGGAGTTCAGGCCCAGTGCTCACACATGCTTTTCCCGCAACCTCTCCCAGCCACTAACATAAGGATGTTAGCAGCTACTCCTACAGTCAGGCAGCATGCGGGAGGGTTCTGCCCTGTCCTCAGCTCTCACAGGGAAGCATGTCTTGAAGCCAGCTGTCAACTAGCTGCATTCCTATGGCAGTGAGAAGGTAGCAGTATTCTGAGTCAGGAGGTTCCAAGATTACCAGTCGACTGCACCTGGGGATACCCTCCAGGACTGCATTGTTACCCTGCGTCTCAGAAGCCTCTGGCAAACGTCTCTGCTGAAGGCCTGCGAAACTCACTCTGCAGGCAGTGTGGAACTGTGAGGGACTGAGGCTGAGCTCAACTCTCAGAAGTAAGATGGTTTTGGACAAGGCGTTCAGCTACCCTCTCACGTATGGAACTTAGTATGTAGCACCAGTCTACCACAGGAATTACTAGGAAATCGCTGAACTGAGCTTGGAGGCACTAGTCTTGTGTGCCGGGTGATTCCAATTACCTCTCCCAGCACTTCCGTCAAACAGCGAGCCTAGGCCTTTTAGAAGCCAAGGGTACCAGCAGGCTGGCTGTGGAGGTACAGGCCATAAGCTCAACTCTCAGAAGTGTGTATGCATGGGAGGCAGATGTCTGCTACCCGCTCGTACATGGGATTAGGAACCTAGCTACACTCTGGTTGAGGAAAGCCGTTGGAAATCGCTGTATTCAACTCAGATACACGGGAGTTCAGGCCCAGTGCTCACACATGCGTTTCCCGCAACCTCTCCCAGCCACTAACATAAGGATGTTAGCAGCTACTCCTACAGTCAGGCAGCATGCGGGAGGGTTCTGCCCTGTCCTCAGCTCTCACAGGGAAGCATGTCTTGAAGCCAGCTGTCAACTAGCTGCATTCCTATGGCAGTGAGAAGGTAGCAGTATTCTGAGTCAGGAGGTTCCAAGATTACCAGTCGACTGCACCTGGGGATACCCTCCAGGTCTGCATTGTTACCCTGCGTCTCAGAAGCCTCTGGCAAACGTCTCTGCTGAAGACCTGCGAAACTCACTCTGCAGGCAGTGTCGAACTGTGAGGGACTGAGGCTGAGCTCAACTCTCAGAAGTAAGATGGTTTTGGACAAGGCGTTCAGCTACCCTCTCACGTATGGAACTTAGTATGTAGCACCAGTCTACCACAGGAATTACTAGGAAATCGCTGAACTGAGCTTGGAGGCACTAGTCTTGTGTGCCGGGTGATTCCAATTACCTCTCCCAGCACTTCCGTCAAACAGCGAGCCTAGGCCTTTTAGAAGCCAAGGGTACCAGCAGGCTGGCTGTGTAGGTACAGGCCATTACCTCAACTCTCAGAAGTGTGTATGCATGGGAGGCAGATGTCTGCTACCCGCTCGTACATGGGATTTGGAACCTAGCTACACTGTGATTGAAGAAGGCCATTGGAAATCGCTGTATTCAACTCAGATACACGGGAGTTTAGGCCCAGTGCTCACACATGCTTTTCCCGCAACCTCTCCCAGCCACTAACATTAGGATGTTAGCAGCTACTCCTACAGTCAGGCAGGATGCGGGAGGGTACTGCCCTGTCCTCAGCTCTCACAGGGAAGCATGTCTTGAAGCCAGCTGTCAACTAGCTGCATTCCTATGGCAGTGAGAAGGTAGCAGTACTCTGAGTCAGGAGGTTCCAAGATTACCACTCTACTGCACCTGGAGATACCCTCCAGGTCTGCATTGTTAACTTGTACTCAGAAGCCTCTGGCAATCGTCCTGTTGAAGACGTGTGAAACTCACTCTGCAGGCAGTGTGGAAGTGTGAGGGACAGAGGGTGTGCTCAACTCTCAGAAGTAAGATGCTTTTGGACAAGGCGTTCAGCTACCTTCTCACATATGGAACTTAGTATGTAGCACCTGTCTACCACAAGAATTACTGGGAAATCGTGAATTGAGCTTGGAGGCACTCGTCTTGTGTGCCGGGAGATTCCAATTACCTCTCCCAGCACTTCCGTCAAACAGCGAGCCTAGGCCTTTTAGAAGCCAAGGGTACCAGCAGGCTGGCTGTGGAGGTACAGGCCATAAGCTCAACTCTCAGAAGTGTGTATGCATGGGACGCAGATGTCTGCTACCCGCTCGTACATGGGATTTGGAACCTAGCTACACTCTGGTTGAGGAAAGCCGTTGGAAATCGCTGTATTCAACTCAGATACACGGGAGTTCAGGCCCAGTGCTCACACATGCTTTTCCCGCAACCTCTCCCAGCCACTAACATAAGGATGTTAGCAGCTACTCCTACAGTCAGGCAGCATGCGGGAGGGTTCTGCCCTGTCCTCAGCTCTCACAGGGAAGCATGTCTTGAAGCCAGCTGTCAACTAGCTGCATTCCTATGGCAGTGAGAAGGTAGCAGTATTCTGAGTCAGGAGGTTCCAAGATTACCAGTCGACTGCACCTGGGGATACCCTCCAGGTCTGCATTGTTACCCTGCGTCTCAGAAGCCTAGGCAAACTTCTCTGCTGAAGACCTGCGAAACTCACTCTGCAGGCAGTGTCGAACTGTGAGGGACTGGGGCTGAGCTCAACTCTCAGAAGTAAAATGGTTTTGGACAAGGCGTTCAGCTACCCTCTCACGTATGGAACTTAGTATGTAGCACCAGTCTACCACAGGAATTACTAGGAAATCGCTGAACTGAGCTTGGAGGCACTAGTCTTGTGTGCCGGGTGATTCCAATTACCTATCCCAGCACTTCCGTCAAACAGCGAGCCTAGGCCTTTTAGAAGCCAAGGGTATCAGTAGGCTGGCTGTGTAGGTAGAGGCCATAAGCTCAACTCTCAGAAGTGTGTATGCATGGGAGGCAGATGTCTGCTACCCGCTCGTACATGGGATTTGGAACCTAGCTACACTCTGGTTGAGGAAAGCCGTTGGAAATCGCTGTATTCAACTCAGATACACGGGAGTTCAGGCCCAGTGCTCACACATGCTTTTCCCGCAACCTCTCCCAGCCACTAACATAAGGATGTTAGCAGCTACTCCTACAGTCAGGCAGCATGCGGGAGGGTTCTGCCCTGTCCTCAGCTCTCACAGGGAAGCATGTCTTGAAGCCAGCTGTCAACTAGCTGCATTCCTATGGCAGTGAGAAGGTAGCAGTATTCTGAGTCAGGAGGTTCCAAGATTACCAGTCGACTGCACCTGGGGATACCCTCCAGGTCTGCATTGTTACCCTGCGCTTCAGAAGCCTCTGGCAAACGTCTCTGCTGAAGACCTGCGAAACTCACTCTGCAGGCAGTGTGGAACTGTGAGGGACTGAGGCTGAGCTCAACTCTCAGAAGTAAGATGGTTTTGGACAAGGCGTTCAGCTACCCTCTCACGTATGGAACTTAGTATGTAGCAAGAGTCTACCACAGGAATTACTAGGAAATCGCTGAACTGAGCTTGGAGGCACTAGTCTTGTGTGCCGGTTGATTCCAATTACCTCTCCCAGCACTTCCGCCAAACAGCGAGCCTAGGCCTTTTAGAAGCCAAGGGTACCAGCAGGCTGGCTGTGGAGGTACAGGCCATAAGCTCAACTCTCAGAAGTGTGTATGCATGGGACGCAGATGTCTGCTACCCGCTCGTACATGGGATTTGGAACCTAGCTACACTCTGGTTGAGGAAAGACGTTGGAAATCGCTGTATTCAACTCAGGTACACGGGAGTTCAGGCCCAGTGCTCACACATGCTTTTCCCGCAACCTCTCCCAGCCACTAACATAAGGATGTTAGCAGCTACTCCTACAGTCAGGCAGCATGCGGGAGGGTTCTGCCCTGTCCTCAGCTCTCACAGGGAAGCATGTCTTGAAGCCAGCTGTCAACTAGCTGCATTCCTATGGCAGTGAGAAGGTAGCAGTATTCTGAGTCAGGAGGTTCCAAGATTACCAGTCGACTGCACCTGGGGATACCCTCCAGGTCTGCATTGTTACCCTGCGTCTCAGAAGCCTCTGGCAAACGTCTCTGCTGAAGACCTGCGAAAATCACTCTGCAGGCAGTGTCGAACTGTGAGGGACGGAGGCTGAGCTAAACTCTCAGAAGTAAGATGGTTTTGGACAAGGCGTTCAGCTACCCTCTCACGTATGGAACTTAGTATGTAGCACCAGTCTACCACAGGAATTACTAGGAAATCGCTGAACCGAGCTTGGAGGCACTAGACTTGTGTGCCGGGTGATTCCAATTACCTCTCCCAGCACTTCCGTCAAACAGCGAGCCTAGGCCTTTTAGAAGCCAAGGGTACCAGCAGGCTGGATGTGGAGGTACAGGCCATAAGCTCAACTCTCAGAAGTGTGTATGCATGGGAGGCAGATGTCTGCTACCCACTCGGACATGGGAGTTGGAACCTAGCTACACTGTGATTGAAGAAGGCCATTGGAAATCGCTGTATTCAACTCAGATACACGGGAGTTCAGGCCCAGTGCTCACACATGCTTTTCCCGCAACCTCTCCCAGCCACTAACATTAGGATGTTAGCAGCTACTCCTACAGTCAGGCAGGATGCGGGAGGGTACTGCCCTGTCCTCAGCTCTCACAGGGAAGCATGTCTTGAAGCCAGCTGTCAACTAGCTGCATTCCTATGGCAGTGAGAAGGTAGCAGTACTCTGAGTCAGGAGGTTCCAAGATTACCACTCTACTGCACCTGGAGATACCCTCCAGGTCTGCATTGTTAACTTGTACTCAGAAGCCTCTGGCAATCGTCCTGTTGAAGACGTGTGAAACTCACTCTGCAGGCAGTGTGGAAGTGTGAGGGACAGAGGGTGTGCTCAACTCTCAGAAGTAAGATGCTTTTGGACAAGGCGTTCAGCTACCTTCTCACATATGGAACTTAGTATGTAGCACCTGTCTACCACAAGAATTACTGGGAAATCGTGAATTGAGCTTGGAGGCACTCGTCTTGTGTGCCGGGAGATTCCAATTACCTCTCCCAGCACTTCCGTCAAACAGCGAGCCTAGGCCTTTTAGAAGCCAAGGGTACCAGCAGGCTGGCTGTGGAGGTACAGGCCATAAGCTCAACTCTCAGAAGTGTGTATGCATGGGACGCAGATGTCTGCTACCCGCTCGTACATGGGATTTGGAACCTAGCTACACTCTGGTTGAGGAAAGCCGTTGGAAATCGCTGTATTCAACTCAGATACACGGGAGTTCAGGCCCAGTGCTCACACATGCTTTTCCCGCAACCTCTCCCAGCCACTAACATAAGGATGTTAGCAGCTACTCCTACAGTCAGGCAGCATGCGGGAGGGTTCTGCCCTGTCCTCAGCTCTCACAGGGAAGCATGTCTTGAAGCCAGCTGTCAACTAGCTGCATTCCTATGGCAGTGAGAAGGTAGCAGTATTCTGAGTCAGGAGGTTCCAAGATTACCAGTCGACTGCACCTGGGGATACCCTCCAGGTCTGCATTGTTACCCTGCGTCTCAGAAGCCTAGGCAAACTTCTCTGTTGAAGACCTGCGAAACTCACTCTGCAGGCAGTGTCGAACTGTGAGGGACTGAGGCTGAGCTCAACTCTCAGAAGTAAAATGGTTTTGGACAAGGCGTTCAGCTACCCTCTCACGTATGGAACTTAGTATGTAGCACCAGTCTACCACAGGAATTACTAGGAAATCGCTGAACTGAGCTTGGAGGCACTAGTCTTGTGTGCCGGGTGATTCCAATTACCTATCCCAGCACTTCCGTCAAACAGCGAGCCTAGGCCTTTTAGAAGCCAAGGGTATCAGCAGGCTGGCTGTGTAGGTAGAGGCCATAAGCTCAACTCTCAGAAGTGTGTATGCATGGGAGGCAGATGTCTGCTACCCGCTCGTACATGGGATTTGGAACCTAGCTACACTCTGGTTGAGGAAAGCCGTTGGAAATCGCTGTATTCAACTCAGGTACACGGGAGTTCAGGCCCAGTGCTCACACATGCTTTTCCCGCAACCTCTCCCAGCCACTAACATAAGGATGTTAGCAGCTACTCCTACAGTCAGGCAGCATGCGGGAGGGTTCTGCCCTGTCCTCAGCTCTCACAGGGAAGCATGTCTTGAAGCCAGCTGTCAACTAGCTGCATTCCTATGGCAGTGAGAAGGTAGCAGTATTCTGAGTCAGGAGGTTCCAAGATTACCAGTCGACTGCACCTGGGGATACCCTCCAGGTGTGCATTGTTAACTTGTACTCAGAAGCCTCTGGCAATCGTCTCTGGTGAAGACGTGTGAAACTCACTCTGCAGGCAGTGTGGAAGTGTGAGGGACTGAGGGTGTGCTCAACTCTCAGAAGTAATATGCTTTTGGACAAGGCGTTCAGCTACCTTCTCACATATGGAACTTAGTATGTAGCACATGTCTACCACAAGAATTACTGGGAAATCGTGAATTGAGCTTGGAGGCACTCGTCTTGTGTGCCGGGAGATTCCAATTACCTCTCCCAGCACTTCCGTCAAACAGCGAGCCTAGGCCTTTTAGAAGCCAAGGGTACCAGCAGGCTGGCTGTGGAGGTACAGGCCTTAAGCTCAACTCTCAGAAGTGTGTATGCATGGGAGGCAGATGTCTGCTAACCGCTAGTACATGGGATTAGGAACCTAGCTACACTCTGGTTGAGGAAAGCCGTTGGAAATCGCTGTATTCAACTCAGATACACGGGAGTTCAGGCCCAGTGCTCACACATGCTTTTCCCGCAACCTCTCCCAGCCACTAACATAAGGATGTTAGCAGCTACTCCTACAGTCAGGCAGCATGCGGGAGGGTTCTGCCCTGTCCTCAGCTCTCACAGGGAAGCATGTCTTGAAGCCAGCTGTCAACTAGCTGCATTCCTATGGCAGTGAGAAGGTAGCAGTATTCTGAGTCAGGAGGTTCCAAGATTAAAAGTCGACTGCACCTGGGGATACCCTCCAGGTCTGCATTGTTACCCTGCGTCTCAGAAGCCTCTGGCAAACGTCTCTGCTGAAGGCCTGCGAAACTCACTCTGCAGGCAGTGTGGAACTGTGAGGGACTGAGGCTGAGCTCAACTCTCAGAAGTAAGATGGTTTTGGACAAGGCGTTCAGCTACCCTCTCACGTATGGAACTTAGTATGTAGCACCAGTCTACCACAGGAATTACTAGGAAATCGCTGAACTGAGCTTGGAGGCACTAGTCTTGTGTGCCGGGTGATTCCAATTACCTCTCCGAGCACTTCCGTCAAACAGCGATCCTAGGCCTTTTAGAAGCCAAGGGTACCAGCAGGCTGGCTGTGGAGGTACAGGCCATAAGCTCAACTCTCAGAAGTGTGTATGCATGGGAGGCAGATGTCTGCTACCCACTCGGACATGGGAGTTGGAACCTAGCTACACTGTGATTGAAGAAGGCCATTGGAAATCGCTGTATTCAACTCAGATACACGGGAGTTCAGGCCCAGTGCTCACACATGCTTTTCCCGCAACCTCTCCCAGCCACTAACATTAGGATGTTAGCAGCTACTCCTACAGTCAGGCAGCATGCGGGAGGGTTGTGCCCTGTCCTCAGCTCTCACAGGGAAGCATGTCTTGAAGCCAGCTGTCAACTAGCTGCATTCCTATGGCAGTGAGAAGGTAGCAGTACTCTGAGTCAGGAGGTTCCAAGATTACCACTCTACTGCACCTGGAGATACCCTCCAGGTGTGCATTGTTAACTTGTACTCAGAAGCCTCTGGCAATCGTCTCTGGTGAAGACGTGTGAAACTCACTCTGCAGGCAGTGTGGAAGTGTGAGGGACTGAGGGTGTGCTCAACTCTCAGAAGTAAGATGCTTTTGGACAAGGCGTTCAGCTACCTTCTCACATATGGAACTTAGTATGTAGCACCTGTCTACCACAAGAATTACTGGGAAATCGTGAATTGAGCTTGGAGGCACTCGTCTTGTGTGCCGGGAGATTCCAATTACCTCTCCCAGCACTTCCGTCAAACAGCGAGCCTAGGCCTTTTAGAAGCCAAGGGTACCAGCAGGCTGGCTGTGGAGGTACAGGCCATAAGCTCAACTCTCAGAAGTGTGTATGCATGGGAGGCAGATGTCTGCTACCCGCTCGTACATGGGATTTGGAACCTAGCTACACTCTGGTTGAGGAAAGCCGTTGGAAATCGCTGTATTCAACTCAGATACACGGGAGTTCAGGCCCAGTGCTCACACATGCTTTTCCCGCAACCTCTCCCAGCCACTAACATAAGGATGTTAGCAGCTACTCCTACAGTCAGGCAGCATGCGGGAGGGTTCTGCCCTGTCCTCAGCTCTCACAGGGAAGCATGTCTTGAAGCGAGCTGTCAACTAGCTGCATTCCTATGGCAGTGAGAAGGTAGCAGTATTCTGAGTCAGGAGGTTCCAAGATTACCAGTCGACTGCACCTGGGGATACCCTCCAGGTCTGCATTGTTACCCTGCGTCTCAGAAGCCTCTGGCAAACGTCTCTGCTGAAGACCTGCGAAACTCACTCTGCAGGCAGTGTGGAACTGTGAGGGACTGAGGCTGAGCTCAACTCTCAGAAGTAAGATGGTTTTGGACAAGGCGTTCAGCTACCCTCTCACGTATGGAACTTAGTATGTAGCACCAGTCTACCACAGGAATTACTAGGAAATCGCTGAACTGAGCTTGGTGGCACTAGTCTTGTGTGCCAGGAGATTCCAATTACCTCTCCCAGCACTTCCGCCAAACAGCGAGCCTAGGCCTTTTAGAAGCCAAGGGTACCAGCAGGCTGGCTGTGGAGGTACAGGCCATAAGCTCAACTCTCAGAAGTGTGTATGCATGGGAGGCAGATGTCTGCTACCCGCTCGTACATGGGATTTGGAAACTAGCTACACTCTGGTTGAGGAAAGCCGTTGGAAATCGCTGTATTCAACTCAGGTACACGGGAGTTCAGGCCCAGTGCTCACACATGCTTTTCCCGCAACCTCTCCCAGCCACTAACATAAGGATGTTAGCAGCTACTCCTACAATCAGGCAGCATGCGGGAGGGTTCTGCCCTGTCCTCAGCTCTCTCAGGGAAGCATGTCTTGATGCCAGCTACCTGTCAACTAGCTGCATTCCTATGGCAGTGAGAAGGTAGCAGTATTCTGAGTCAGGAGGTTCCAAGATTACCAGTCGACTGCACCTGGGGATACCCTCCAGGTCTGCATTGTTACCCTGCGTCTCAGAAGCCTCTGGCAAACGTCTCTGCTGAAGACCTGCGAAATTCACTCTGCAGGCAGTGTGGAACTGTGAGGGACTGAGGCTGAGCGCAACTCTCAGAAGTAAGATGCTTTTGGACAAGGCGTTCACCTACCCTCTCACGTATGGAACTTAGTATGTAGCACCAGTCTACCACAGGAATTACTAGGAAATCGCTGAACTGAGCTTCGAGGCACTCGTCTTGTGTGCCGGGTGATTCCAATTACCTCTCCCAGCACTTCCGTCAAACAGCGAGCCTAGGCCTTTTAGAAGCCAAGGGTACCAGCAGGCTGGATGTGGAGGTACAGGCCATAAGCTCAACTCTCAGAAGTGTGTATGCATGGGAGGCAGATGTCTGCTACCCACTCGGACATGGGAGTTGGAACCTAGCTACACTGTGATTGAAGAAGGCCATTGGAAATCGCTGTATTCAACTCAGATACACGGGAGTTCAGGCCCAGTGCTCACACATGCTTTTCCCGCAACATCTCCCAGCCACGAGCATTAGGATGTTAGCAGCTACTCCTACAGTCAGGCAGGATGCGGGAGGGTTCTGCCCTGTCCTCAGCTCTCACAGGGAAGCATGTCTTGAAGCCAGCTGTCAACTAGCTGCATTCCTATGGCAGTGAGAAGGTAGCAGTACTCTGAGTCAGGAGGTTCCAAGATTACCACTCTACTGCACCTGGAGATACCCTCCAGGTCTGCATTGTTAACTTGTACTCAGAAGCCTCTGGCAATCGTCCTGGTGAAGACGTGTGAAACTCACTCTGCAGGCAGTGTGGAAGTGTGAGGGACTGAGGGTGTGCTCAACTCTCAGAAGTAAGATGCTTTTGGACAAGGCGTTCAGCTACCTTCTCACATATGGAACTTAGTATGTAGCACCTGTCTACCACAAGAATTACTGGGAAATCGTGAATTGAGCTTGGAGGCACTCGTCTTGCGTGTCGGGAGATTCCAATTACCTCTCCCAGCACTTCCGTCAAACAGCGAGCCTAGGCCTTTTAGAAGCCAAGGGTACCAGCAAGCTGGATGTGGAGGTACAGGCCATAAGCTCAACTCTCAGAAGTTTGTGTGCATGGGAGGTAGATGTCTGCTACCCGCTCGTACATGGGATTTGGAACCTAGCTACACTCTGGTTGAGGAAAGCCGTTGGAAATCGCTGTATTCAACTCAGATACACGGGAGTTCAGGCCCAGTGCTCACACATGCTTTTCCCGCAACCTCTCCCAGCCACTAACATAAGGATGTTAGCAGCTACTCCTACAGTCAGGCAGCATGCGGGAGGGTTCTGCCCTGTCCTCAGCTCTCACAGGGAAGCATGTCTTGAAGCCAGCTGTCAACTAGCTGCATTCCTATGGCAGTGAGAAGGTAACAGTATTCTGAGTCAGGAGGTTCCAAGATTACCAGTCGACGGAACCTGGGGATACCCTCCAGGTCTGCATTGTTACCCTGCGTCTCAGAAGCCTCTGGCAAACGTCTCTGCTGAAGACCTGCGAAACTCACTCTGCAGGCAGTGTGGAACTGTGAGGGACTGAGGCGGAGCTCAACTCTCAGAAGTAAGATGGTTTTGGACAAGGCGTTCAGCTACCCTCTCACGTATGGAACTTAGTATGTAGCACCAGTCTACCACAGGAATTACTAGGAAATCGCTGAACTGAGCTTGGAGGCACTAGTCTTGTGTGCCGGGTGATTCCAATTACCTCTCCCAGCACTTCCGTCAAACAGCGAGCCTAGGCCTTTTAGAAGCCAAGGGTACCAGCAGGCTGGATGTGGAGGTACAGGCCATAAGCTCAACTCTCAGAAGTGTGTATGCATGGGAGGCAGATGTCTGCTACGCACTCGGACATGGGAGTTGGAACCTAGCTACACTGTGATTGAAGAAGGCCATTGGAAATCGCTCTATTCAACTCAGATACACGGGAGTTCAGGCCCAGTGTTCACACATGCTTTTCCCGCAACCTCTCCCAGCCACTAACATTAGGATGTTAGCAGCTACTCCTACAGTCAGGCAGGATGCGGGAGGGTTCTGCCCTGTCCTCAGCTCTCACAGGGAAGCATGTCTTGAAGCCAGCTGTCAACTAGCTGCATTCCCTTGGCAGTGAGAAGGTAGCAGTACTCTGAGTCAGGAGGTTCCAAGATTACCACTCTACTGCACCTGGAGATACCCTCCAGGTCTGCATTGTTAACTTGTACTCAGAAGCCTCTGGCAATCGTCCTGGTGAAGACGTGTGAAACTCACTCTGCAGGCAGTGTGGAAGTGTGAGGGACTGAGGGTGTGCTCAACTCTCAAAAGAAAGATGCTTTTGGACAAGGCGTTCAGCTACCTTCTCACATATGGAACTTAGTATGTAGCACCTGTCTACCACAAGAATTACTGGGAAATCGTGAATTAAGATTAGAGGCACTCGTCTTGTGTGCCGGGAGATTCCAATTACCTCTCCCAGCACTTCCGTCAAACAGCGAGCCTAGGCCTTTTAGAAGCCAAGAGTACCAGCAGGCTGGCTGTGGAGGTACAGGCCATAAGCTCAACTCTCAGAAGTGTGTATGCATGGGAGGCAGATGTCTGCTACCCGCTCGTACATGGGATTTGGAACATAGCTACACTCTGGTTGAGGAAAGCCGTTGGAAATCGCTGTATTCAACTCAGATACACGGGAGTTCAGGCCCAGTGCTCACACATGCTTTTCCCGCAACCTCTCCCAGCCACTAACATAAGGATGTTAGCAGCTACTCCTACAGTCAGGCAGCATGCGGGAGGGTTCTGCCCTGTCCTCAGCTCTCACAGGGAAGCATGTCTTGAAGCCAGCTGTCAACTAGCTGCATTCCTATGGCAGTGAGAAGGTAGCAGTATTCTGAGTCAGGAGGTTCCAAGATTACCAGTCGACTGCACCTGGGGATACCCTCCAGGTCTGCATTGTTACCCTGCGTCTCAGAAGCCTCTGGCAAACGTCTCTGCTGAAGACCTGCGAAAATCACTCTGCAGGCAGTGTGGAACTGTGAGGGACTGAGGCTGAGCTCAACTCTCAGAAGTAAGATTGTTTTGGACAAGGCGTTCAGCTACCCTCTCACGTATGGAACTTAGTATGTAGCACCAGTCTACCACAGGAATTACTAGGAAATCGCTGAACTGAGCTTGGAGGCACTAGTCTTGTGTGCCGGGTGATTCCAATTACCTCTCCCAGCACTTCCGTCAAACAGCGAGCCTAGGCCTTTTAGAAGCCAAGGGTACCAGCAGGCTGGCTGTGGAGGTACAGGCCATAAGCTCAACTCTCAGAAGTGTGTATGCATGGGAGGCAGATGTCTGCTTCCCGCTCGTAAATGGGATTTGGAACCTAGCTACACTTGGTTGAGGAAAGCCGTTGGAAATCGCTGTATTCAACTCAGGTACACGGGAGTTCAGGCCCAGTGCTCACACATGCTTTTCCCGCAACCTCTCCCAGCCACTAACATAAGGATGTTAGCAGCTACTCCTACAGTCAGGCAGCATGCGGGAGGGTTCTGCCCTGTCCTCAGCTCTCACAGGGAAGCATGTTTTGAAGCCAGCTGTCAACTAGCTGCATTCCTATGGCAGTGAGAAGGTAGCAGTATTCTGAGTCAGGAGGTTCCAAGATTACCAGTCGACTGCACCTGGGGATACCCTCCAGGTCTGCATTGTTACCCTGCGTCTCAGAAGCCTCTGGCAAACGTCTCTGCTGAAGACCTGCGAAAATCACTCTGCAGGCAGTTTCGAACTGTGAGGGACTGAGGCTGAGCTCAACTCTCACAAGTAAGATGGTTTTGGACAAGGCGTTCAGCTACCCTCTCACGTATGGAACTTAGTATGTAGCACCAGTCTACCACAGGAATTACTAGGAAATCGCTGAACTGAGCTTGGAGGCACTAGTCTTGTGTGCCGGGTGATTCCAATTACCTCTCCCAGCACTTCCGCCAAACAGCGAGCCTAGGCCTTTTAGAAGCCAAGGGTTCCAGCAGGCTGGATGTGGAGGTACAGGCCATAAGCTCAACTCTCAGAAGTGTGTATGCATGGGAGGCAGATGTCTGCTACCCACTCGGACATGGGAGTTGGAACGTAGCTACACTGTGATTGAAGAAGGCCATTGGAAATCGCTGTATTCAACTCAGATACACGGGAGTTCAGGCCCAGTGTTCACACATGCTTTTCCCGCAACTACTCCCAGCCACTAACATTAGGATGTTAGCAGCTACTCCTACAGTCAGGCAGGATGCGGGAGGGTTCTGCCCTGTCCTCAGCTCTCACAGGGAAGCATGTCTTGAAGCCAGCTGTCAACTAGCTGCATTCCTATGGCAGTGAGAAGGTAGCAGTACTCTGAGTCAGGAGGTTCCAAGATTACCACTCTACTGCACCTGGAGATACCCTCCAGGTCTGCATTGTTATCTTGTACTCAGAAGCCTCTGGCAATCGTCCTGGTGAAGACGTGTGAAACTCACTCTGCAGGCAGTGTGGAAGTGTGAGGGACTGAGGGTGTGCTCAACTCTCAGAAGTAAGATGCTTTTGGACAAGGCGTTCAGCTACCTTCTCACATATGGAACTTAGTATGTAGCACCTGTCTACCACAAGAATTACTGGGAAATCGTGAATTGAGCTTGGAGGCACTCGTCTTGTGTGCCGGGAGATTCCAATTACCTCTCCCAGCACTTCCGTCAAACAGCGAGCCTAGGCCTTTTAGAAGCCAAGGGTACCAGCAGGCTGGCTGTGGAGGTACAGGCCATAAGCTCAACTCTCAGAAGTGTGTATGCATGGGAGGCAGATGTCTGCTACCCGCTCGTACATGGGATTTGGAACCTAGGTACACTCTGGTTGAGGAAAGCCGTTGGAAATCGCTGTATTCAACTCAGATACACGGGAGTTCAGGCACAGTGCTCACACATGCTTTTCCCGCAACCTCTACCAGCCACTAACATAAGGATGTTAGCAGCTACTCCTACAGTCAGGCAGCATGCGGGAGGGTTCTGCCCTGTCCTCAGCTCTCACAGGGAAGCATGTCTTGAAGCCTGCTGTCAACTAGCTGCATTCCTATGACAGTGAGAAGGTAGCAGTATTCTGAGTCAGGAGGTTCCAAGATTACGAGTCGACTGCACCTGCGGATACCCTCCAGGTCGGCATTGTTACCCTGCGTCTCAGAAGCCTCTGGCAAACGTCTCTGCTGAAGACCTGCGAAACTCACTCTGCAGGCAGTGTGGAACTGTGAGGGACTGAGGCTGAGCTCAACTCTCAGAAGTAAGATGGTTTTGGACAAGGCGTTCAGCTACCCTCTCACGTATGGAACTTAGTATGTAGCACCAGTCTACCACAGGAATTACTAGGAAATCGCTGAACTGAGCTTGGAGGCACTAGTCTTGTGTGCCGGGTGATTCCAATTACCTCTCCCAGCACTTCCGCCAAACAGCGAGCCTAGGCCATTTAGAAGCCAAGGGTACCAGCAGGCTGGCTGTGGAGGTACAGGCCATAAGCTCAACTCTCAGTAGTGTGTATGCATGGGACGCAGATGTCTGCTACACGCTCGTAATGAGATTTGGAACCTAGCTACACTCTGGTTGAGGAAAGCCTTTGGAAATCGCTGTATTCAACTCAGGTACACGGGAGTTCAGGCCCAGTGCTCACACATGCTTTTCCCGCAACCTCTCCCAGCCACTAACATAAGGATGTTAGCAGCTACTCCTACAGTCAGGCAGCATGCGGGAAGGTTCTGCCCTGTCCTCAGCTCTCACAGGGAAGCATGTCTTGAAGCCAGCTGTCAACTAGCTGCATTCCTATGGCAGTGAGAAGGTAGCAGTATTCTGAGTCAGGAGGTTCCAAGATTACCAGTCGACTGCACCTGGGGATACCCTCCAGGTCTGCATTGTTACCCTGGTCTCAGAAGCCTCTGGCAAACGTCTCTGCTGAAGACCTGCGAAACTCACTCTGCAGGCAGTGTGGAACTGTGAGGGACTGAGGCTGAGCTCAACTCTCCGAAGTAAGATGGTTTTGGACAAGGCGTTCAGCTACGCTCTCACGTATGGAAATTAGTATGTAGCACCAGTCTACCACCGGAATTACTAGGAAATCGCTGAACTGAGCTTGGAGGAACTAGTCTTGTGTGCCGGGTGATTCCAATTACCTCTCCCAGCACTTCCGTCAAACAGCGAGCCTAGGCCTTTTAGAAGCCAAGGGTACCAGCAGGCTGGATGTGGAGGTACAGGCCATAAGCTCAACTCTCAGAAGTGTGTATGCATGGGAGGCAGATGTCTCCTACCCAGTCGGACATGGGAGTTGGAACCTAGCTACACTGTGATTGAAGAAGGCCATTGTAAATCGCTGTATTCAACTCAGATACATGGGAGTTCAGGCCCAGTGCTCACACATGCTTTTCCCGCAACCTCTCCCAGCCACTAACATTAGCATGTTAGCAGCTACTCCTACAGTCAGGCAGGATGCGGGAGGGTTCTGCCCTGTCCTCAGCTCTCACAGGGAAGCATGTCTTGAAGCCAGCTGTCAACTAGCTGCATTCCTATGGCAGTGAGAAGGTTGCAGTACTCTGAGTCAGGAGGTTCCAAGATTACCACTCTACTGCACCTGGAGATACCCTCCAGGTCTGCATTGTTAACTTGTACTCAGAAGCCTCTGGCAATCGTCCTGGTGAAGACGTGTGAAACTCACTCTGCAGGCAGTGTGGAAGTGTGAGGGACTGAGGGTGTGCTCAACTCTCAGAAGAAAGATGCTTTTAGACAAGGCGTTCAGCTACCTTCTCACATATGGAACTTAGTATGTAGCACCTGTCTACCACAAGAATTACTGGGAAATCGTGAATTAAGATTGGAGGTACTCGTCTTGTGTGCCGGGAGATTCCAATTACCTCTCCCAGCACTTCCGTCAAACAGCGAGCCTAGGCCTTTTAGAAGCCAAGGGTACCAGCAGGCTGGCTGTGGAGGTACAGGCCATAAGCTCAACTCTCAGAAGTGTGTATGCATGGGAGGCAGATGTCTGCTACCCGCTCGTACATGGGATTTTGAACCTAGCTACACTCTGGTTGAGGAAAGCCGTTGGAAATCGCTGTATTCAACTCAGATACACGGGAGTTCAGGCCCAGTGCTCACACATGCTTTTCCCGCAACCTCTCCCAGCCACTAACATAAGGATGTTAGCAGCTACTCCTACAGTCAGGCAGCATGCGGGAGGGTTCTGCCCTGTCCTCAGCTCTCACAGGGAAGCATGTCTTGAAGCCAGCTGTCAACTAGCTGCATTCCTATGGCAGTGAGAAGGTAGCAGTACTCTGAGTCAGGAGGTTCCAAGATTACCACTCTACTGCACCTGGAGATACTCTCCAGGTCTGCATTGTTAACTTGTACTCAGAACCCTCTGGCAATCGTCCTGGTGAAGACGTGTGAAACTCACTCTGCAGGCAGTGTGGAAGTGTGAGGGACTGAGGGTGTGCTCAACTCTCAGAAGTAAGATGCTTTTGGACAAGGCGTTCAGCTACCTTCTCACATATGGAACTTAGTATGTAGCACCTGTCCACCACAAGAATTACTGGGAAATCGTGAATTGAGCTTGGAGGCACTCGTCTTGTGTGCCGGGAGATTCCAATTACCTCTCCCAGCACTTCCGTCAAACAGCGAGCCTAGGCCTTTTAGAAGCCAAGGGTACCAGCAGGCTGGCTGTGGAGGTACAGGCCATAAGCTCAACTCTCAGAAGTGTGTATGCATGGGAGGCAGATGTCTGCTACCCGCTCGTACATGGGATTTGGAACCCAGCTACACTCTGGTTGAAGAAAGCCGTTGGAAATCGCTGTATTCAACTCAGGTACACGGGAGTTCAGGCCCAGTGCTCACACATGCTTTTCCCGCAACCTCTCCCAGCCACTAACATAAGGATGTTAGCAGCTATTCCTACAGTCAGGCAGCATGCGGGAGGGTTCTGCCCTGTCCTCAGCTCTCACAGGGAAGCATGTTTTGAAGCCAGCTGTCAACTAGCTGCATTCCTATGGCAGTGAGAAGGTAGCAGTATTCGGAGTCAGGAGGTTCCAAGATTACCAGTCGACTGCACCTGGGGATACCCTCCAGGTCTGCATTGTTACCCTGCGTCTCAGAAGCCTCTGGCAAACGTCTCTCCTGAAGACCTGCGAAAATCACTCTGCAGGCAGTGTCGAACTGTGAGGGACTGAGGCTGAGCTCAACTCTCAGAAGTAAGATGGTTTTGGACAAGGCGTTCACCTACCCTCTCACGTATGGAACTTAGTATGTAGCACCAGTCTACCACAGGAATTACTAGGAAATCGCTGAACTGAGCTTGGAGGCACTAGTCTTGTGTGCCGGGTGATTCCAATTACCTCTCCCAGCACTTCCCTCAAACAGCGAGCCTAGGCCTTTTAGAAGCCAAGGGTACCAGCAGGCTGGATGTGGAGGTACAGGCCATAAGCTCAACTCTCAGAAGTGTGTATGCATGGGAGGCAGAAGTCTGCTACCCCTCGTACATGGGATTTGGACCCTAGCTACACTCTGGTTGAGGAAAGCCGTTGGAAATCGCTGTATTCAACTCAGATACACGGGAGTTCAGGCCCAGTGCTCACACATGCTTTTCCCGCAACCTCTCCCAGCCACTAACATAAGGATGTTAGCAGCTACTCCTACAGTCAGGCAGCATGCGGGAGGGTTCTGCCCTGTCCTCAGCTCTCACAGGGAAGCATGTCTTGAAGCCAGCTGTCAACTAGCTGCATTTCTATGGCAGTGAGAAGGTTGCAGTATTCTGAGTCAGGAGGTTCCAAAATTACCAGTCGACGGCACTTGGGGATACCCTCCAGGTCTGCATTGTTACCCTGCGTCTCAGAAGCCTCTGGCAAACGTCTCTGCTGAAGATCTGCGCAACTCACTCTGCAGGCAGTGTGGAACTGTGATGGACTGAGGCGGAGCTCAACTCTCAGAAGTAAGATGGTTTTGGACAAGGCGTTCAGCTACCCTCTCACGTATGGAACTTAGTATGTAGCACCAGTCTACCACAGGAATTACTAGGAAATCGCTGAACTGAGCTTGGAGGCACTAGTCTTGTGTGCCGGGTGATTCCAATTACCTCTCCCAGCACTTCCGTCAAACAGCGAGCCTAGGCCTTTTAGAAGCCAAGGGTACCAGCAGGCTGGATGTGGAGGTACAGGCCATAAGCTCAACTCTCAGAAGTGTGTATGCATGGGAGGCAGATGTCTGCTACCCACTCGGACATGGGAGTTGGAACCTAGCTACACTGTGATTGAAGAAGGCCATTGGAAATCGCTGTATTCAACTCAGATACACGGGAGTTCAGGCCCAGTGCTCACACATGCTTTTCCCGCAACCTCTCCCAGCCACTAACATTAGGATGTTAGCAGCTACTCCTACAGTCAGGCAGGATGCGGGAGGGTTCTTCCCTGTCCTCAGCTCTCACAGGGAAGCATGTCTTGAAGCCAGCTGTCAACTAGCTGCATTCCTATGGCAGTGAGAAGGTTGCAGTACTCTGAGTCAGGAGGTTCCAAGATTACCACTCTACTGCACCTGGAGATACCCTCCAGGTCTGCATTGTTAAATTCTACTCAGAAGCCTCTGGCAATCGTGCTGGTGAAGACGTGTGAAACTCACTCTGCAGGCAGTGTGGAAGTGTGAGGGACTGAGGGTGTGCTCAACTCTCAGAAGAAAGATGCTTTTGGACAAGGCGTTCAGCTACCTTCTCACATATGGAACTTAGTATGTAGCACCTGTCTACCACAAGAATTACTGGGAAATCGTGAATTAAGATTGGAGGCACTCGTCTTGTGTGCCGGGAGATTCCAATTACCTCTCCCAGCACTTCCGTCAAACAGCGAGCCTAGGCCTTTTAGAAGCCAAGGGTACCAGCAGGCTGGCTGTGGAGGTACAGGCCATAAGCTCAACTCTCAGAAGTGTGTATGCATGGGAGGCAGATGTCTGCTACCCGCTCGTACATGGGATTTTGAACCTAGCTACACTCTGGTTGAGGAAAGCCGTTGGAAATCGCTGTATTCAACTCAGATACACGGGAGTTCAGGCCCAGTGCTCACACATGCTTTTCCCGAAACCTCTCCCAGCCACTAACATTAGGATGTTAGCAGCTACTCCTACAGTCAGGCAGCATGCGGGAGGGTTCTGCCCTGTCCTCAGCTCTCACAGGGAAGCATGTCTTGAAGCCAGCTGTCAACTAGCTGCATTCCTATGGCAGTGAGAAGGTAGCAGTACTCTGAGTCAGGAGGTTCCAAGATTACCACTCTACTGCACCTGGAGATACCCTCCAGGTCTGCATTGTTAACTTGTACTCAGAACCCTCTGGCAATCGTCCTGGTGAAGACGTGTGAAACTCACTCTGCAGGCAGTGTGGAAGTGTGAGGGACTGAGGGTGTGCTCAACTCTCAGAAGTAAGATGCTTTTGGACAAGGCGTTCAGCTACCTTCTCACATATGGAACTTAGTATGTAGCACCTGTCTACCACAAGAATTACTGGGAAATCGTGATTTGAGCTTGGAGGCACTCGTCTTGTGTGCCGGGAGATTCCAATTACCTCTCCCAGCACTTCCGTCAAACAGCGAGCCTAGGCCTTTTAGAAGCCAAGGGTACCAGCAGGCTGGCTGTGGAGGTACAGGCCATAAGCTCAACTCTCAGAAGTGTGTATGCATGGGAGGCAGATGTCTGCTACCCGCTCGTACATGGGATTTGGAAACTAGCTACACTCTGGTTGAGGAAAGCCGTTGGAAATCGCTGTATTCAACTCAGGTACACGGGAGTTCAGGCCCAGTGCTCACAAATGCTTTTCCCGCAACCTCTTCCAGCCACTAACATAAGGATGTTAGCAGCTACTCCTACAGTCAGGCAGCATGCGGGAGGGTTCTGCCCTGTCCTCAGCTCTCACAGGGAAGCATGTCTTGAAGCCAGCTGTCAACTAGCTGCATTCCTATGGCAGTGAGAAGGTAGCAGTATTCTGAGTCAGGAGGTTCCAAGATTACCAGTCGACTGCACCTGGGGATACCCTCCAGGTCTGCATTGTTACCCTGCGTCTCAGAAGCCTCTGGCAAACGTCTCTGCTGAAGACCTGCGAAACTCACTCTGCAGGCAGTGTGGAACTGTGAGGGACTGAGGCTGAGCTCAACTCTCAGAAGTAAGATGGTTTTGGACAAGGCGTTCAGCTACCCTCTCACGTATGGAACTTAGTATGTAGCACCAGTCTACCACCGGAATTACTAGGAAATCGCTGAACTGAGCTTGGAGGCACTAGTCTTGTGTGCCGGGTGATTCCAATTACCTCTCCCAGCACTTCCGTCAAACAGCGAGCCTAGGCCTTTTAGAAGCCAAGGGTACCAGCAGGCTGGCTGTGGAGGTACAGGCCATAAGCTCAGCTCTCAGAAGTGTGTATGCATGGGAGGCAGATGTCTGCTACCCGCTCGTACATGGGATTTGGAACCTAGCTACACTCTGGTTGAGGAAAGCCGTTGGAAATCGCTGTATTCAACTCAGGTACACGGGAGTTCAGGCCCAGTGCTCACACATGCTTTTCCCGCAACCTCTCCCAGCCACTAACATAAGGATGTTAGCAGCTACTCCACAGTCAGGCAGCATGCGGGAGGGTTCTGCCCTGTCCTCAGCTCTCACAGGGAAGCATGTCTTGAAGCCAGCTGTCAACTAGCTGCATTCCTATGGCAGTGAGAAGGTAGCAGTATTCTGAGTCAGGAGGTTCCAAGATTACCAGTCGACTGCACCTGGGGATACCCTCCAGGTCTGCATTGTTACCCTGCGTCTCAGAAGCCTCTGGCAAACGTCTCTGCTGAAGACCTGCGAAACTCACTCTGCAGGCAGTGTGGAACTGTGAGGGACTGAGGCTGAGCTCAACTCTCAGAAGTAAGATGGTTTTGGACAAGGGGTTCAGCTACCCTCTCACGTATGGAACTTAGTATGTAGCACCAGTCTACCACCGGAATTACTAGGAAATCGCTGAACTGAGCTTGGAGGCACTAGTCTTGTGTGCCGGGTGATTCCAATTACCTCTCCCAGCACTTCCGTCAAACAGCGAGCCTAGGCCTTTTAGAAGCCAAGGGTACCAGCAGGCGGGATGTGGAGGTACAGGCCATAAGCTCAACTCTCAGAAGTGTGTATGCATGGGAGGCAGATGTCTGCTACCAACTCGGACATGGGAGTTGGAACATAGCTACACTGTGATTGAAGAAGGCCATTGGAAATCGCTGTATTCAACTCAGATACACGGGAGTTCAGGCCCAGTGCTCACACATGCTTTTCCCGCAACCTCTCCCAGCCACTAACATTAGGATGTTAGCAGCTACTCCTACAGTCAGGCAGGATGCGGGAGGGTTCTGCCCTGTCCTCAGCTCTCACAGGGAAGCATGTCTCGAAGCCAGCTGTCAACTAGCTGCATTTCTATGGCAGTGAGAAGGTAGCAGTACTCTGAGTCAGGAGGTTCCAAGATTACCACTCTACTGCACCTGGAGATACCCTCCAGGTCTGCATTGTTAACTTGTACTCAGAAGCCTCTGGCAATCGTCCTGGTGAAGACGTGTGAAACTCACTCTGCAGGCAGTGTGGAAGTGTGAGGGACTGAGGGTGTGCTCAACTCTCAGAAGTAAGATACTTTTGGACAAGGCGTTCAGCTACCTTCTCACATATGGAACTTAGTATGTAGCACCTGTCTACCACAAGAATTACTGGGAAATCGTGAATTGAGCTTGGAGGCACTCGTCTTGTGTGCCAGGAGATTCCAATTACCTCTCCCAGCACTTCCGTCAAAGAGCGAGCCTAGGCCTTTTAGAAGCCAAGGGTACCAGCAGGCTGGATGTGGAGGTACAGGCCATAAGCTCAACTCTCAGAAGTGTGTATGCATGGGAGGCAGATGTCTGCTACCCACTCGGACATGGGAGTTGGAACCTAGCTACACTGTGATTGAAGAAGGCCATTGGAAATCGCTGTATTCAACTCAGATACACGGGAGTTCAGGCCCAGTGCTCACACATGCTTTTCCCGCAACCTCTCCCAGCCACTAACATAAGGATGTTAGCAGCTACTCCTACAGTCAGGCAGGATGCGGAAGGGTTCTACCCTGTCCTCAGCTCTCACAGGGAAGCATGTCTTGAAGCCAGCTGTCAACTAGCTGCATTCCTATGGCAGTGAGAAGGTAGCAGTACTCTGAGTCAGGAGGTTCCATGATTACCACTCTACTGCACCTGGAGATACCCTCCAGGTCTGCATTGTTAACTTGTACTCAGAAGCCTCTGGCAATCGTCTCTGGTGAAGACGTGTGAAAATCACTCTGCAGGCAGTGTGGAAGTGTGAGGGACTGAGGGTGTTCTCAACTCTCAGAAGTAAGATGCTTTTGGACAAGGCGTTCAGCTACCATCTCACATATGGAACTTAGTATGTAGCACCTGTCTACCACAAGAATTACTGGGAAATCGTGAATTGAGCATGGAGGCACTCGTCTTGTGTGCCGGGAGATTCCAATTACCTCTCCCAGCACTTCCGTCAAACAGCGAGCCTAGGCCTTTTAGAAGCCAAGGGTACCAGCAGGCTGGCTGTGGAAGTACAGGCCATAAGCTCAACTCTCAGAAGTGTGTATGCATGGGAGGCAGATGTCTGCTACCCGCTCGTACATGGGATTTGGAACCTAGCTACACTCTGGTTGAGGAAAGCCGTTGGAAATCGCTGTATTCAACTCAGATACACGGGAGTTCAGGCCCAGTGCTCACACATGCTTTTCCCGCAACCTCTCCCAGCCACTAACATAAGGATGTTAGCAGCTACTCCTACAGTCAGGCAGCATGCGGGAGGGTTCTGCCCTGTCCTCAGCTCTCTCAGGGAAGCATGTCTTGAAGCCAGCTGTCAACTAGCTGCATTCCTATGGCAGTGAGAAGGTAGCAGTATTCTGAGTCAGGAGGTTCCAAGATTACCAGTCGACTGCACCTGGGGATACCCTCCAGGTCTGCATTGTTACCCTGCGTCTCAGAAGCCTCTGGCAAACGTCTCTGCTGAAGACCTGCGAAACTCACTCTGCAGGCAGTGTGGAACTGTGAGGGACTGAGGCTGAGCTCAACTCTCAGAAGTAAGATGGTTTTGGACAAGGCGTTCAGCTACCCTCTCACGTATGGAACTTAGTATGTAGCACCAGTCTACCACAGGAATTACTAGGAAATCGCTGAACTGAGCTTGGAGGCACTAGTCTTGTGTGCCGGGTGATTCCAATTACCTCTCCCAGCACTTCCGCCAAACAGCGAGCCTAGACCTTTTAGAAGCCAAGGGTACCAGCAGGCTGGATGTGGAGGTACAGGCCATAAGCTCAACTCTCAGAAGTGTGTATGCATGCGAGGCAGATGTCTGCTACCCGCTCGTACATGGGATTTGGAACCTATCTACACTCTGGTTGAGGAAAGGCGTTGGAAATCGCTGTATTCAACTCAGGTACACGGGAGTTCAGGCCCAGTGCTCACACATGCTTTTCCCGCAACCTCTCCCAGCCACTAACATAAGGATGTTAGCAGCTACTCCTACAGTCAGGCAGCATGCGGGAGGGTTCTGCCCTGTCCTCAGCTCTCACAGGGAAGCATGTCTTGAAGCCAGCTGTCAACTAGCTGCATTCCTATGGCAGTGAGAAGGTAGCAGTATTCTGAGTCAGGAGGTTCCAAGATTACCAGTCGACTGCACCTGGGGATACCCTCCAGGTCTGCATTGTTACCCTGCGTCTCAGAAGCCTCTGGCAAACGTCTCTGCTGAAGACCTGCGAAACTCACTCTGCAGGCAGTGTCGAACTGTGAGGGACGGAGGCTGAGCTCAACTCTCAGAAGTAAGATGGTTTTGGACAAGGCGTTCAGCTACCCTCTCACGTATGGAACTTAGTATGTAGCACCAGTCTGCCACAGGAATTACTAGGAAATCGCTGAACTGAGCTTGGAGGCACTAGTCTTGTGTGCCGGGTGATTCCAATTACCTCTCCCAGCACTTCCCCCAAACAGTGAGCCTAGGCCTTTTAGAAGCCAAGGGTACCAGCAGGCTGGATGTGGAGGTACAGGCCATAAGCTCAACTCTCAGAAGTGTGTATGCTCGGGAGGTAGATATCTGCTACCCGCTCGTACATGGGATTTGGAACCTAGCTACACTCTGGTTGAGGAAAGCCGTTGGAAATCGCTGTATTCAACTCAGATACACGGGAGTTCAGGCCCAGTGCTCACACATGCTTTTCCCGCAACCTCTCCCAGCCACTAACATAAGGATGTTAGCAGCTACTCCTACAGTCAGGCAGCATGCGGGAGGGTTCTGCCCTGTCCTCAGCTCTCACAGGGAAGCATGTCTTGAAGCCAGCTCTCAACTAGCTGCATTCCTATGGCAGTGAGAAGGTAGCAGTATTCTGAGTCAGGAGGTTCCAAGATTACCAGTCGACTGCAACTGGGGATACCCTCCAGGTCTGCATTGTTACCCTGCGTCTCAGAAGCCTCTGGCAAACGTCTCTGCTGAAGACCTGCGAAACTCACTCTGCAGGCAGTGTGGAACTGTGAGGGACTGAGGCTGAGCTCAACTCTCAGAAGTAAGATGGTTTTGGACAAGGCGTTCAGCTACCCTCTCACGTATGGAACTTAGTATGTAGCACCAGTCTACCACCGGAATTACTAGGAAATCGCTGAACTGAGCTTGGAGGCACTAGTCTTGTGTGCCGGTTGATTCCAATTACCTCTCCCAGCACTTCCCTCAAACAGCGAGCCTAGGCCTTTTAGAAGCCAAGGGTACCAGCAGGCTGGATGTGGAGGTACAGGCCATAAGCTCAACTCTCAGAAGTGTGTATGCATGGGAGGCAGATGTCTGCTACCCACTCGGACATGGGAGTTGGAACCTAGCTACACTGTGATTGAAGAAGGCCATTGGAAATCGCTGTATTCAACTCAGATACACGGGAGTTCAGGCCCAGTGCTCACACATGCTTTTCCCGCAACCTCTCCCAGCCACTAACATTAGGATGTTAGCAGCTACTCCTACAGTCAGGCAGGATGCGGGAGGGTTCTTCCCTGTCCTCAGCTCTCACAGGGAAGCATGTCTCGAAGCCAGCTGTCAACTAGCTACATTTCTATGGCAGTGAGAAGGTAGCAGTACTCTGAGTCAGGAGGTTCCAAGATTACCACTCTACTGCACCTGCAGATACCCTCCAGGTCTGCATTGTTAACTTGTACTCAGAAGCCTCTGGCAATCGTCCTGGTGAAGACGTGTGAAACTCACTCTGCAGGCAGTGTGGAAGTGTGAGGGACTGAGGGTGTGCTCAACTCTCAGAAGTAAGATGCTTTTGGACAAGGCGTTCAGCTACCTTCTCACATATGGAACTTAGTATGTAGCACCTGTCTACCACAAGAATTACTGGGAAATCGTGAATTGAGCTTGGAGGCACTCGTCTTGTGTGCCAGGAGATTCCAATTACCTCTCCCAGCACTTCCGTCAAATAGCGAGCCTAGGCCTTTTACAAGCCAAGGGTACCAGCAGGCTGGATGTGGAGGTACAGGCCATAAGCTCAACTCTCAGAAGTGTGTATGCATGGGAGGCAGATGTCTGCTACCCGCTCGTACATGGGATTTGGAACCTAGCTACACTCTGGTTGAGGAAAGCCGTTGGAAATCGCTGTATTCAACTCAGATACACGGGAGTTCAGGCCCAGTGCTCACACATGCTTTTCCCGCAACCTCTCCCAGCCACTAACATTAGGATGTTAGCAGCAACTCCTACAGTCAGGCAGCATGCGGGAGGGTTCTGCCCTGTCCTCAGCTCTCTCAGGGAAGCATGTCTTGAAGCCAGCTTGTTGTCAAATAGCTGCATTCCTATGGCAGTGAGAAGGTAGCAGTATTCTGAGTCAGGAGGTTCCAAGATTACCAGTCGACTGCACCTGGGGATACCCTCCAGGTCTGCATTGTTACCCTGCGTCTCAGAAGCCTCTGGCAAACGTCTCTGCTGAAGACCTGCGAAACTCACTCTGCAGGCAGTGTGGAACTGTGAGGGACTGAGGCTGAGCTCAACTCTCAGAAGTAAGATGGTTTTGGACAAGGCGTTCAGCTACCCTCTCACGTATGGAACTTAGTATGTAGCACCAGTCTACCACAGGAATTACTAGGAAATCGCTGAACTGAGCTTGGAGGCACTAGTCTTGTGTGCCGGGTGATTCCAATTACCTCTCCCAGCACTTCCGTCAAACAGCGAGCCTAGGCCTTTTAGAAGCCAAGGGTACCAGCAGGCTGGATGTGGAGGTACACGCCATAAGCTCAACTCTCAGAAGTGTGTATGCATGGGAGGCAGATGTCTGCTACCCACTCGGACATGGGAGTTGGAACCTAGCTACACTGTGATTGAAGAAGGCCATTGGAAATCGCTGTATTCAACTCAGATACACGGGAGTTCAGGCCCAGTGCTCACACATGCTTTTCCCGCAACCTCTCCCAGCCACTAACATAAGGATGTTAGCAGCTACTCCTATAGTCAGGCAGGATGCGGGAGGGTTCTGCCCTGTCCTCAGCTCTCACAGGGAAGCATGTCTTGAAGCCAGCTGTCAACTAGCTGCATTCCTATGGCAGTGAGAATGTAGCAGTACTCTGAGTCAGGAGGTTCCAAGATTACCACTCTACTGCACCTGGAGATACCTCCAGGTCTGCATTGTTAACTTGTACTCAGAAGCCTCTGGCAATCGTCTCTGGTGAAGACGTGTGAAACTCACTCTGCAGGCAGTGTGGAAGTGTGAGGGACTGAGGGTGTCCTCAACTCTCCGAAGTAAGATGCTTTTGGACAAGGCGTTCAGCTACCTTCTCACATATGGAACTTAGTATGTAGCACCTGTCTACCACAAGAATTACTGGGAAATCGTGAATTGAGCTTGGAGGCACTCGTCTTGTGTGCCGGGAGATTCCAATTACCTCTCCCAGCACTTCCGTCAAACAGCGAGCCTAGGCCTTTTAGAAGCCAAGGGTACCAGCAGGCTGGCTGTGGAGGTACAGGCCATAAGCTCAACTCTCAGAAGTGTGTATGCATGGGAGGCAGATGTCTGCTACCCGCTCGTACATGGGATTTGGAACCTAGCTACACTCTGGTTGAGGAAAGCCGTTGGAAATCGCAGTATTCAACTCAGATACACGGGAGTTCAGGCCCAGTGCTCACACATGCTTTTCCCGCAACCTCTCCCAGCCACTAACATAAGGACGTTAGCAGCTACTCCTACAGTCAGGCAGCATGCGGGAGGGTTCTGCCCTGTCCTCAGCTCTCACAGGGAAGCATGTCTTGAAGCCAGCTGTCAACTAGCTGCATTCCTATGGCAGTGAGAAGGTAGCAGTATTCTGAGTCAGGAGGTTCCAAGATTACCAGTCGACTGCACCTGGGGATACCCTCCAGGTCTGCATTGTTACCCTGCGTCTCAGAAGCCTCTGGCAAACGTCTCTGCTGAAGACCTGCAAAACTCACTCTGCCGGCAGTGTGGAACTGTGAGGGACTGAGGCTGAGCTCAACTCTCAGAAGTAAGATGGTTTTGGACAAGGCGTTCAGCTACCCTCTCACGTATGGAACTTAGTATGTAGCACCAGTCTACCACAGGAATTACTAGGAAATCGCTGAACTGAGCTTGGAGGCACTAGTCTTGTGTGCCGGGTGATTCCAATTACCTCTCCCAGCACTTCCGTCAAACAGCGAGCCTAGGCCTTTTAGAAGCCAAGGGTACCAGCAAGCTGGCTGTGGAGGTACAGGCCATAAGCTCAACTCTCAGAAGTGTATATGCATGGGAGGGAGATGTCTGCTACCCACTCGAACATGGGAGTTGGAACCTAGCTACACTGTGATTGAAGAAGGCCATTGGAAATCGTTGTATTCAACTCAGATACACGGGAGTTCAGGCCCAGTGCTCACACATGCTTTTCCCGCAACCTCTCCCAGCCACTAACATTAGGATGTTAGCAGCTACTCCTACAGTCAGGCAGGATGCGGGAGGGTTCTGCCCTGTCCTCAGCTCTCACAGGGAAGCACGTCTTGAAGCCAGCTGTCAACTAGCTGCATTCCTATGGCAGTGAGAAGGTAGCAGTACTCTGAGTCAGGAGGTTCCAAGATTACCACTCTACTGCACCTGGAGATACCCTCCAGGTCTGCATTGTTAACTTGTACTTAGAAGCCTCTGGCAATCGTCTCTGGTGAAGACGTGTGAAACTCACTCTGCAGGCACTGTGGAACTGTGAGGTACTGAGGGTGGGCTCAACTCTCAGAAGTAAGATGCTTTTGGACAAGGCGTTCAGCTACCATCTCACATATGGAAGTTAGTATGTAGCACCTGTATACCACAAGAATTACTGGGAAATCGTGAATTGAGCTTGGAGGCACTCGTCTTGTGTGCCGGGAGATTCCAATTACCTCTCCCAGCACTTCCGTCAAACAGCGAGCCTAGGCCTTTTAGAAGCCAAGGGTACCAGCAGGCTGGCTGTGGAGGTACAGGCCATAAGCTCAACTCTCAGAAGTGTGTATGCATGGGAGGCAGATGTCTGCTACCCGCTCGTACATGGGATTTGGAACGTAGCTACACTCTGGTTGAGGAAAGCCGTTGGAAATCGCTGTATTCAACTCAGATACACGGGAGTTCAGGCCCAGTGCTCACACATTCTTTTCCCGCAACCTCTCCCAGCCACTAACATTAGGATGTTAGCAGCTATTCCTACAGTCAGGCAGCATGCGGGAGGGTTCTGCCCTGTCCTCAGCTCTCTCAGGGAAGCATGTCTTGAAGCCAGCTAGCTGTCAACTAGCTGCATTCCTATGGCAGTGAGAAGGTAGCAGTATTCTGAGTCAGGAGGTTCCAAGATTACCAGTCGACTGCACCTGGGGATACCATCCAGGTCTGCATTGTTACCCTGCGTCTCAGAAGCTTCTGGCAAACGTCTCTGCTGAAGACCTGCGAAACTCACTCTGCAGGCAGTGTCGAACTGTGAGGGACTGAGGCTGAGCTCAACTCTCAGAAGTAAGATGGTTTTGGACAAGGCGTTCAGCTACCTTCTCACATAGGGAACTTAGTATGTAGCACCAGTCTACCACAGGAATTACTAGGAAATCGCTGAACTGAGCTTGGAGGCACTAGTCTTGTGTGCCGGGTGATTCCAATTACCTCTCCCAGCACTTCCGTCAAACAGCGAGCCTAGGCCTTTTAGAAGCCAAGGGTACCGGCAGGCTGGATGTGGAGGTACAGGCCATGAGCTCAACTCTCAGAAGTGTGTATGCATGGGAGGCAGATGTCTGCTACCCACTCGGACATGGGAGTTGGAACCTAGCTACACTGTGATTGAAGAAGGCCATTGGAAATCGCTGTATTCAACTCAGATACACGGGAGTTCAGGCCCAGTGCTCACACATGCTTTTCCCGCAACCTCTCCCAGCCACTAACATAAGGATGTTAGCAGCTACTCCTACAGTCAGGCAGGATGCGGGAGGGTTCTGCCCTGTCCTCAGCTCTCACAGGGAAGCATGTCTTGAAGCCAGCTGTCAACTAGCTGCATTCCTATGGCAGTGAGAAGGTAGCAGTACTCTGAGTCAGGAGGTTCCAAGATTACCACTCTACTGCACCTGGAGATACCCTCCAGGTCTGCATTGTTAACTTGTACTCAGAAGCCTCTGGCAATCGTCTCTGGTGAAGACGTGTGAAACTCACTCTGCAGGCAGTGTGGAAGTGTGAGGGACTGAGGGTGTGCTCAACTCTCAGAAGTAAGATGCTTTTGGACAAGGCGTTCAGCTACCTTCTCACATATGGAACTTTGTATGTAGCACCTGTCTACCACAAGAATTACTGGGAAATCGTGAATTGAGCTTGGAGGCACTCGTCTTGTGTGCCGGGAGATTCCAATTACCTCTCCCAGCACTTCCGTCAAACAGCGAGCCTAGGCCTTTTAGAAGCCAAGGGTACCAGCAGGCTGGCTGTGGAGGTACAGGCCATAAGCTCAACTCTCAGAAGTGTGTATGCATGGGAGGCAGATGTCTGCTACCCGCTCGTACATGGGATTTGGAACCTAGCTACACTCTGGTTGAGGAAAGCCGTTGGAAATCGCTGTATTCAACTCAGATACACGGGAGTTCAGGCCCAGTGCTCACACATGCTTTTCCCGCAACCTCTCCCAGCCACTAACATAAGGATGTTAGCAGCTACTCCTACAGTCAGGCAGCATGCGGGAGAGTTCTGCCCTGTCCTCAGCTCTCACAGGGAAGCATGTCTTGAAGCCAGCTGTCAACTAGCTGCATTCCTATGGCAGTGAGAAGGTAGCAGTATTCTGAGTCAGGAGGTTCCAAGATTACCAGTCGACTGCACCTGGGGATACCCTCCAGGTCTGCATTGTTACCCTGCGTCTCAGAAGCCTCTGGCAAACGTCTCTGCTGAAGACCTGCGAAACTCACTCTGCAGGCAGTGTCGAACTGTGAGGGACTGAGGCTGAGCTCAACTCTCAGAAGTAAGATGGTTTTGGACAAGGCGTTCAGCTACCTTCTCACATATGGAACTTAGTATGTGACACCTGTCTACCACAAGAATTACTGGGAAATCGTGAATTGAGCTTGGAGGCACTGGTCTTGTGTGCCGGGTGATTCCAATTACCTCTCCCAGCACTTCCGTCAAACAGCGAGCCTAGGCCTTTTAGAAGCCAAGGGTACCAGCAGGCTGGCTGTGGAGGTACAGGCCATAAGCTCAACTCTCAGAAGTGTGTATGCATGGGAGGCAAATGTCTGCTACCCGCTCGTACATGGGATTTGGATCCTAGCTACACTCTGGTTGAGGAAAGCCGTTGGAAATCGCTGTATTCAACTCAGATACACGGGAGTTCAGGCCCAGTGCTCACACATGCTTTTCCCGCAACCTCTCCCAGCCACTAACATAAGGATGTTAGCAGCTACTCCTACAGTCAGGCAGCATGCGGGAGGGTTTTGCCCTGTCCTCAGCTCTCACAGGGAAGCATGTCTTGAAGTCAGCTCTCAACTAGCTGCATTCCTATGGCAGTGAGAAGGTAGCAGTATTCTGAGTCAGGAGGTTCCAAGATTACCAGTCGACTGCACCTGGTGATACCCTCCAGGTCTGCATTGTTACCCTGCGTCTCAGAAGCCTCTGGCAAACGTCTCTGCTGAAGACCTGCGAAACTCACTCTGCAGGCAGTGTGGAACTGTGAGGGACTGAGGCTGAGCTCAACGCTCAGAAGTAAGATGGTTTTGGACAAGGCGTTCAGCTACACTCTCACGTATGGAACTTAGTATGTAGCACCAGTCTACCACAGGAATTACTAGGAAATCGCTGAACTGAGCTTGGAGGCACTAGTCTTGTGTGCCGGGTGATTCCAATTACCTCTCCCAGCACTTCCGTCAAACAGCGAGCCTAGGCCTTTTAGAAGCCAAGGGTACCAGCAGGCTGGATGTGGAGGTACAGGCCATAAGCTCAACTCTCAGAAGTGTGTATGCATGGGAGGCAGATATCTGCTACCCGCTCGTACATGGGATTTGGAACCTAGCTACACTCTGGTTGAGGAAAGCCGTTGGAAATCGCTGTATTCGACTCAGATACACGGGAGTTCAGGCCCAGTGCTCACACATGCTTTTCCCGCAACCTCTCCCAGCCACTAACATTAGGATGTTAGCAGCTACTCCTACAGTCAGGCAGGATGCGGGAGGGTTCTTCCCTGTCCTCAGCTCTCACAGGGAAGCATGTCTCGAAGCCAGCTGTCAACTAGCTACATTTCTATGGCAGTGAGAAGGTAGCAGTACTCTGAGTCAGGAGGTTCCAAGATTACCACTCTACTGCACCTGCAGATACCCTCCAGGTCTGCATTGTTAACTTGTACTCAGAAGCCTCTGGCAATCGTCCTGGTGAAGACGTGTGAAACTCACTCTGCAGGCAGTGTGGAAGTGTGAGGGACTGAGGGTGTGCTCAACTCTCAGAAGTAAGATGCTTTTGGACAAGGCGTTCAGCTACCTTCTCACATATGGAACTTAGTATGTAGCACCTGTCTACCACAAGAATTACTGGGAAATCGTGAATTGAGCTTGGAGGCACTCGTCTTGTGTGCCAGGAGATTCCAATTACCTCTCCCAGCACTTCCGTCAAATAGCGAGCCTAGGCCTTTTACAAGCCAAGGGTACCAGCAGGCTGGATGTGGAGGTACAGGCCATAAGCTCAACTCTCAGAAGTGTGTATGCATGGGAGGCAGATGTCTGCTACCCGCTCGTACATGGGATTTGGAACCTAGCTACACTCTGGTTGAGGAAAGCCGTTGGAAATCGCTGTATTCAACTCAGATACACGGGAGTTCAGGCCCAGTGCTCACACATGCTTTTCCCGCAACCTCTCCCAGCCACTAACATTAGGATGTTAGCAGCAACTCCTACAGTCAGGCAGCATGCGGGAGGGTTCTGCCCTGTCCTCAGCTCTCTCAGGGAAGCATGTCTTGAAGCCAGCTTGTTGTCAAATAGCTGCATTCCTATGGCAGTGAGAAGGTAGCAGTATTCTGAGTCAGGAGGTTCCAAGATTACCAGTCGACTGCACCTGGGGATACCCTCCAGGTCTGCATTGTTACCCTGCGTCTCAGAAGCCTCTGGCAAACGTCTCTGCTGAAGACCTGCGAAACTCACTCTGCAGGCAGTGTGGAACTGTGAGGGACTGAGGCTGAGCTCAACTCTCAGAAGTAAGATGGTTTTGGACAAGGCGTTCAGCTACCCTCTCACGTATGGAACTTAGTATGTAGCACCAGTCTACCACAGGAATTACTAGGAAATCGCTGAACTGAGCTTGGAGGCACTAGTCTTGTGTGCCGGGTGATTCCAATTACCTCTCCCAGCACTTCCGTCAAACAGCGAGCCTAGGCCTTTTAGAAGCCAAGGGTACCAGCAGGCTGGATGTGGAGGTACACGCCATAAGCTCAACTCTCAGAAGTGTGTATGCATGGGAGGCAGATGTCTGCTACCCACTCGGACATGGGAGTTGGAACCTAGCTACACTGTGATTGAAGAAGGCCATTGGAAATCGCTGTATTCAACTCAGATACACGGGAGTTCAGGCCCAGTGCTCACACATGCTTTTCCCGCAACCTCTCCCAGCCACTAACATAAGGATGTTAGCAGCTACTCCTATAGTCAGGCAGGATGCGGGAGGGTTCTGCCCTGTCCTCAGCTCTCACAGGGAAGCATGTCTTGAAGCCAGCTGTCAACTAGCTGCATTCCTATGGCAGTGAGAATGTAGCAGTACTCTGAGTCAGGAGGTTCCAAGATTACCACTCTACTGCACCTGGAGATACCTCCAGGTCTGCATTGTTAACTTGTACTCAGAAGCCTCTGGCAATCGTCTCTGGTGAAGACGTGTGAAACTCACTCTGCAGGCAGTGTGGAAGTGTGAGGGACTGAGGGTGTCCTCAACTCTCCGAAGTAAGATGCTTTTGGACAAGGCGTTCAGCTACCTTCTCACATATGGAACTTAGTATGTAGCACCTGTCTACCACAAGAATTACTGGGAAATCGTGAATTGAGCTTGGAGGCACTCGTCTTGTGTGCCGGGAGATTCCAATTACCTCTCCCAGCACTTCCGTCAAACAGCGAGCCTAGGCCTTTTAGAAGCCAAGGGTACCAGCAGGCTGGCTGTGGAGGTACAGGCCATAAGCTCAACTCTCAGAAGTGTGTATGCATGGGAGGCAGATGTCTGCTACCCGCTCGTACATGGGATTTGGAACCTAGCTACACTCTGGTTGAGGAAAGCCGTTGGAAATCGCAGTATTCAACTCAGATACACGGGAGTTCAGGCCCAGTGCTCACACATGCTTTTCCCGCAACCTCTCCCAGCCACTAACATAAGGACGTTAGCAGCTACTCCTACAGTCAGGCAGCATGCGGGAGGGTTCTGCCCTGTCCTCAGCTCTCACAGGGAAGCATGTCTTGAAGCCAGCTGTCAACTAGCTGCATTCCTATGGCAGTGAGAAGGTAGCAGTATTCTGAGTCAGGAGGTTCCAAGATTACCAGTCGACTGCACCTGGGGATACCCTCCAGGTCTGCATTGTTACCCTGCGTCTCAGAAGCCTCTGGCAAACGTCTCTGCTGAAGACCTGCAAAACTCACTCTGCCGGCAGTGTGGAACTGTGAGGGACTGAGGCTGAGCTCAACTCTCAGAAGTAAGATGGTTTTGGACAAGGCGTTCAGCTACCCTCTCACGTATGGAACTTAGTATGTAGCACCAGTCTACCACAGGAATTACTAGGAAATCGCTGAACTGAGCTTGGAGGCACTAGTCTTGTGTGCCGGGTGATTCCAATTACCTCTCCCAGCACTTCCGTCAAACAGCGAGCCTAGGCCTTTTAGAAGCCAAGGGTACCAGCAGGCTGGCTGTGGAGGTACAGGCCATAAGCTCAACTCTCAGAAGTGTATATGCATGGGAGGGAGATGTCTGCTACCCACTCGAACATGGGAGTTGGAACCTAGCTACACTGTGATTGAAGAAGGCCATTGGAAATCGTTGTATTCAACTCAGATACACGGGAGTTCAGGCCCAGTGCTCACACATGCTTTTCCCGCAACCTCTCCCAGCCACTAACATTAGGATGTTAGCAGCTACTCCTACAGTCAGGCAGGATGCGGGAGGGTTCTGCCCTGTCCTCAGCTCTCACAGGGAAGCACGTCTTGAAGCCAGCTGTCAACTAGCTGCATTCCTATGGCAGTGAGAAGGTAGCAGTACTCTGAGTCAGGAGGTTCCAAGATTACCACTCTACTGCACCTGGAGATACCCTCCAGGTCTGCATTGTTAACTTGTACTTAGAAGCCTCTGGCAATCGTCTCTGGTGAAGACGTGTGAAACTCACTCTGCAGGCACTGTGGAACTGTGAGGTACTGAGGGTGGGCTCAACTCTCAGAAGTAAGATGCTTTTGGACAAGGCGTTCAGCTACCTTCTCACATATGGAAGTTAGTATGTAGCACCTGTATACCACAAGAATTACTGGGAAATCGTGAATTGAGCTTGGAGGCACTCGTCTTGTGTGCCGGGAGATTCCAATTACCTCTCCCAGCACTTCCGTCAAACAGCGAGCCTAGGCCTTTTAGAAGCCAAGGGTACCAGCAGGCTGGCTGTGGAGGTACAGGCCATAAGCTCAACTCTCAGAAGTGTGTATGCATGGGAGGCAGATGTCTGCTACCCGCTCGTACATGGGATTTGGAACGTAGCTACACTCTGGTTGAGGAAAGCCGTTGGAAATCGCTGTATTCAACTCAGATACACGGGAGTTCAGGCCCAGTGCTCACACATTCTTTTCCCGCAACCTCTCCCAGCCACTAACATTAGGATGTTAGCAGCTATTCCTACAGTCAGGCAGCATGCGGGAGGGTTCTGCCCTGTCCTCAGCTCTCTCAGGGAAGCATGTCTTGAAGCCAGCTAGCTGTCAACTAGCTGCATTCCTATGGCAGTGAGAAGGTAGCAGTATTCTGAGTCAGGAGGTTCCAAGATTACCAGTCGACTGCACCTGGGGATACCATCCAGGTCTGCATTGTTACCCTGCGTCTCAGAAGCTTCTGGCAAACGTCTCTGCTGAAGACCTGCGAAACTCACTCTGCAGGCAGTGTCGAACTGTGAGGGACTGAGGCTGAGCTCAACTCTCAGAAGTAAGATGGTTTTGGACAAGGCGTTCAGCTACCTTCTCACATAGGGAACTTAGTATGTAGCACCAGTCTACCACAGGAATTACTAGGAAATCGCTGAACTGAGCTTGGAGGCACTAGTCTTGTGTGCCGGGTGATTCCAATTACCTCTCCCAGCACTTCCGTCAAACAGCGAGCCTAGGCCTTTTAGAAGCCAAGGGTACCGGCAGGCTGGATGTGGAGTTACAGGCCATGAGCTCAACTCTCAGAAGTGTGTATGCATGGGAGGCAGATGTCTGCTACCCACTCGGACATGGGAGTTGGAACCTAGCTACACTGTGATTGAAGAAGGCCATTGGAAATCGCTGTATTCAACTCAGATACACGGGAGTTCAGGCCCAGTGCTCACACATGCTTTTCCCGCAACCTCTCCCAGCCACTAACATAAGGATGTTAGCAGCTACTCCTACAGTCAGGCAGGATGCGGGAGGGTTCTGCCCTGTCCTCAGCTCTCACAGGGAAGCATGTCTTGAAGCCAGCTGTCAACTAGCTGCATTCCTATGGCAGTGAGAAGGTAGCAGTACTCTGAGTCAGGAGGTTCCAAGATTACCACTCTACTGCACCTGGAGATACCCTCCAGGTCTGCATTGTTAACTTGTACTCAGAAGCCTCTGGCAATCGTCTCTGGTGAAGACGTGTGAAACTCACTCTGCAGGCAGTGTGGAAGTGTGAGGGACTGAGGGTGTGCTCAACTCTCAGAAGTAAGATGCTTTTGGACAAGGCGTTCAGCTACCTTCTCACATATGGAACTTAGTATGTAGCACCTGTCTACCACAAGAATTACTGGGAAATCGTGAATTGAGCTTGGAGGCACTCGTCTTGTGTGCCGGGAGATTCCAATTACCTCTCCCAGCACTTCCGTCAAACAGCGAGCCTAGGCCTTTTAGAAGCCAAGGGTACCAGCAGGCTGGCTGTGGAGGTACAGGCCATAAGCTCAACTCTCAGAAGTGTGTATGCATGGGAGGCAGATGTCTGCTACCCGCTCGTACATGGGATTTGGAACCTAGCTACACTCTGGTTGAGGAAAGCCGTTGGAAATCGCTGTATTCAACTCAGATACACGGGAGTTCAGGCCCAGTGCTCACACATGCTTTTCCCGCAACCTCTCCCAGCCACTAACATAAGGATGTTAGCAGCTACTCCTACAGTCAGGCAGCATGCGGGAGGGTTCTGCCCTGTCCTCAGCTCTCACAGGGAAGCATGTCTTGAAGCCAGCTGTCAACTAGCTGCATTCCTATGGCAGTGAGAAGGTAGCAGTATTCTGAGTCAGGAGGTTCCAAGATTACCAGTCGACTGCACCTGGGGATACCCTCCAGGTCTGCATTGTTACCCTGCGTCTCAGAAGCCTCTGGCAAACGTCTCTGCTGAAGACCTGCGAAACTCACTCTGCAGGCAGTGTCGAACTGTGAGGGACTGAGGCTGAGCTCAACTCTCAGAAGTAAGATGGTTTTGGACAAGGCGTTCAGCTACCTTCTCACATATGGAACTTAGTATGTGACACCTGTCTACCACAAGAATTACTGGGAAATCGTGAATTGAGCTTGGAGGCACTGGTCTTGTGTGCCGGGTGATTCCAATTACCTCTCCCAGCACTTCCGTCAAACAGCGAGCCTAGGCCTTTTAGAAGCCAAGGGTACCAGCAGGCTGGCTGTGGAGGTACAGGCCATAAGCTCAACTCTCAGAAGTGTGTATGCATGGGAGGCACATGTCTGCTACCCGCTCGTACATGGGATTTGGATCCTAGCTACACTCTGGTTGAGGAAAGCCGTTGGAAATCGCTGTATTCAACTCAGATACACGGGAGTTCAGGCCCAGTGCTCACACATGCTTTTCCCGCAACCTCTCCCAGCCACTAACATAAGGATGTTAGCAGCTACTCCTACAGTCAGGCAGCATGCGGGAGGGTTTTGCCCTGTCCTCAGCTCTCACAGGGAAGCATGTCTTGAAGTCAGCTCTCAACTAGCTGCATTCCTATGGCAGTGAGAAGGTAGCAGTATTCTGAGTCAGGAGGTTCCAAGATTACCAGTCGACTGCACCTGGTGATACCCTCCAGGTCTGCATTGTTACCCTGCGTCTCAGAAGCCTCTGGCAAACGTCTCTGCTGAAGACCTGCGAAACTCACTCTGCAGGCAGTGTGGAACTGTGAGGGACTGAGGCTGAGCTCAACGCTCAGAAGTAAGATGGTTTTGGACAAGGCGTTCAGCTACACTCTCACGTATGGAACTTAGTATGTAGCACCAGTCTACCACAGGAATTACTAGGAAATCGCTGAACTGAGCTTGGAGGCACTAGTCTTGTGTGCCGGGTGATTCCAATTACCTCTCCCAGCACTTCCGTCAAACAGCGAGCCTAGGCCTTTTAGAAGCCAAGGGTACCAGCAGGCTGGATGTGGAGGTACAGGCCATAAGCTCAACTCTCAGAAGTGTGTATGCATGGGAGGCAGATATCTGCTACCCGCTCGTACATGGGATTTGGAACCTAGCTACACTCTGGTTGAGGAAAGCCGTTGGAAATCGCTGTATTCAACTCAGATACACGGGAGTTCAGGCCCAGTGCTCACACATGCTTTTCCCGCAACCTCTCCCAGCCACTAACATAAGGATGTTAGCAGCTACTCCTACAGTCAGGCAGCATGCGGGAGGGTTCTGCCCTGTCCTCAGCTCTCACAGGGAAGCATGTCTTGAAGCCAGCTGTCAACTAGCTGCATTCCTATGGCAGTGAGAAGGTAGCAGTATTCTGAGTCAGGAGGCTCCAAGATTACCAGTCGACTGCACCTGGGGATACCATCCAGGTCTGCATTGTTACCCTGCGTCTCAGAAGCTTCTGGCAAACGTCTCTGCTGAAGACCTGCGAAACTCACTCTGCAGGCAGTGTCGAACTGTGAGGGACTGAGGCTGAGCTCAACTCTCAGAAGTAAGATGGTTTTGGACAAGGCGTTCAGCTACCTTCTCACATATGGAACTTAGTATGTAGCACCAGTCTACCACAGGAATTACTAGGAAATCGCTGAACTGAGCTTGGAGGCACTAGTCTTGTGTGCCGGGTGATTCCAATTACCTCTCCCAGCACTTCCGTCAAACAGCGAGCCTAGGCCTTTTAGAAGCCAAGGGTACCAGCAGGCTGGATGTGGAGGTACAGGCCATAAGCTCAACTCTCAGAAGTGTGTATGCATGGGAGGCAGATGTCTGCTACCCACTCGGACATGGGAGTTGGAACCTAGCTACACTGTGATTGAAGAAGGCCATTGGAAATCGCTGTATTCAACTCAGATACACGGAGTTCAGGCCCAGTGCTCACACATGCTTTTCCCGCAACCTCTCCCAGCCACTAACATTAGGATGTTAGCAGCTAATCCTACAGTCAGGCAGGATGCGGGAGGGTTCTGCCCTGTCCTCAGCTCTCACAGGGAAGCATGTCTTGAAGCCAGCTGTCAACTAGCTGCATTCCTATGGCAGTGAGAATGTAGCAGTACTCTGAGTCAGGAGGTTCCAAGATTACCACTCTACTGCACCGGGAGATACCTCCAGGTCTGCATTGTTAACTTGTACTCAGAAGCCTCTGGCAATCGTCTCTGGTGAAGACGTGTGAAACTCACTCTGCAGGCAGTGTGGAAGGGTGAGGGACTGAGGGTGTCCTCAACTCTCCGAAGTAAGATGCTTTTGGACAAGGCGTTCAGCTACCTTCTCACATATGGAACTTAGTATGTAGCACCTGTCTACCACAAGAATTACTGGGAAATCGTGAATTGAGCTTGGAGGCACTCGTCTTGTGTGGCGGGAGATTCCAATTACCTCTCCCAGCACTTCCGTCAAACAGCGAGCCTAGGCCTTTTAGAAGCCAAGGGTACCAGCAGGCTGGCTGTGGAGGTACAGGCCATAAGCTCAACTCTCAGAAGTGTGTATGCATGGGAGGCAGATGTCTGCTACCCGCTCGTACATGGGATTAGGAACCTAGCTACACTCTGGTTGAGGAAAGCCGTTGGAAATCGCAGTATTCAACTCAGATACACGGGAGTTCAGGCCCAGTGCTCACACATGCTTTTCCCGCAACCTCTCCCAGCCACTAACATAAGGACGTTAGCAGCTACTCCTACAGTCAGGCAGCATGCGGGAGGGTTCTGCCCTGTCCTCAGCTCTCACAGGGAAGCATGTCTTGAAGCCAGCTGTCAACTAGCTGCATTCCTATGGCAGTGAGAAGGTAGCAGTATTCTGAGTCAGGAGGTTCCAAGATTACCAGTCGACTGCACCTGGGGATACCCTCCAGGTCTGCATTGTTACCCTGCGTCTCAGAAGCCTCTGGCAAACGTCTCTGCTGAAGACCTGCAAAACTCACTCTGCCGGCAGTGTGGAACTGTGAGGGACTGAGGCTGAGCTCAACTCTCAGAAGTAAGATGGTTTTGGACAAGGCGTTTAGCTACCCTCTCACGTATGGAACTTAGTATGTAGCACCAGTCTACCACAGGAATTACTAGGAAATCGCTGAACTGAGCTTGGAGGCACTAGTCTTGTGTGCCGGGTGATTCCAATTACCTCTCCCAGCACTTCCGTCAAACAGCGAGCCTAGGCCTTTTAGAAGCCAAGGGTACCAGCAGGCTGGCTGTGGAGGTACAGGCCATAAGCTCAACTCTCAGAAGTGTGTATGCATGGAGGCAGATATCTGCTACCCGCTCGTACATGGGATTTGGTACCTAGCTACACTCTGGTTGAGGAAAGCCGTTGGAAATCGCTGTATTCAACTCAGATACACGGGAGTTCAGGCCCAGTGCTCACACATGCTTTTCCCGCAACCTCTCCCAGCCACTAACATTAGGATGTTAGCAGCTACTCCTACAGTCAGGCAGGATGCGGGAGGGTTCTTCCCTGTCCTCAGCTCTCACAGGGAAGCATGTCTCGAAGCCAGCTGTCAACTAGCTACATTTCTATGGCAGTGAGAAGGTAGCAGTACTCTGAGTCAGGAGGTTCCAAGATTACCACTCTACTGCACCTGCAGATACCCTCCAGGTCTGCATTGTTAACTTGTACTCAGAAGCCTCTGGCAATCGTCCTGGTGAAGACGTGTGAAACTCACTCTGCAGGCAGTGTGGAAGTGTGAGGGACTGAGGGTGTGCTCAACTCTCAGAAGTAAGATGCTTTTGGACAAGGCGTTCAGCTACCTTCTCACATATGGAACTTAGTATGTAGCACCTGTCTACCACAAGAATTACTGGGAAAACGTGAATTGAGCTTGGAGGCACTCGTCTTGTGTGCCAGGAGATTCCAATTACCTCTCCCAGCACTTCCGTCAAACAGCGAGCCTAGGCCTTTTACAAGCCAAGGGTACCAGCAGGCTGGATGTGGAGGTACAGGCCATAAGCTCAACTCTCAGAAGTGTGTATGCATGGGAGGCAGATGTCTGCTACCCGCTCGTACATGGGATTTGGAACCTAGCTACACTCTGGTTGAGGAAAGCCGTTGGAAATCGCTGTATTCAACTCAGATACACGGGAGTTCAGGCCCAGTGCTCACACATGCTTTTCCCGCAACCTCTCCCAGCCACTAACATTAGGATGTTAGCAGCTACTCCTACAGTCAGGCAGCATGCGGGAGGGTTCTGCCCTGTCCTCAGCTCTCTCAGGGAAGCATGTCTTGAAGCCAGCTGTCAACTAGCTGCATTCCTATGGCAGTGAGAAGGTAGCAGTATTCTGAGTCAGGAGGTTCCAAGATTACCAGTCGACTGCACCTGGGGATACCCTCCAGGTCTGCATTGTTACCCTGCGTCTCAGAAGCCTCTGGCAAACGTCTCTGCTGAAGACCTGCGAAACTCACTCTGCAGGCAGTGTGGAACTGTGAGGGACTGAGGCTGAGCTCAACTCTCAGAAGTAAGATGGTTTTGGACAAGGCGTTCAGCTACCCTCTCACGTATGGAACTTAGTATGTAGCACCAGTCTACCACAGGATTACTAGGAAATCGCTGAACTGAGCTTGGAGGCACTAGTCTTGTGTGCCGGGTGATTCCAATTACCTCTCCCAGCACTTCCGTCAAACAGCGAGCCTAGGCCTTTTAGAAGCCAAGGGTACCAGCAGGCTGGATGTGGAGGTACACGCCATAAGCTCAACTCTCAGAAGTGTGTATGCATGGGAGGCAGATGTCTGCTACCCACTCGGACATGGGAGTTGGAACCTAGCTACACTGTGATTGAAGAAGGCCATTGGAAATCGCTGTATTCAACTCAGATACACGGGAGTTCAGGCCCAGTGCTCACACATGCTTTTCCCGCAACCTCTCCCAGCCACTAACATAAGGATGTTAGCAGCTACTCCTATAGTCAGGCAGGATGCGGGAGGGTTCTGCCCTGTCCTCAGCTCTCACAGGGAAGCATGTCTTGAAGCCAGCTGTCAACTAGCTGCATTCCTAAGGCAGTGAGAAGGTAGCAGTATTCTGAGTCAGGAGGTTCCAAGATTACCAGTCGACTGCACCTGTGGATATCCTCCAGGTCTGCATTGTTACCCTGCGTCTCAGAAGCCTCTGGCAAACGTCTCTGCTGAAGACCTGCGAAACTCACTCTGCAGGCAGTGTGGAACTGTGAGGACTGAGGCTGAGCTCAACTCTCAGAAGTAAGATGGTTTTGGACAAGGCGTTCAGCTACCCTCTCACGTATGGAACTTAGTATGCAGCACCAGTCTACCACAGGAATTACTAGGAAATCGCTGAACTGAGCTTGGAGGCACTAGTCTTGTGTGCCGGGTGATTCCAATTACCTCTCCCAGCACTTCCGTCAAACAGCGAGCCTAGGCCTTTTAGAAGCCAAGGGTACCAGCAGGCTGGCTGTGGAGGTACAGGCCATATGCTCAACTCTCAGAAGTGTGTATGCATGGAGGCAGATATCTGCTACCCGCTCGTACATGGGATTTGGTACCTACCTACACTCTGGTTGAGGAAAGCCGTTGGAAATCGCTGTATTCAACTCAGATACACGGGAGTTCAGGCCCAGTGCTCACACATGCTTTTCCCGCAAACTCTCCCAGCCACTAACATAAGGATGTTAGCAGCTACTCCTACAGTCAGGCAGCATGCGGGAGGGTTCTTCCCTGTCCTCAGCTCTCACAGGGAATCATGTCTTGAAGCCAGCTGTCAACTAGCTGCATTCCTATGGCAGTGAGAAGGTAGCAGTATTCTGACTCAGGAGGTTCCAAGATTACCAGTCGACTGCACCTGGGGATACCCTCCAGGTCTGCATTGTTACCCTGCGTCTCAGAAGCCTCTGGCAAACGTCTCTGCTGAAGACCTGCGAAACTCACTCTGCAGGCAGTGTGGAACTGTGAGGGACTGAGGCTGAGCTCAACTCTCAGAAGTAAGATGGTTTTGGACAAGGCGTTCAGCTACCCTCTCACGTATGGAACTTAGTATGTAGCACCAGTCTACCACAGGAATTACTAGGAAATCGCTGAACTGAGCTTGGAGGCACTAGTCTTGTGTGCCGGGTGATTCCAATTACCTCTCCCAGCACTTCCGTCAAACAGCGAGCCTAGGCCTTTTAGAAGCCAAGGGTACCAGCAGGCTGGATGTGGAGGTACAGGCCATAAGCTCAACTCTCAGAAGTGTGTATGCATGGGAGGCAGATGTCTGCTACCCGCTCGTACATGGGATTTGGAAACTAGCTACACTCTGGTTGAGGAAAGCCGTTGGAAATCGCTGTATTCAACTCAGGTACACGGGAGTTCAGGCCCAGTGCTCACACATGCTTTTCCCGCAACCTCTCCCAGCCACTAACATTAGGATGTTAGCAGCTACTCCTACAGTCAGGCAGCATGCGGGAGGGTTCTGCCCTGTCCTCAGCTCTCTCAGGGAAGCATGTCTTGAAGCCAGCTAGCTGTCAACTAGCTGCATTCCTATGGCAGTGAGAAGGTAGCAGTATTCTGAGTCAGGAGGTTCAAAGATTACCAGTCGACTGCACCTGTGGATACCCTCCAGGTCTGCATTGTTACCCTGCGTCTCAGAAGCCTCTGGCAAACGTCTCTGCTGAAGACCTGCGAAACTCACTCTGCAGGCAGTGTGGAACTGTGAGGGACTGAGGCTGAGCTCAACTCTCAGAAGTAAGATGGTTTTGGACAAGGCGTTCAGCTACCCTCTCACGTATGGAACTTAGTATGTAGCACCAGTCTACCACAGGAATTACTAGGAAATCGCTGAACTGAGCTTGGAGGCACTAGTCTTGTGTGCCGGGTGATTACAATTACCTCTCCCAGCACTTCCGTCAAACAGCGAGCCTAGGCCTTTTAGAAGCCAAGGGTACCAGCAGGCTGGCTGTGGAGGTACAGGCCATAAGCTCAACTCTCAGAAGTGTATATGCATGGGAGGGAGATGTCTGCTACCCACTCGAACATGGGAGTTGGAACCTAGCTACACTGTGATTGAAGAAGGCCATTGGAAATCGCTGTATTCAACTCAGATACACGGGAGTTCAGGCCCAGTGCTCACACATGCTTTTCCCGCAACCTCTCCCAGCCACTAACATTAGGATGTTAGCAGCTACTCCTACAGTCAGGCAGGATGCGGGAGGGTTCTGCCCTGTCCTCAGCTCTCACAGGGAAGCACGTCTTGAAGCCAGCTGTCAACTAGCTGCATTCCTATGGCAGTGAGAAGGTAGCAGTACTCTGAGTCAGGAGGTTCCAAGATTACCACTCTACTGCACCTGGAGATACCCTCCAGGTCTGCATTGTTAACTTGTACTTAGAAGCCTCTGGCAATCGTCTCTGGTGAAGACGTGTGAAACTCACTCTGCAGGCACTGTGGAACTGTGAGGTACTGAGGGTGGGCTCAACTCTCAGAAGTAAGATGCTTTTGGACAAGGCGTTCAGCTACCATCTCACATATGGAAGTTAGTATGTAGCACCTGTATACCACAAGAATTACTGGGAAATCGTGAATTGAGCTTGGAGGCACTCGTCTTGTGTGCCGGGAGATTCCAATTACCTCTCCCAGCACTTCCGTCAAACAGCGAGCCTAGGCCTTTTAGAAGCCAAGGGTACCAGCAGGCTGGCTGTGGAGGTACAGGCCATAAGCTCAACTCTCAGAAGTGTGTATGCATGGGAGGCAGATGTCTGCTACCCGCTCGTACATGGGATTTGGAACGTAGCTACACTCTGGTTGAGGAAAGCCGTTGGAAATCGCTGTATTCAACTCAGATACACGGGAGTTCAGGCCCAGTGCTCACACATTCTTTTCCCGCAACCTCTCCCAGCCACTAACATTAGGATGTTAGCAGCTATTCCTACAGTCAGGCAGCATGCGGGAGGGTTCTGCCCTGTCCTCAGCTCTTTCAGGGAAGCATGTCTTGAAGCCAGCTAGCTGTCAACTAGCTGCATTCCTATGGCAGTGAGAAGGTAGCAGTATTTTGAGTCAGGAGGTTCCAAGATTACCAGTCGACTGCACATGGGGATACCCTCCAGGTCTGCATTGTTACCCTGCGTCTCAGAAGCCTCTGGCAAAAGTCTCTGCCGAAGACCTGCGAAACTCACTCTGCAGGCAGTGTGGAACTGTGAGGGACTGAGGCTGAGCTCAACTCTCAGAAGTAAGATGGTTTTGGACAAGGCGTTCAGCACCCTCTCACGTATGGAACTTAGTATGGAGCACCAGTCTACCACAGGAATTACTAGGAAATCGCTGAACTGAACTTGGAGGCACTAGTCTTGTGTGACGGGTGATTCCAATTACCTCTCCCAGCACTTCCGTCAAACAGCGAGCCTAGGCCTTTTAGAAGCCAAGGGTATCAGCAGGCTGGATGTGGAGGTACAGGCCATAAGCTCAACTCTCAGAAGTGTGTATGCATGGGAGGCAGATGTCTGCTACCCACTCGGACATGGGAGTTGGAACCTAGCTACACTGTGATTGTAGAAGGCCATTGGAAATCGCTGTATTCAACTCAGATACACGGGAGTTCAGGCCCAGTGCTCACACATGCTTTTCCCGCAACCTCTCCCAGCCACTAACATAAGGATGTTAGCAGCTACTCCTACAGTCAGGGAGGATGCGGGAGGGTTCTGCCCTGTCCTCAGCTCTCACAGGGAAGCATGTCTTGAAGCAAGCTGTCAACTAGCTGCATTCCTATGGCAGTGAGAAGGTAGCAGTATTCTGAGTCAGGAGGTTCCAAGATTACCACTCTACTGCACCTGGAGATACCCTCCAGGTCTGCATTGTTAACTTGTACTCAGAAGCCTCTGGCAATCGTCCTGGTGAAGACGTGTGAAACTCACTCTGCAGGCAGTGTGGAAGTGTGAGGGACTGAGGGTGTGCTCAACTCTCAGAAGTAAGATGCTTTTGGACAAGGCGTTCAGCTACCTTCTCACATATGGAACTTAGTATGTAGCACCTGTCTACCACAAGAATTACTGGGAAATCGTGAATTGAGCTTGGAGGCACTTGTCTTGTGTGCCGGGTGATTCCAATTACCTCTCCCAGCACTTCCGTCAAACAGCGAGCCTAGGCCTTTTAGAAGCCAAGGGTACCAGCAGGCTGGCTGTGGAGGTACAGGCCATAAGCTCAACTCTCAGAAGTGTGTATGCATGGGAGGCAAATGTCTGCTACCCGCTCGTACATGGGATTTGGAACCTAGCTACACTCTGGTTGAGGAAAGCCGTTGGAAATCGCTCTATTCAACTCAGATACACGGGAGTTCAGGCCCAGTGCTCACACATGCTTTTCCCGCAACCTCTCCCAGCCACTAACATAAGGATGTTAGCAGCTACTCCTACAGTCAGGCAGCATGCGGGAGGGTTTTGCCCTGTCCTCAGCTCTCACAGGGAAGCATGTCTTGAAGCCAGCTCTCAACTAGCTGCATTCCTATGGCAGTGAGAAGGTAGCAGTATTCTGAGTCAGGAGGTTCCAAGATTACCAGTCGACTGCACCTGGGGATACCCTCCAGGTCTGCATTGTTACCCTGCGTCTCAGAAGCCTCTGGAAAACGTCTCTGCTGAAGACCTGCGAAACTCACTCTGCAGGCAGTGTCGAACTGTGAGGGACTGAGGCTGAGCTCAACTCTCAGAAGTAAGATGGTTTTGGACAAGGCGTTCAGCTACACTCTCACGTATGGAACGTAGTATGTAGCACCAGTCTACCACAGGAATTACTAGGAAATCGCTGAACTGAGCTTGGAGTCACTAGTCTTGTGTGCCGGGTGATTCCAATTACCTCTCCCAGCACTTCCGTCAAACAGCGAGCCTAGGCCTTTTAGAAGCCAAGGGTACCAGCAGGCTGGATGTGGAGGTACAGGCCATAAGCTCAACTCTCAGAAGTGTGTATGCAAGGGAGGCAGATATCTGCTACCTGCTCGTACATGGGATTTGGAACCTAGCTACACTCTGGTTGAGGAAAGCCGTTGGAAATCGCTGTATTCAACTCAGATACACGGGAGTTCAGGCCAAGTGCTCACACATGCTTTTCCCGCAACCTCTCCCAGCCACTAACATAAGGATGTTAGCAGCTACTCCTACAGTCAGGCAGGATGCGGGAGGGTTCTGCCCTGTCCTCAGCTCTCACAGGGAAGCATGTCTTGAAGCCAGTTGTCAACTAGCTGCATTCCTAATGCAGTGAGAAGGTAGCAGTATTCTGAGTCAGAAGGCTCCAAGATTACCAGTCGACTGCACCTGGGGATACCCTCCAGGTCTGCATTGTTACCCTGCGTCTCAGAAGCTTCTGGCAAACGTCTCTGCTGAAGACCTGCGAAACTCACTCTGCAGGCAGTGTCGAACTGTGAGGGACTGAGGCTGAGCTCAACTCTCAGAAGTAAGATGGTTTTGGACAAGGCGTTCAGCTACCTTCTCACATAGGGAACTTAGTATGTAGCACCAGTCTACCACAGGAATTACTAGGAAATCGCTGAACTGAGCTTGGAGGCACTAGTCTTGTGTGCCGGGAGATTCCAATTACCTCTCCCAGCACTTCCGTCAAACAGCGAGCCTAGGCCTTTTAGAAGCCAAGGGTACCAGCAGGCTGGATGTGGAGGTACAGGCCATGAGCTCAACTCTCAGAAGTGTGTATGCATGGGAGGCAGATGTCTGCTACCCACTCGGACATGGGAGTTGGAACCTAGCTACACTGTGATTGAAGAAGGCCATTGGAAATCGCTGTATTCAACTCAGATACACGGGAGTTCAGGCCCAGTGCTCACACATGCTTTTCCCGCAACCTCTCCCAGCCACTAACATAAGGATGTTAGCAGCTACTCCTACAGTCAGGCAGGATGCGGGATGGTTCTGCCCTGTCCTCAGCTCTCACAGGGAAGCATGTCTTGAAGCCAGCTGTCAACTAGCTGCATTCCTATGGCAGTGAGTAGGTAGCAGTACTCTGAGTCAGGAGGTTCCAAGATTACCACTCTACTGCACCTGGAGATACCCTCCAGGTCTGCATTGTTAACTTGTACTCAGAAGCCTCTGGCAATCGTCTCTGGTGAAGACGTGTGAAACTCACTCTGCAGGCAGTGTGGAAATTTGAGGGACTGAGGGTGTGCTCAACTCTCAGAAGTAAGATGCTTTTGGACAAGGCGTTCAGCTACCTTCTCACATATGGAACTTAGTATGTAGCACCTGTCTACCACAAGAATTACTGGGAAATCGTGAATTGAGCTTGGAGGCACTCGTCTTGTGTGCCGGGAGATTCCAATTACCTCTCCCAGCACTTCCGTCAAACAGCGAGCCTAGGCCTTTTAGAAGCCAAGGGTACCAGCAGGCTGGCTGTGGAGGTACAGGCCATAAGCTCAATCTCAGAAGTGTGTATGCATGTGAGGCAGATGTCTGCTACCCGCTCGTACATGGGATTTGGAACCTAGCTACACTCTGGTTGAGGAAAGCCGTTGGAAATCGCTGTATTCAACTCAGATACACGGGAGTTCAGGCCCAGTGCTCACACATGCTTTTCCCGCAACCTCTCCCAGCCACTAACATAAGGATGTTAGCAGCTACTCCTACAGTCAGGCAGCATGCGGGAGGGTTCTGCCCTGTCCTCAGCTCTCACTGGGAAGCATGTCTTGAAGCCAGCTGTCAACTAGCTGCATTCCTATGGCAGTGAGAAGGTAGCAGTATTCTGAGTCAGGAGGTTCCAAGATTACCAGTCGACTGCACCTGGGGATACCCTCCAGGTCTGCATTGTTACCCTGCGTCTCAGAAGCCTCTGGCAAACGTCTCTGCTGAAGACCTGCGAAACTCACTCTGCAGGCAGTGTCGAACTGTGAGGGACTGAGGCTGAGCTCAACTCTCAGAAGTAAGATGGTTTTGGACAAGGCGTTCAGCTACCTTCTCACATATGGAACTTAGTATGTAGCACCAGTCTACCACAGGAATTACTAGGAAATCGCTGAACTGAGCTTGGAGGCACTAGTCTTGTGTGCCGGGTGATTCCAATTACCTCTCCCAGCACTTCCGTCAAACAGCGAGCCTAGGCCTTTTAGAAGCCAAGGGTACCAGCAGGCTGGATGTGGAGGTACAGGCCATAAGCTCAACTCTCAGAAGTGTGTATGCATGGGAGGCAGATGTCTGCTACCCACTCGGACATGGGAGTTGGAACCTAGCTACACTGTGATTGAAGAAGGCCATTGGAAATCGCTGTATTCAACTCAGATACACGGGAGTTCAGGCCCAGTGCTCACACATGCTTTTCCCGCAACCTCTCCCAGCCACTAACATTAGGATGTTAGCAGCTAATCCTACAGTCAGGCAGGATGCGGGAGGGTTCTGCCCTGTCCTCAGCTCTCACAGGGAAGCATGTCTTGAAGCCAGCTGTCAACTAGCTGCATTCCTATGGCAGTGAGAAGGTAGCAGTACTCTGAGTCAGGAGGTTCCAAGATTACCACTCTACTGCACCTGGAGATACCCTCCAGGTCTGCATTGTTAACTTGTACTCAGAAGCCTCTGGGAATCGTCTCTGGTGAAGACGTGTGAAACTCACTCTGCAGGCAGTGTGGAAGTGTGAGGGACTGAGGGTGGGCTCAACTATCAGAAGTAAGATGCTTTTGGACAAGGCGTTCAGCTACCTTCTCACATATGGAACTTAGTATGTAGCACCTGTCTACCACAAGAATTACTGGGAAATCATGAATTGAGCTTGGAGGCACTCGTCTTGTGTGCCGGGAGATTCCAATTACCTCTCCCAGCACTTCCGTCAAACAGCGAGCCTAGGCCTTTTAGAAGCCAAGGGTACCAGCAGGCTGGATGTGGAGGTAAAGGCCATAAGCTCAACTCTCAGAAGTGTGTATGCATGGGAGGCAGATGTCTGCTACCCGCTCGTACATGGGATTTGGAAACTAGCTACACTCTGGTTGAGGAAAGCCGTTGGAAATCGCTGTATTCAACTCAGATACACGGGAGTTCAGGCCCAGTGCTCACACATGCTTTTCCCGCAACCTCTCCCAGCCACTAACATAAGGATGTTAGCAGCTACTCCTACAGTCAGGCAGCAAGCGGGAGGGTTCTGCCCTGTCGTCAGCTCTCACAGGGAAGCATGTCTTGAAGCCAGCTGTCAACTAGCTGCATTCTATGGCAGTGAGAAGGTAGCAGTATTCTGAGTCAGGAGGTTCCAAGATTACCAGTCGACTGCACCTGGGGATACCCTCCAGGTCTGCATTGTTACCCTGCGTCTCAGAAGCCTCTGGCAAACGTCTCTGCTGAAGACCTGCGAAACTCACACTGCAGGCAGTGTGGAACTGTGAGGGACTGAGGCTGAGCTCAACTCTCAGAAGTAAGATGGTTTTGGACAAGGCGTTCAGCTACCCTCTCACGTATGGAACTTAGTATGTAGCACCAGTCTACCACAGGAATTACTAGGAAATCGCTGAACTGAGCTTGGAGGCACTAGTCTTGTGTGCCGGGTGATTCAAATTACCTCTCCCAGCACTTCCGTCAAACAGCGAGCCTAGGCCTTTTAGAAGCCAAGGGTACCAGCAGGCTGGATGTGGAGGTACAGGCCATAAGCTCAACTCTCAGAAGTGTGTATGCATGGGAGGCAGATGTCTGCTACCCACTCGGACATGGGAGTTGGAACCTAGCTACACTGTGATTGAAGAAGGCCATTGGAAATCGCTGTATTCAACTCAGATACACGGGAGTTCAGGCCCAGTGCTCACACATGCTTTTCCCGCAACCTCTCCCAGCCACTAACATAAGGATGTTAGCAGCTACTCCTACAGTCAGGCAGCATGCGGGAGGGTTCTGCCCTGTCCTCAGCTCTCTCAGGGAAGCATGTCTTGAAGCCAGGTAGCTGTCAACTAGCTGCATTCCTATGGCAGTGAGAAGGTAGCAGTATTCTGAGTCAGGAGGTTCCAAGATTACCAGTCGACTGCACCTGGGGATACCCTCCAGGTCTGCATTGTTACCCTGCGTCTCAGAAGCCTCTGGCAAACGTCTCTGCTGAAGACCTGCGAAACTCACTCTGCAGGCAGTGTGGAACTGTGAGGGACTGAGGGTGAGCTCAACTCTCAGAAGTAAGATGGTTTTGGACAAGGCGTTCAGCTACCCTCTCACGTATGGAACTTAGTATGTAGCACCAGTCTACCACAGGAATTACTAGGAAATCGCTGAACTGAGCTTGGAGGCACTAGTCTTGTGTGCCGGGTGATTCCAATTACCTTTCCCAGCACTTCCGTCAAACAGCGAGCCTAGGCCTTTTAGAAGCCAAGGGTACCAGCAGGCTGGCTGTGGAGGTACAGGCCATAAGCTCAACTCTCAGAAGTGTATATGCATGGGAGGCAGATGTCTGCTACCCACTCGGACATGGGAGTTGGAACCTAGCTACACTGTGATTGAAGAAGGCCATTGGAAATCGCTCTATTCAACTCAGATACACGGGAGTTCAGGCCCAGTGCTCACACATGCTTTTCCCGCAACCTCTCCCAGCCACTAACATTAGGATGTTAGCAGCTACTCCTACAGTCAGGCAGGATGCGGGAGGGTTCTGCCCTGTCCTCAGCTCTCACAGGGAAGCATGTCTTGAAGCCAGCTGTCAACTAGCTGCATTCCTATGGCAGTGAGAAGGTAGCAGTACTCTGAGTCAGGAGGTTCCAAGATTACCACTCTACTGCACCTGGAGATACCCTCCAGGTCTGCATTGTTAACTTGTACTCAGAAGCCTCTGGCAATCGTCTCTGGTGAAGACGTGTGAAACTCACTCTGCACTCAGTGTGGAAGTGTGAGGGACTGAGGGTGTGCTCAACTCTCAGAAGTAAGATGCTTTTGGACAAGGCGTTCAGCTACCTTCTCACATATGTAACTTAGTATGTAGCACATGTCTCCCACAAGAATTACTGGGAAATCGTGAATTGAGCTTGGAGGCACTCGTCTTGTGTGCTGGGAGATTCCAATTACCTCTCCCAGCACTTCCGTCAAACAGCGAGCCTAGGCCTTTTAGAAGCCAAGGGTACCAGCAGGCTGGCTGTGGAGGTACAGGCCATAAGCTCAACTCTCAGAAGTGTGTATGCATGGGAGGCAGATGTCTGCTACCCGCTCGTACATGGGATTTGGAACCTAGCTACACTCTGGTTGAGGAAAGCCGTTGGAAATCGCTGTATTCAACTCAGATACACGGGAGTTCAGGCCCAGTGCTCACACATGCTTTTCCCGCAACCTCTCCCAGCCACTAACATAAGGATGTTAGCAGCTACTCCTACAGTCAGGCAGCATGCGGGAGGGTTCTGCCCTGTCCTCAGCTCTCACAGGGAAGCATGTCTTGAAGCCAGCTGTCAACTAGCTGCATTCCTATGGCAGTGAGAAGGTAGCAGTATTCTGAGTCAGGAGGTTCCAAGATTACCAGTCGACTGCACCTGGGGATACGCTCCAGGTCTGCATTGTTACCCTGCGTCTCAGAAGCCTCTGGCAAACGTCTCTGCTGAAGACCTGCGAAACTCACTCTGCAGGCAGTGTGGAACTGTGAGGGACTGAGGCTGAGCTCAACTCTCAGAAGTAAGATGGTTTTGGACAAGGCGTTCAGCTACCCTCTCACGTATGGAACTTAGTATGTAGCACCAGTCTACCACAGGAATTACTAGGAAATCGCTGAACTGAGCTTGGAGGCACTCGTCTTGTGTGCCGGGAGATTCCAATTACCTCTCCCAGACTTCCGTCAAACAGCGAGCCTAGGCCTTTTAGAAGCCAAGTGTACCAGCAGGCTGGCTGTGGAGGTACAGGCCATAAGCTCAACTCTCAGAAGTGTGTATGCATGGAGGCAGATGTCTGATACCCGCTCGTACATGGGATTTGGAACCTAGCTACACTCTGGTTGAGGAAAGCCGTTGGAAATCGCTGTATTCAACTCAGGTACACGGGAGTTCAGGCCCAGTGCTCACACATGCTTTTCCCGCAACCTCTCCCAGCCACAAACATTAGGATGTTAGCAGCTACTCCTACAGTCAGGCAGCATGCGGGAGGGTTCTGCCCTGTCCTCAGCTCTCTAAGGGAAGCATGTCTTGAAGCCAGCTAGCTGTCAACTAGCTGCATTCCTATGGCAGTGAGAAGGTAGCAGTATTCTCAGTCAGGAGGTTCCAAGATTACCAGTCGATGCACCTGGGGATACCCTCCAGGTCTGCATTGTTACCCTGCGTCTCAGAAGCCTCTGGCAAACGTCCTGGTGAAGACATGTGAAACTCACTCTGCAGGCAGTGTGGAAGAGGGACTGAGGGTGTGCTCAACTCTCAGAAGTAAGATGCTTTTGGACAAGGCGTTCAGCTACCTTCTCACATATGGAACTTAGTATGTAGCACCTGTCTACCACAAGAATTACTGGGAAATCGTGAATTGAGCTTGGAGGCACTCGTCTTGTGTGCCGGGAGATTCCAATTACCTCTCCCAGCACTTCCGTCAAACAGCGAGCCTAGGCCTTTTAGAAGCCAAGGGTACCAGCAGGCTGGCTGTGGAGGTACAGGCCATAAGCTCAACTCTCAGAAGTGTGTATGCATGGGAGGCAGATGTCTGCTACCCGCTCGTACATGGGATTTGGAACCTAGCTACACTCTGGTTGAGGAAAGCCGTTGGAAATCGCTGTATTCAACTCAGATACACGGGAGTTCAGGCCCAGTGCTCACACATGCTTTTCGCGCAACCTCTACCAGCCACTAACATAAGGATGTTAGCAGCTACTCCTACAGTCAGGCAGCATGCGGGAGGGTTCTGCCCTGTACTCAGCTCTCACAGGGAAGCATGTCTTGAAGCCAGCTGTCAACTAGCTGCATTCATATGGCAGTGAGAAGGTAGCAGTATTCTGAGTCAGGAGGATCCAAGATTACCAGTCGACTGCACCTGGGGATACCCTCCAGGTCTGCATTGTTACCCTGCGTCTCAGAAGCCTCTGGCAAACGTCTCTGCTGAAGAACTGCGAAACTCACTCTGCAGGCAGTGTGGAACTGTGAGGGACTGAGGCTGAGCTCAACTCTCAGAAGTAAGATGGTTTTGGACAAGGCGTTCAGCTACCCTCTCACGTATGGAACTTAGTATGTAGCACCAGTCTACCACAGGAATTACTAGGAAATCGCTGAACTGAGCTTGGAGGCACTAGTCTTGTGTGCCGTGTGATTCCAATTACCTCTCCCAGCACTTCCGTCAAACAGCGAGCCTAGGCCTTTTAGAAGCCAAGGGTACCAGCAGGCTGGATGTGGAGGTACAGGCCATAAGCTCAACTCTCAGAAGTGTGTATGCATGGGAGGCAGATGTCTGCTACCCACTCGGACATGGGAGTTGGAACCTAGCTACACTGTGATTGAAGAAGGCCATTGGAAATCGCTCTATTCAACTCAGATACACGGGAGTTCAGGCCCAGTGCTCACACATGCTTTTCCCGCAACCTCTCCCAGCCACTAACATTAGGATGTTAGCAGCTACTCCTACAGTCAGGCAGGATTCGGGAGGGTTCTGCCCTGTCCTCAGCTCTCACAGGGAAGCATGTCTTGAAGCCAGCTGTCAACTACCTGCATTCCTATGGCAGTGAGAAGGTAGCAGTACTCTGAGTCAGGAGGTTCCAAGATTACCACTCTACTGCACCTGGAGATACCCTCCAGGTCTGCATTGTTAACTTGTACTCAGAAGCCTCTGGCAATCGTCCTGTGAGGACGTGTGAAACTCAATCTGCAGGCAGTGTGGAAGTGTGAGGGACTGAGGGTGGGCTCAACACTCAGAAGTAAGATGCTTTTGGACAAGGCGTTCAGCTACCTACTCACGTATGGAACTTAGTATGTAGCACCAGTCTACCACAGGAATTAGTAGGAAATCGCTGAACTGAGCTTGGAGGCACTAGTCTTGTGTGCCGGGTGATTCCAATTACCTCTCCCAGCACTTCCGCCAAACAGCGAGCCTAGGCCTTTTAGAAGCCAAGGGTACCAACAGGCTGGATGTGGAGATTCAGGCCATAAGCTCAACTCTCAGAAGTGTGTATGCATGGAGGCAGATGTCTGCTACCCGCTCGTACATGGGATTTGGAACCTAGCTACACTCTGGTGGAGGAAAGCCGTTGGAAATCGCTGTATTCAACTCAGGTACACGGGAGTTCAGGCCCAGTGCTCACACATGCTTTTCCCGCAACCTCTCCCAGCCACTAATATAAGGATGTTAGCAGCTACTCCTACAGTCAGGCAGCATGAAGGGGGTTCTGCCCTGTCCTCAGCTCTCACAGGGAAGCAAGTCTTGAAGCCAGCTGTCAACTAGCTGCATTCCCTTGGCAGTGAGAAGGTAGCAGTATTCTGAGTCAGGAGGTTCCAAGATTACCAGTCGACTGCACCTGGGGATACCCTCCAGGTCTGCATTGTTACCCTGCGTCTCAGTAGCCTCTGGCAAACGTCTCTGCTGAAGACCTGCGAAACTCACTCTGCAGTCAGTGTCGAACTGTGAGGGACTGAGGCTGAGCTCAACTCTCAGAAGTAAGATGGTTTTGGACAAGGCGTTCAGCTACCCTCTCACGTATGGAACTTAGTATGTAGCACCAGTCTACCACAGGAATTACTAGGAAATCGCTGAACTGAGCTTGGAGGCACTAGTCTTGTGTGCCGGGTGATTCCAATTACCTCTCCCAGCACTTCCGTCAAACAGCGAGCCTAGGCCTTTTAGACGCCAAGGGTACCAGCAGGCTGGATGTGGAGGTACAGGCCATAAGCTCAACTCTCAGAAGTGTGTATGCATGGGAGGCAGATGTCTGCTACCCGCTCGTACATGGGATTTGGAACCTAGCTACACTCTGGTTGAGGAAAGTCGTTGGAAATCGCTGTATTCAACTCAGATACACGGGAGTTCAGGCCCAGTGCTCAAACATGCTTTTCCCACAACCTCTCCCAGCCACTAACATAAGGATGTTAGCAGCTACTCCTACAGTCAGGCAGCATGCGGGAGGGTTCTGCCCTGTCCTCAGCTCTCACAGGGAAGCATGTCTTGAAGCCAGCTGTCAACTAGCTGCATTCCTATGGCAGTGAGAAGGTAGCAGTATTCTGAGTCAGGAGGTTCCAAGATTACCAGTCGACTGCACCTGGGGATACCCTCCAGGTCTGCATTGTTACCCTGCGTCTCAGAAGCCTCTGGCAAACGTCTCTGCTGAAGACCTGCGAAACTCACTCTGCAGGCAGTGTGGAACTGTGAGGGAGTGAGGCTGAGCTCAACTCACAGAAGTAAGATGGTTTTGGACAAGGCGTTCAGCTACCCTCTCACGTATGGAACTTAGTATGTAGCACCAGTCTACCACAGGAATTACTAGGAAATCGCTGAACTGAGCTTGGAGGCACTAGTCTTGTGTGCCGGGTGATTCCAATTACCTCTCCCAGCCCTTCCGTCAAACAGCGAGCCTAGGCCTTTTAGAAGCCAAGGGTACCAGCAGGCTGGATGTGGAGGTACAGGCCATAAGCTCAACTCTCAGAAGTGTGTATGCATGGGAGGCAGATGTCTGCTACCCACTCGGACATGGGAGTTGGAACCTACCTACACTGTGATTGAAGAAGGCCATTGGAAATCGCTCTATTCAACTCAGATACACGGGAGTTCAGGCCCAGTGCTCACACATGCTTTTCCCGCAACCTCTCCCAGCCACTAACATTAGGATGTTAGCAGCTACTCCTACAGTCAGGCAGGATGCGGGAGGGTTCTGCCCTGTCCTCAGCTCTCACAGGGAAGCATGTCTTGAAGCCAGCTGTCAACTAGCTGTATTCCTATGGCAGTGAGAAGGTAGCAGTACTCTGAGTCAGGAGGTTCCAAGATTACCACTCTACTGCACCTGGAGATACCCTCCAGGTCTGCATTGTTAACTTGTACTAAGAAGCCTCTGGCAATCGTCTCTGGTGAAGACGTGTGAAACTCACTCTGCAGGCAGTGTGGAACTGTGAGGGACTGAGGGTGGGCTCAACTCTCAGAAGTAAGATGCTTTTGGACAAGGCGTTCAGCTACCATCTCACATATGGAACTTAGTATGTAGCACCAGTCTACCACAGGAATTACTAGGAAATCGCTGAACTGAGCTTGGAGGCACTCGTCTTGTGTGCCGGGAGATTCCAATTACCTCTCCCAGACTTCCGTCAAACAGCGAGCCTAGGCCTTTTAGAAGCCAAGTGTACCAGCAGGCTGGCTGTGGAGGTACAGGCCATAAGCTCAACTCTCAGAAGTGTGTATGCATGGGAGGCAGATGTCTGCTACCCGCTCGTACATGGGATTTGGAACCTAGCTACACTCTGGTTGAGGAAAGCCGTTGGAAATTGCTGTATTCAACTCAGATACACGGGAGTTCAGGCCCAGTGCTCACACATGCTTTTCCCGCAACCTCTCCCAGCCACTAACATAAGGATGTTAGCAGCTACTCCTACAGTCAGGCAGCATGCGGGAGGGTTCTGCCCTGTCCTCAGCTCTCACAGGGAAGCATGTCTTGAAGCCAGCTGTCAACTAGCTGCATTCCTATGGCAGTGAGAAGGTAGCAGTATTCTGAGTCAGGAGGTTCCAAGATTACCAGTCGACTGCACCTGGGGATACCCTCCAGGTCTGCATTGTTACCCTGCGTCTCAGAAGCCTCTGGCAAACGTCTCTGCTGAAGACCTGCGAAACTCACTCTGCAGGCAGTGTGGAACTGTGAGGGACTGAGGCTGAGCTCAACTCTCAGAAGTAAGATGGTTTTGGACAAGGCGTTCAGCTACCCTCTCACGTATGGAACTTAGTATGTAGCACCAGTCTACCACAGGAATTACTAGGGAATCGCTGAACTGAGCTTGGAGCCACTAGTCTTGTGTGCCGGGTGATTCCAATTACCTCTCCCAGCACTTCCGTCAAACAGAGAGCCTAGGCCTTTTAGAAGCCAAGGGTACCAGCAGGCTGGATGTGGAGGTACAGGCCATAAGCTCAACTCTCAGAAGTGTGTATGCATGGGAGGCAGATGTCTGCTACCCACTCGGACATGGGAGTTGGAACCTAGCTACACTGTGATTGAAGAAGGCCATTGGAAATCGCTCTATTCAACTCAGATACACGGGAGTTCAGGCCCAGTGCTCACACATGCTTTTCCCGCAACCTCTCCCAGCCACTAACATTAGGATGTTAGCAGCTACTCCTACAGTCAGGCAGGATGCGGGAGGGTTCTGCCCTGTCCTCAGCTCTCACAGGGAAGCATGTCTTGAAGCCAGCTGTCAACTAGCTGCATTCCTATGGCAGTGAGAAGGTAGCAGTACTCTGAGTCAGGAGGTTCCAAGATTACCACTCTACTGCACCTGGAGATACCCTCCAGGTCTGCATTGTTAACTTGTACTCAGAAGCCTCTTGCAATCGTCTCTGGTGAAGACGTGAGAAACTCTCTCTGCAGGCAGTGTGGAAATGTGAGGGACTGAGGGTGTGCTCAACTCTCAGAAGTAAGATGCTTTTGGACAAGGCGTTCAGCTACCTTCTCACATATGGAACTTAGTATGTAGCACCTGTCTACCACAAGAATTACTGGGAAATCGTGAATTGAGCTTGGAGGCACTCGTCTTGTGTGCCGGGAGATTCCAATTACCTCTCCCAGCACTTCCGTCAAACAGCGAGCCTAGGCCTTTTAGAAGTCAAGGGTACCAGCAGGCTGGATGTGGAGGTACAGTCCATAAGCTCAACTCTCAGAAGTGTGTATGCATGGGAGGCAGATGTCTGCTACCCGCTCGTACATGGGATTTGGAACCTAGCAACACTCTGGTTGAGGAAAGCCGTTGGAAATCGCTGTATTCAACTCAGATACACGGGAGTTCAGGCCCAGTGCTCACACATGCTTTTCCCGCAACCTCTCCAGGCCACTAACATAAGGATGTTAGCAGCTACTCCTACAGTCAGGCAGCATGCGGGAGGGTTCTGCCCTGTCCTCAGCTCTCACAGGGAAGCATGTCTTGAAGCCAGCTGTCAACTAGCTGCATTCCTATGGCAGTGAGAAGGTAGCAGTATTCTGAGTCAGGAGGTTCCAAGATTACCAGTCGACTGCACCTGGGGATACCCTCCAGGTCTGCATTGTTACCCTGCCTCTCAGAAGCCTCTGGCAAACGTCTCTGCTGAAGACCTGCGAAACTCACTCTGCAGGCAGTGTGGAACTGTGAGGGACTGAGGCTGAGCTCAACTCTCAGAAGTAAGATTGTTTTGGACAAGGCGTTCAGCTACCATCTCACGTATGGAACTTAGTATGTAGCAGCAGTCTACCACAGGAATTACTAGGAAATCGCTGAACTGAGCTTGGAGGCACTAGTCTTGTGTGCCGGGTGATTCCAATTACCTCTCCCAGCACTTCCGTCAAACAGCGAGCCTAGGCCTTTTAGAAGCCAAGGGTACCAGCAGGCTGGCTGTGGAGGTACAGGCCATAAGCTCAACTCTCAGAAGTGTGTATGCATGGGAGGCAGATGTCTGCTACCCCCTCGTACATGGGATTTGGAACCTAGCTACACTCTGGTTGAGGAAAGCCGTTGGAAATCGCTGTATTCAACTCAGATACACGGGAGTTCAGGCCCAGTGCTCACACATGCTTTTCCCGCAACCTCTCCCAGCCACTAACATAAGGATGTTAGCAGCTACTCCTACAGTCAGGCAGCATGCGGGAGGGTTCTGCCCTGTCCACAGCTCTCACAGGGAAGCATGTCTTGAAGCCAGCTGTCAACTAGCTGCATTCCTATGGCAGTGAGAAGGTAGCAGTATTCTGAGTCAGGAGGTTCCAAGATTACCAGTCGACTGCACCTGGGGATACCCTCCAGGTCTGCATTGTTACCCTGCGTCTCAGAAGCCTCTGGCAAACGTCTCTGCTGAAGACCTGCGAAACTCACTCTGCAGGCAGTGTCGAACTGTGAGGGACGGAGGCTGAGCTCAACTCTCAGAAGTAAGATGGTTTTGGACAAGGCGTTCAGCTACCCTCTCACGTATGGAACTTAGTATGTAGCACCAGTCTACCACAGGAATTACTAGGAAATCGCTGAACTGAGCTTGGAGGCACTAGTCTTGTGTGCCGGGTGATTCCAATTACCTCTCCCAGCACTTCCGTCAAACAGCGAGCCTAGGCCTTTTAGAAGCCAAGAGTACCAGCAGGCTGGATGTGGAGGTACAGGCCATAAGCTCAACTCTCAGAAGTGTGTATGCATGGGAGGCAGATGTCTGCTACCCACTCGGACATGGGAGTTGGAACCTAGCTACACTGTGATTGAAGAAGGCCATTGGAAATCGCTCTATTCAACTCAGATACACGGGAGTTCAGGCCCAGTGCTCACACATGCTTTTCCCACAACCTCACCCAGCCACTAACATTAGGATGTTAGCAGCTACTCCTACAGTCAGGCAGGATGCGGGAGGGTTCTGCCCTGTCCTCAGCTCTCACAGGGAAGCATGTCTTGAAGCCAGCTGTCAACTAGCTGCATTCCTATGGCAGTGAGAAGGTAGCAGTACCCTGAGTCAGGAGGTTCCAAGATTACCACTCTACTGCACCTGGAGATACCCTCCAGGTCTGCATTGTTAACTTGTACTCAGAAGCCTCTGGCAATCGTCCTGGTGAAGACGTGTGAAACTCACTCTGCAGGCAGTGTGGAAGTGTGAGGGACTGAGGGTGTGCTCAACTCTCAGAAGTAAGATGCTTTTGGACAAGGCGTTCAGCTACATTCTCACATATGGAACTTAGTATGTAGCTCCTGTCTACCACAAGAATTACTGGGAAATCGTGAATTGAGCCTGGAGGCACTCGTGTTGTGTGCCGGGATATTCCAATTACCTCTCCCAGCACTTCCGTCAAACAGCGAGCCTAGGCCTTTTAGAAGCCAAGGGTACCAGCAGGCTGGATATGGAGGTACAGGCCATAAGCTCAACTCTCAGAAGTGTGTATGCATGGGAGGCAGATGTCTGCTACCCGCTCGTACATGGGATTTGGAACCTAGCTACACTCTGGTTGAGGAAAGCCGTTGGAAATCGCTGTATTCAACTCAGATACACGGGAGTTCAGGCCAAGTGCTCACACATGCTTTTCCCGCAACCTCTCCCAGCCACTAACATAAGGATGTTAGCAGCTACTCCTACAGTCAGGCAGCATGCGGGAGGGTTCTGCCCTGTCCTCAGCTCTCACAAGGAAGCATGTCTTGAAGCCAGCTGTCAACTAGCTGCATTCCTATGGCAGTGAGAAGGTAGCAGTATTCTGAGTCAGGAGGTTCCAAGATTACCAGTCGACTGCACCTGGGGATACCCTCCAGGTCTGCATTGTTACCCTGCGTCTCAGAAGCCTCTGGCAAACGTCTCTGCTGAAGACCTGCGAAACTCACTCTGCAGGCAGTGTGGAACTGTGAGGGACTGAGGCTGAGCTCAACTCTCAGAAGTAAGATTGTTTTGGACAAGGCGTTCAGCTACCCTCTCACGTATGGAACTTAGTATGTAGCACCAGTCTCCCACAGGAATTACTAGGAAATCGCTGAACTGAGCTTGAAGGCACTCGTCTTGTGTGCCGGGTGATTCCAATTACCTCTCCCAGCACTTCCGTCAAACAGCGAGCCTAGGCCTTTTAGAAGCCAAGGGTACCAGCAGGCTGGATGTGGAGGTACAGGCCATAAGCTCAACTCTCAGAAGTGTGTATGCATGGGAGGCAGATGTCTGCTACCCACTCGGACATGGGAGTTGGAACCTAGCTACACTGTGATTGAAGAAGGCCATTGGAAATCGCTGTATTCAACTCAGATACACGGGAGTTCAGGCCCAGTGCTCACAAATGCTTTTCCCGCAACATCTCCCAGCCACTAACATTAGGATGTTAGCAGCTACTCCTACAGTCAGGCAGGATGCGGGAGGGTTCTGCCCTGTCCTCAGCTCTCACAGGGAAGCATGTCTTGAAGCCAGCTGTCAACTAGCTGCATTCCTATGGCAGTGAGAAGGTAGCAGTACTCTGAGTCAGGAGGTTCCAAGATTACCACTCTACTGCACCTGGAGTACCCTCCAGGTCTGCATTGTTAACTTGTACTCAGAAGCCTCTGGCAATCGTCTCTGGTGAAGACGTGTGAAACTCACTCTGCAGGCAGTGTGGAAGTGTGAGGGACTGAGGGTGTGCTCAACTCTCAGAAGTAAGATGCTTTTGGACAAGGCGTTCAGCTACCTTCTCACATATGGAACTTAGTATGTAGCACCTGTCTACCACAAGAATTACTGGGAAATCGTGAATTGAGCTTGGAGGCACTCGTCTTGTGTGCCGGGAGATTCCAATTACCTCTCCCAGCACTTCCGTCAAACAGCAAGCCTAGGCCTTTTAGAAGCCAAGGGTACCAGCAGGCTGGCTGTGGAGGTACAGGCCATAAGCTCAACTCTCAGAAGTGTGTATGCATGTGAGGCAGATGTCTGCTACCCGCTCGTACATGGGATTTGGAACCTAGCTACACTCTGGTTGAGGAAAGCCGTTGGAAATCGCTGTATTCAACTCAGATACACGGGAGTTCAGGCCCAGTGCTCACACATGCTTTTCCCGCAACATCTCCCAGCCACTAACATAAGGATGTTAGCAGCTACTCCTACAGTAAGGCAGCATGCGGGAGGGTTCTGCCCTGTCCTCAGCTCTCACAGGGAAGCATGTCTTGAAGCCAGCTGTCAACTAGCTGCATTCCTATGGCAGTGAGAAGGTAGCAGTATTCTGAGTCAGGAGGATCCAAGATTACCAGTCGACTGCACCTGGGGATACCCTCCAGGTCTGCATTGTTACCCTGCGTCTCAGAAGCCTCTGGCAAACGTCTCTGCTGAAGACCTGCGAAACTCACTCTGCAGGCAGTGTGGAACTGTGAGGGACTGAGGCTGAGCTCAACTCTCAGAAGTAAGATGGTTTTGGACAAGGCGTTCAGCTACCCTCTCACGTATGGAACTTAGTATGTAGCACCAGTCTACCACAGGAATTACTAGGAAATCGCTGAACTGAGCTTGGAGGCACTAGTCTTGTGTGCCGGGTGATTCCAATTACCTCTCCCAGCACTTCCGTCAAACAGCGATCCTAGGCCTTTTAGAAGCCAAGAGTACCAGCAGGCTGGATGTGGAGGTACAGGCCATAAGCTCAACTCTCAGAAGTGTGTATGCATGGGAGGCAGATGTCTGCTACCCAGTCGGACATGGGAGTTGGAACCTACCTACACTTTGATTGAAGAAGGCCATTGGAAATCGCTGTATTCAACTCAGATACACGGGAGTTCAGGCCCAGTGCTCACACATGCTTTTCCCGCAACCTCTCCCAGGCAGTAACATTAGGATGTTAGCAGCTACTCCTACAGTCAGGCAGGATGCGGGAGGGTTCTGCCCTGTCCTCAGCTCTCACAGGGAAGCATGTCTAAAAGCCAGCTGTCAACTAGCTGCATTCCTATGGCAGTGAGAAGGTAGCAGTACTCTGAGTCAGGAGGTTCCAAGATTACCACTCTACTGCACCTGGAGATACCCTCCAGGTCTGCATTGTTAACTTGTACTCAGAAGCCTCTGGCAATCGTCCTGGTGAAGACGTGTGAAACTCACTCTGCAGGCAGTGTGGAAGTGTGAGGGACTGAGGGTGTGCTCAACTCTCAGAAGTAAGGTGCTTTTGGACAAGGCGTTCAGCTACCTTCTCACATATGGAACTTAGTATGTAGCACCTGTCTACCACAAGAATTACTGGGAAATCGTGAATTGAGCTTGGAGGCACTTGTCGTGTGTGCCGGGAGATTCCAATTACCTCTCCCAGCACTTCCGTCAAACAGCGAGCCTAGGCCTTTTAGAAGCCAAGGGTACCAGCCGGCTGGATGTGGAGGTACAGGCCATAAGCTCAACTCTCAGAAGTGTGTATGCATGGGAGGCAGATGTCTGCTACCCGCTCGTACATGGGATTTGGAACCCAGCTACACTCTGGTTGAGGAAAGCCGTTGGAAATCGCTGTATTCAACTCAGGTACACGGGAGTTCAGGCCCAGTGCTCACACATGCTTTTCCCGCAACCTCTCCCAGCCACTAACATAAGGATGTTAGCAGCTATTCCTACAGTCAGGCAGCATGCGGGAGGGTTCTGCCCTGTCCTCAGCTCTCACAGGGAAGCATGTTTTGAAGCCAGCTGTCAACTAGCTGCATTCCTATGGCAGTGAGAAGGTAGCAGTATTCGGAGTCAGGAGGTTCCAAGATTACCAGTCGACTGCACCTGGGGATACCCTCCAGGTCTGCATTGTTACCCTGCGTCTCAGAAGCCTCTGGCAAACGTCTCCCCTGAAGACCTGCGAAAATCACTCTGCAGGCAGTGTCGAACTGTGAGGGACTGAGGCTGAGCTCAACTCTCAGAAGTAAGATGGTTTTGGACAAGGCGTTCACCTACCCTCTCACGTATGGAACTTAGTATGTAGCACCAGTCTACCACAGGAATTACTAGGAATCGCTGAACTGAGCTTGGAGGCACTAGTCTTGTGTGCCGGGTGATTCCAATTACCTCTCCCAGCACTTCCCTCAAACAGCGAGCCTAGGCCTTTTAGAAGCCAAGGGTACCAGCAGGCTGGATGTGGAGGTACAGGCCATAAGCTCAACTCTCAGAAGTGTGTATGCATGGGAGGCAGAAGTCTGCTACCCCTCGTACATGGGATTTGGACCCTAGCTACACTCTGGTTGAGGAAAGCCGTTGGAAATCGCTGTATTCAACTCAGATACACGGGAGTTCAGGCCCAGTGCTCACACATGCTTTTCCCGCAACCTCTCCCAGCCACTAACATAAGGATGTTAGCAGCTACTCCTACAGTCAGGCAGCATGCGGGAGGGTTCTGCCCTGTCCTCAGCTCTCACAGGGAAGCATGTCTTGAAGCCAGCTGTCAACTAGCTGCATTTCTATGGCAGTGAGAAGGTTGCAGTATTCTGAGTCAGGAGGTTCCAAGATTACCAGTCGACGGCACTTGGGGATACCCTCCAGGTCTGCATTGTTACCCTGCGTCTCAGAAGCCTCTGGCAAACGTCTCTGCTGAAGATCTGCGCAACTCACTCTGCAGGCAGTGTGGAACTGTGAGGGACTGAGGCGGAGCTCAACTCTCAGAAGTAAGATGGTTTTGGACAAGGCGTTCAGCTACCCTCTCACGTATGGAACTTAGTATGTAGCACCAGTCTACCACAGGAATTACTAGGAAATCGCTGAACTGAGCTTGGAGGCACTAGTCTTGTGTGCCGGGTGATTCCAATTACCTCTCCCAGCACTTCCGTCAAACAGCGAGCCTAGGCCTTTTAGAAGCCAAGGGTACCAGCAGGCTGGATGTGGAGGTACAGGCCATAAGCTCAACTCTCAGAAGTGTGTATGCATGGGAGGCAGATGTCTGCTACCCACTCGGACATGGGAGTTGGAACCTAGCTACACTGTGATTGAAGAAGGCCATTGGAAATCGCTGTATTCAACTCAGATACACGGGAGTTCAGGCCCAGTGCTCACACATGCTTTTCCCGCAACCTCTCCCAGCCACTAACATTAGGATGTTAGCAGCTACTCCTACAGTCAGGCAGGATGCGGGAGGGTTCTGCCCTGTCCTCAGCTCTCACAGGGAAGCATGTCTTGAAGCCAGCTGTCAACTAGCTGCATTCCTATGGCAGTGAGAAGGTTGCAGTACTCTGAGTCAGGAGGTTCCAAGATTACCACTCTACTGCACCTGGAGATACCCTCCAGGTCTGCATTGTTAACTTGTACTCAGAAGCCTCTGGCAATCGTGCTGGTGAAGACGTGTGAAACTCACTCTGCAGGCAGTGTGGAAGTGTGAGGGACTGAGGGTGTGCTCAACTCTCAGAAGAAAGATGCTTTTGGACAAGGCGTTCAGCTACCTTCTCACATATGGAACTTAGTATGTAGCACCTGTCTACCACAAGAATTACTGGGAAATCGTGAATTAAGATTGGAGGCACTCGTCTTGTGTGCCGGGAGATTCCAATTACCTCTCCCAGCACTTCCGTCAAACAGCGAGCCTAGGCCTTTTAGAAGCCAAGGGTACCAGCAGGCTGGCTGTGGAGGTACAGGCCATAAGCTCAACTCTCAGAAGTGTGTATGCATGGGAGGCAGATGTCTGCTACCCGCTCGTACATGGGATTTTGAACCTAGCTACACTCTGGTTGAGGAAAGCCGTTGGAAATCGCTGTATTCAACTCAGATACACGGGAGTTCAGGCCCAGTGCTCACACATGCTTTTCCCGCAACCTTTCCCAGCCACTAACATAAGGATGTTAGCAGCTACTCCTACAGTCAGGCAGCATGCGGGAGGGTTCTGCCCTGTCCTCAGCTCTCACAGGGAAGCATGTCTTGAAGCCAGCTGTCAACTAGCTGCATTCCTATGGCAGTGAGAAGGTAGCAGTACTCTGAGTCAGGAGGTTCCAAGATTACCACTCTACTGCACCTGGAGATACCCTCCAGGTCTGCATTGTTACCTTGTACTCAGAACCCTCTGGCAATCGTCCTGGTGAAGACGTGTGAAACTCACTCTGCAGGCAGTGTGGAAGTGTGAGGGACTGAGGGTGTGCTCAACTCTCAGAAGTAAGATGCTTTTGGACAAGGCGTTCAGCTACCTTCTCACATATGGAACTTAGTATGTAGCACCTGTCTACCACAAGAATTACTGGGAAATCGTGATTTGAGCTTGGAGGCACTCGTCTTGTGTGCCGGGAGATTCCAATTACCTCTCCCAGCACTTCCGTCAAACAGCGAGCCTAGGCCTTTTAGAAGCCAAGGGTACCAGCAGGCTGGCTGTGGAGGTACAGGCCATAAGCTCAACTCTCAGAAGTGTGTATGCATGGGAGGCAGATGTCTGCTACCCGCTCGTACATGGGATTTGGAAACTAGCTACACTCTGGTTGAGGAAAGCCGTTGGAAATCGCTGTATTCAACTCAGGTACACGGGAGTTCAGGCCCAGTGCTCACAAATGCTTTTCCCGCAACCTCTTCCAGCCACTAACATAAGGATGTTAGCAGCTACTCCTACAGTCAGGCAGCATGCGGGAGGGTTCTGCCCTGTCCTCAGCTCTCACAGGGAAGCATGTCTTGAAGCCAGCTGTCAACTAGCTGCATTCCTATGGCAGTGAGAAGGTAGCAGTATTCTGAGTCAGGAGGTTCCAAGATTACCAGTCGACTGCACCTGGGGATACCCTCCAGGTCTGCATTGTTACCCTGCGTCTCAGAAGCCTCTGGCAAACGTCTCTGCTGAAGACCTGCGAAACTCACTCTGCAGGCAGTGTGGAACTGTGAGGGACTGAGGCTGAGCTCAACTCTCAGAAGTAAGATGGTTTTGGACAAGGCGTTCAGCTACCCTCTCACGTATGGAACTTAGTATGTAGCACCAGTCTACCACCGGAATTACTAGGAAATCGCTGAACTGAGCTTGGAGGCACTAGTCTTGTGTGCCGGGTGATTCCAATTACCTCTCCCAGCACTTCCGTCAAACAGCGAGCCTAGACCTTTTAGAATCCAAGGGTACCAGCAGGCTGGATGTGGAGGTACAGGCCATAAGCTCAACTCTCAGAAGTGTGTATGCATGGGAGGCAGATGTCTGCTACCCGCTCGTACATGGGATTTGGAACCTAGCTACACTGTGATTGAAGAAGGCCATTGGAAATCGCTGTATTCAACTCAGATACACGGGAGTTCAGGCCCAGTGCTCACACATGCTTTTCCCGCAACCTCTCACAGCCACTAACATAAGGATGTTAGCAGCTACTCCTACAGTCAGGCAGCATGCGGGAGGGTTCTGCCCTGTCCTCAGCTCTCACAGGGAAGCATGTCTTGAAGCCAGCTGTCAACTAGCTGCATTCCTATGGCAGTGAGAAGGTAGCAGTATTCTGAGTCAGGAGGTTCCAAGATTACCAGTCGACTGCACCTGGGGATACCCTCCAGGTCTGCATTGTTACCCTGCGTCTCAGAAGCCTCTGGCAAACGTCTCTGCTGAAGACCTGTGAAACTCACTCTGCAGGCAGTGTGGAACTGTGAGGGACTGAGGCTGAGCTCAACTCTCAGAAGTAAGATGGTTTTGGACAAGGCGTTCAGCTACCCTCTCACGTATGGAACTTAGTATGTAGCACCAGTCTACCACAGGAATTACTAGGAAATCGCTGAACTGAGCTTGGAGGCACTAGTCTTGTGTGCCGTGTGATTCCAATTACCTCTCCCAGCACTTGCGTCAAACAGCGAGCCTAGGCCTTTTAGAAGCCAAGGGTACCAGCAGGCTGGCTGTGGAGGTACAGGCCATAAGCTCAACTCTCAGAAGTGTGTATGCATGGGAGGCAGATGTCTGCTACCCGCTCGTACATGGGATTTGGAACCTAGCTACACTCTGGTTGAGGAAAGCCGTTGGAAATCGCTGTATTCAACTCAGATACACGGGAGTTCAGGCCCAGTGCTCACACATGCTTTTCCCGCAACCTCTCCCAGCCACTAACATAAGGATGTTAGCAGCTACTCCTACAGTCAGGCAGGATGCGGGAGGGTTCTGCCCTGTCCTCAGCTCTCACAGGGAAGCATGTCTTGAAGCCAGCTGTCAACTAGCTGCATTCGTATGGCAGTGAGAAGGTAGCAGTATTCTGAGTCAGGAGGTTCCAAGATTACCAGTCGACTGCACCTGGGGATACCCTCCAGGTCTGCATTGTTACCCTGCGTCTCAGAAGCCTCTGGCAAACGTCTCTGCTGAAGACCTGCGAAACTCACTCTGCAGGCAGTGTCGAACTGTGAGGGACTGAGGCTGAGCTCAATTCTCCGAAGTAAGATGATTTTGGACAAGGCGTTCAGCTACCCTCTCACGTATGGAACTTAGCATGTAGCACCAGTCTACCACAGGAATTACTAGGAAATCGCTGAACTGAGCTTGGAGGCACTAGTCTTGTGTGCCGGGTGATTCCATTACCTCTCCCAGCACTTCCGTCAAACAGCGAGCCTAGGCCTTTTAGAAGCCAAGGGTACCAGCAGGCTGGATGTGGAGGTACAGACCATAAGCTCAACTCTCAGAAGTGTGTATGCATGGGAGGCAGATGTCTGCTACCCGCTCGTACATGGGATTTGGAACCTATCTACACTCTGGATGAGGAAAGGCGTTGGAAATCGCTGTATTCAACTCAGGTACACGTGAGTTCAGGCCCAGTGCTCACACATGCTTTTCCCGCAACCTCTCCCAGCCACTAACATAAGGATGTTAGCAGCTACTCCTACAGTCAGGAAGCATGCGGGAGGGTTCTGCCCTGTCCTCAGCTCTCACAGGGAAGCATGTCTTGAAGCCAGCTGTGAACTAGCTGCATTCCTATGGCAGTGAGAAGGTAGCAGTATTCGGAGTCAGGAGGTTCCAAGATTACCAGTCGACTGCACCTGGGGATACCCTCCAGGTCTGCATTGTTACCCTGCGTCTCAGAAGCCTCTGGCAAACGTCTCTGCTGAAGACCTGCGAAACTCACTCTGCAGGCAGTGTCGAACTGTGAGGGACTGAGGCTGAGCTCAACTCTCAGAAGTAAGATGGTTTTGGACAAGGCGTTCAGCTACCCTCTCACGTATGGAACTTAGTATGTAGCACCAGTCTACCACAGGAATTACTAGGAAATCGCTGAACTGAGCTTGGAGGCACTAGTCTTGTGTGCCGGGTGATTCCAATTACCTCTCCCAGCACTTCCCCCAAACAGTGAGCCTAGGCCTTTTACAAGCCAAGGGTACCAGCAGGCTGGATGTGGAGGTACAGGCCATAAGCACAACTCTCAGAAGTGTGTATGCTCGGGAAGCAGATATCTGCTACCCGCTCGTACATGGGATTTGGAACCTAGCTACACTCTTGTTGAGGAAAGCCGTTGGAAATCGCTGTATTCAACTCAGATACACGGGAGTTCAGGCCCAGTGCTCACACATGCTTTTCCCGCAACCTCTCCCAGCCACTAACATAAGGATGTTAGCAGCTACTCCTACAGTCAGGCAGCATGCGGGAGGGTTCTGCCCTGTCCTCAGCTCTCACAGGGAAGCATGTCTTGAAGCCAGCTGTCAACTAGCTGCATTCCGATGGCAGTGAGAAGGTAGCAGTATTCTGAGTCAGGAGGTTCCAAGATTACCAGTCGACTGCACCTGGGGATACCCTCCAGGTCTGCATTGTTACCCTGCGTCTCAGAAGCCTCTGGCAAACGTCTCTGCTGAAGACCTGCGAAACTCACTCTGCAGGCAGTGTGGAACTGTGAGGGACTGAGGCTGAGCTCAACTCTCAGAAGTAAGATGGTTTTGGACAAGGCGTTCAGCTACCCTCTCACGTATGGAACTTAGTATGTAGCACCAGTCTACCACAGGAATTACTAGGAAATCGCTGAACTGAGCTTGGAGGCACTAGTCTTGTGTGCCGGGTGATTCCAATTACCTCTCCCAGCACTTCCGTCAAACAGCGAGCCTAGGCCTTTTAGAAGCCAAGGGTACCAGCAGGCTGGATGTGGAGGTACAGGCCATAAGCTCAACTCTCAGAGGTGTGTATGCATGGGAGGCAGATGTCTGCTACCCACTCGGACATGGGAGTTGGAAACTAGCTACACTGTGATTGAAGAAGGCCATTGGAAATCGCTGTATTCAACTCAGATACACGGGAGTTCAGGCCCAGTGCTCACACATGCTTTTCCCGCAACCTCTCCCAGCCACTAACATAAGGATGTTAGCAGCTACTCCTACAGTCAGGCAGCATGCGGGAGGGTTCTGCCCTGTCCTCAGCTCTCACAGGGAAGCATGTCTTGAAGCCAGCTGTCAACTAGCTTCATTCCTATGGCAGTGAGAAGGTAGCAGTATTCTGAGTCAGGAGGTTCCAAGATTACCAGTCGACTGCACCTGGGGATACCCTCCAGGTCTGCATTGTTACCCTGCGTCTCAGAAGCCTCTGGCAAACGTCTCTGCTGAAGACCTGCGAAACTCACTCTGCAGGCAGTGTGGAACTGTGAGGGACTGAGGCTGAGCTCAACTCTCAGAAGTAAGATGGTTTTGGACAAGGCGTTCAGCTACCCTCTCACGTATGGAACTTAGTATGTAGCACCAGTCTACCACCGGAATTACTAGGAAATCGCTGAACTGAGCTTGGAGGCACTAGTCTTGTGTGCCGGGTGATTCCAATTACCTCTCCCAGCACTTCCGTCAAACAGCGAGCCTAGGCCTTTTAGAAGCCAAGGGTAACAGCAGGCTGGCTGTGGAGGTACAGGCCATAAGCTCAGCTCTCAGAAGTGTGTATGCATGGGAGGCAGATGTCTGCTACCCGCTCGTACATGGGATTTGGAACCTAGCTACACTCTGGTTGAGGAAAGCCGTTGGAAATCGCTGTATTCAACTCAGGTACACGGGAGTTCAGGCCCAGTGCTCACACATGCTTTTCCCGCAACCTCTCCCAGCCACTAACATTAGGATGTTAGCAGCTACTCCTACAGTCAGGCAGGATGCGGGAGGGTTCTGCCCTGTCCTCAGCTCTCACAGGGAAGCATGTCTTGAAGCCAGCTGTCAACTAGCTGCATTCCTATGGCAGTGAGAAGGTTGCAGTACTCTGAGTCAGGAGGTTCCAAGATTACCACTCTACTGCACCTGGAGATACCCTCCAGGTCTGCATTGTTAACTTGTACTCAGAAGCCTCTGGCAATCGTGCTGGTGAAGACGTGTGAAACTCACTCTGCAGGCAGTGTGGAAGTGTGAGGGACTGAGGGTGTGCTCAACTCTCAGAAGAAAGATGCTTTTGGACAAGGCGTTCAGCTACCTTCTCACATATGGAACTTAGTATGTAGCACCTGTCTACCACAAGAATTACTGGGAAATCGTGAATTAAGATTGGAGGCACTCGTCTTGTGTGCCGGGAGATTCCAATTACCTCTCCCAGCACTTCCGTCAAACAGCGAGCCTAGGCCTTTTAGAAGCCAAGGGTACCAGCAGGCTGGCTGTGGAGGTACAGGCCATAAGCTCAACTCTCAGAAGTGTGTATGCATGGGAGGCAGATGTCTGCTACCCGCTCGTACATGGGATTTTGAACCTAGCTACACCTTGGTTGAGGAAAGCCGTTGGAAATCGCTGTATTCAACTCAGATACACGGGAGTTCAGGCCCAGTGCTCACACATGCTTTTCCCGCTACCTCTCCCAGCCACTAACATAAGGATGTTAGCAGCTACTCCTACAGTCAGGCAGCATGCGGGAGGGTTCTGCCCTGTCCTCAGCTCTCACAGGGAAGCATGTCTTGAAGCCAGCTGTCAACTAGCTGCATTCCTATGGCAGTGAGAAGGTAGCAGTACTCTGAGTCAGGAGGTTCCAAGATTACCACTCTACTGCACCTGGAGATACCCTCCAGGTCTGCATTGTTAACTTGTACTCAGAACCCTCTGGCAATCGTCCTGGTGAAGACGTGTGAAACTCACTCTGCAGGCAGTGTGGAAGTGTGAGGGACTGAGGGTGTGCTCAACTCTCAGAAGTAAGATGCTCTTGGACAAGGCGTTCAGCTACCTTCTCACATATGGAACTTAGTATGTAGCACCTGTCTACCACAAGAATTACTGGGAAATCGTTATTTGAGCTTAGAGGCACTCGTCTTGTGTGCCGGGAGATTCCAATTACCTCTCCCAGCACTTCCGTCAAACAGCGAGCCTAGGCCTTTTAGAAGCCAAGGGTACCAGCAGGCTGGCTGTGGAGGTACAGGCCATAAGCTCAACTCTCAGAAGTGTGTATGCATGGGAGGCAGATGTCTGCTACCCGCTCGTACATGGGATTTGGAAACTAGCTACACTCTGGTTGAGGAAAGCCGTTGGAAATCGCTGTATTCAACTCAGGTACACGGGAGTTCAGGCCCAGTGCTCACACATGCTTTTCCCGCAACCTCTCCCAGCCACTAACATAAGGATGTTAGCAGCTACTCCTACAGTCAGGCAGCATGCGGGAGGGTTCTGCCCTGTCCTCAGCTCTCACAGGGAAGCATGTCTTGAAGCCAGCTGTCAACTAGCTGCATTCCGATGGCAGTGAGAAGGTAGCAGTATTCTGAGTCAGGAGGTTCCAAGATTACCAGTCGACTGCACCTGGGGATACCCTCCAGGTCTGCATTGTTACCCTGCGTCTCAGAAGCCTCTGGCAAACGTCTCTGCTGAAGACCTGCGAAACTCACTCTGCAGGCAGTGTGGAACTGTGAGGGACTGAGGCTGAGCTCAACTCTCAGAAGTAAGATGGTTTTGGACAAGGCGTTCAGCTACCCTCTCACGTATGGAACTTAGTATGTAGCACCAGTCTACCACCGGAATTACTAGGAAATCGCTGAACTGAGCTTGGAGGCACTAGTCTTGTGTGCCGGGTGATTCCAATTACCTCTCCCAGCACTTCCGTCAAACAGCGAGCCTAGGCCTTTTAGAAGCCAAGGGTACCAGCAGGCTGGATGTGGAGGTACAGGCCATAAGCTCAACTCTCAGAGGTGTGTATGCATGGGAGGCAGATGTCTGCTACCCACTCGGACATGGGAGTTGGAAACTAGCTACACTGTGATTGAAGAAGGCCATTGGAAATCGCTGTATTCAACTCAGATACACGGGAGTTCAGGCCCAGTGCTCACACATGCTTTTCCCGCAACCTCTCCCAGCCACTAACATAAGGATGTTAGCAGCTACTCCTATAGTCAGGCAGGATGCGGGAGGGTTCTGCCCTGTCCTCAGCTCTCACAGGGAAGCATGTCTTGAAGCCTGCTGTCAACTAGCTGCATTCCTAAGGCAGTGAGAAGGTAGCAGTATTCTGAGTCAGGAGGTTCCAAGATTACCAGTCGACTGCACCTGTGGATACCCTCCAGGTCTGCATTGTTACCCTGCGTCTCAGAAGCCTCTGGCAAACGTCTCTGCTGAAGACCTGCGAAACTCACTCTGCAGGCAGTGTGGAACTGTGAGGACTGAGGCTGAGCTCAACTCTCAGAAGTAAGATGGTTTTGGACAAGGCGTTCAGCTACCCTCTCACGTATGGAACTTAGTATGCAGCACCTGTCTACCACAGGAATTACTAGGAAATCGCTGAACTGAGCTTGGAGGCACTAGTCTTGTGTGCCGGGTGATTCCAATTACCTCTCCCAGCACTTCCGTCAAACAGCGAGCCTAGGCCTTTTAGAAGCCAAGGGTACCAGCAGGCTGGCTGTGGAGGTACAGGCCATAAGCTCAACTCTCAGAAGTGTGTATGCATGGAGGCAGATATCTGCTACCCGCTCGTACATGGGATTTGGTACCTACCTACACTCTGGTTGAGGAAAGCCGTTGGAAATCGCTGTATTCAACTCAGATACACGGGAGTTCAGGCCCAGTGCTCACACATGCTTTTCCCGCAAACTCTCCCAGCCACTAACATAAGGATGTTAGCAGCTACTCCTACAGTCAGGCAGCATGCGGGAGGGTTCTTCCCTGTCCTCAGCTCTCACAGGGAATCATGTCTTGAAGCCAGCTGTCAACTAGCTGCATTCCTATGGCAGTGAGAAGGTAGCAGTATTCTGACTCAGGAGGTTCCAAGATTACCAGTCGACTGCACCTGGGGATACCCTCCAGGTCTGCATTGTTACCCTGCGTCTCAGAAGCCTCTGGCAAACGTCTCTGCTGAAGACCTGCGAAACTCACTCTGCAGGCAGTGTGGAACTGTGAGGGACTGAGGCTAAGCTCAACTCTCAGAAGTAAGATGGTTTTGGACAAGGCGTTCAGCTACCCTCTCACGTATGGAACTTAGTATGTAGCACCAGTCTACCACAGGAATTACTAGGAAATCGCTGAACTGAGCTTGGAGGCACTAGTCTTGTGTGCCGGGTGATTCCAATTACCTCTCCCAGCACTTCCGTCAAACAGCGAGCCTAGGCCTTTTGAAGCCAAGGGTACCAGCAGGCTGGATGAGGAGGTACAGGCCATAAGCTCAACTCTCAGAAGTGTGTATGCATGGGAGGCAGATGTCTGCTACCCGCTCGTACATGGGATTTGGAACCTAGCTACACTCTGGTTGAGGAAAGCCGTTGGAAATCGCTGTATTCAACTCAGGTACACGGGAGTTCAGGCCCAGTGCTCACACATGCTTTTCCCGCAACCTCTCCCAGCCACTAACATTAGGATGTTAGCAGCTACTCCTACAGTCAGGCAGCATGCGGGAGGGTTCTGCCCTGTCCTCAGCTCTCACAGGGAAGCATGTCTTGAAGCCAGCTGTCAACTAGCTGCATTCCTAATGCAGTGAGAAGGTAGCAGTATTCTGAGTCAGAAGGCTCCAAGATTACCAGTCGACTGCACCTGGGGATACCATCCAGGTCTGCATTGTTACCCTGCGTCTCAGAAGCTTCTGGCAAACGTCTCTGCTGAAGACCTGCGAAACTCACTCTGCAGGCAGTGTCGAACTGTGAGGGACTGAGGCTGAGCTCAACTCTCAGAAGTAAGATGGTTTTGGACAAGGCGTTCAGCTACCTTCTCACATAGGGAACTTAGTATGTAGCACCAGTCTACCACAGGAATTACTAGGAAATCGCTGAACTGAGCTTGGAGGCACTAGTCTTGTGTGCCGGGTGATTCCAATTACCTCTCCCAGCACTTCCGTCAAACAGCGAGCCTAGGCCTTTTAGAAGCCAAGGGTACCAGCAGGCTGGATGTGGAGGTACAGGCCATGAGCTCAACTCTCAGAAGTGTGTATGCATGGGAGGCAGATGTCTGCTACCCACTCGGACATGGGAGTTGGAACCTAGCTACACTGTGATTGAAGAAGGCCATTGGAAATCGCTGTATTCAACTCAGATACACGGGAGTTCAGGCCCAGTGCTCACACATGCTTTTCCCGCAACCTCTCCCAGCCACTAACATTAGGATGTTAGCAGCTACTCCTACAGTCAGGCAGGATGCGGGAGGGTTCTGCCCTGTCCTCAGCTCTCACAGGGAAGCATGTCTTGAAGCCAGCTGTCAACTAGCTGCATTCCTATGGCAGTGAGAAGGTAGCAGTACTCTGAGTCAGGAGGTTCCAAGATTACCACTCTACTGCACCTGGAGATACCCTCCAGGTCTGCATTGTTAACTTGTACTCAGAAGACTCTGGCAATCGTCTCTGGTGAAGACGTGTGAAACTCACTCTGCAGGCAGTGTGGAAGTGTGAGGGACTGAGGGTGTGCTCAACTCTCAGAAGTAAGATGCTTTTGGACAAGGCGTTCAGCTACCTTCTCACATATGGAACTTAGTATGTAACACCTGTCTACCACAAGAATTACTGGGAAATCGTGAATTGAGCTTGGAGGCACTCGTCTTGTGTGCCGGGAGATTCCAATTACCTCTCCCAGCACTTCCGTCAAACAGCGAGCCTAGGCCTTTTAGAAGCCAAGGGTACCAGCAGGCTGGCTGTGGAGGTACAGGCCATAAGCTCAACTCTCAGAAGTGTGTATGCATGGGAGGCAGATGTCTGCTACCCGCTCGTACATGGGATTTGGAACCTAGCTACACTCTGGTTGAGGAAAGCCGTTGGAAATCGCTGTATTCAACTCAGATACACGGGAGTTCAGGCCCAGTGCTCACACATGCTTTTCCCGCAACCTCTCCCAGCCACTAACATAAGGATGTTAGCAGCTACTCCTACAGTCAGGCAGGATGCGGGAGGGTTCTGCCCTGTCCTCAGCTCTCACAGGGAAGCATGTCTTGAAGCCAGCTGTCAACTAGCTGCATTCCTATGGCAGTGAGAAGGTAGCAGTATTCTGAGTCAGGAGGTTCCAAGATTACCAGTCGACTGCACCTGGGGATACCCTCCAGGTCTGCATTGTTACCCTGCGTCTCAGAAGCCTCTGGCAAACGTCTCTGCTGAAGACCTGCGAAACTCACTCTGCAGGCAGTGTCGAACTGTGAGGGACTGAGGCTGAGCTCAACTCTCAGAAGTAAGATGGTTTTGGACAAGGCGTTCAGCTACCTTCTCACATATGGAACTTAGTATGTGACACCTGTCTACCACAAGAATTACTGGGAAATCGTGAATTGAGCTTGGAGGCACTGGTCTTGTGTGCCGGGTGATTCCAATTACCTCTCCCAGCACTTCCGTCAAACAGCGAGCCTAGGCCTTTTAGAAGCCAAGGGTACCAGCAGGCTGGCTGTGGAGGTACAGGCCATAAGCTCAACTCTCAGAAGTGTGTATGCATGGAGGCAGATATCTGCTACCCGCTCGTACATGGGATTTGGTACCTAGCTACACTCTGGTTGAGGAAAGCCGTTGGAAATCGCTGTATTCAACTCAGATACACGGGAGTTCAGGCCCAGTGCTCACACATGCTTTTCCCGCAACCTCTCCCAGCCACTAACATTAGGATGTTAGCAGCTACTCCTACAGTCAGGCAGGATGCGGGAGGGTTCTTCCCTGTCCTCAGCTCTCACAGGGAAGCATGTCTCGAAGCCAGCTGTCAACTAGCTACATTTCTATGGCAGTGAGAAGGTAGCAGTACTCTGAGTCAGGAGGTTCCAAGATTACCACTCAACTGCACCTGCAGATACCCTCCAGGTCTGCATTGTTAACTTGTACTCAGAAGCCTCTGGCAATCGTCCTGGTGAAGACGTGTGAAACTCACTCTGCAGGCAGTGTGGAAGTGTGAGGGACTGAGGGTGTGCTCAACTCTCAGAAGTAAGATGCTTTTGGACAAGGCGTTCAGCTACCTTCTCACATATGGAACTTTGTATGTAGCACCTGTCTACCACAAGAATTACTGGGAAATCGTGAATTGAGCTTGGAGGCACTCGTCTTGTGTGCCAGGAGATTCCAATTACCTCTCCCAGCACTTCCGTCAAACAGCGAGCCTAGGCCTTTTACAAGCCAAGGGTACCAGCAGGCTGGATGTGGAGGTACAGGCCATAAGCTCAACTCTCAGAAGTGTGTATGCATGGGAGGCAGATGTCTGCTACCCGCTCGTACATGGGATTTGGAACCTAGCTACACTCTGGTTGAGGAAAGCCGTTGGAAATCGCTGTATTCAACTCAGATACACGGGAGTTCAGGCCCAGTGCTCACACATGCTTTTCCCGCAACCTCTCCCAGCCACTAACATTAGGATGTTAGCAGCTACTCCTACAGTCAGGCAGCATGCGGGAGGGTTCTGCCCTGTCCTCAGCTCTCTCAGGGAAGCATGTCTTGAAGCCAGCTGTCAACTAGCTGCATTCCTATGGCAGTGAGAAGGTAGCAGTATTCTGAGTCAGGAGGTTCCAAGATTACCAGTCGACTGCACCTGGGGATACCCTCCAGGTCTGCATTGTTACCCTGCGTCTCAGAAGCCTCTGGCAAACGTCTCTGCTGAAGACCTGCGAAACTCACTCTGCAGGCAGTGTGGAACTGTGAGGGACTGAGGCTGAGCTCAACTCTCAGAAGTAAGATGGTTTTGGACAAGGCGTTCAGCTACCCTCTCACGTATGGAACTTAGTATGTAGCACCAGTCTACCACAGGATTACTAGGAAATCGCTGAACTGAGCTTGGAGGCACTAGTCTTGTGTGCCGGGTGATTCCAATTACCTCTCCCAGCACTTCCGTCAAACAGGAGCCTAGGCCTTTTAGAAACCAAGGGTACCAGCAGGCTGGATGTGGAGGTACAGGCCATAAGCTCAACTCTCAGAAGTGTGTATGCATGGGAGGCAGATGTCTGCTACCCGCTCGTACATGGGATTTGGAAACTAGCTACACTCTGGTTGAGGAAAGCCGTTGGAAATCGCTGTATTCAACTCAGGTACACGGGAGTTCAGGCCCAGTGCTCACACATGCTTTTCCCGCAACCTCTCCCAGCCACTAACATTAGGATGTTAGCAGCTACTCCTACAGTCAGGCAGCATGCGGGAGGGTTCTGCCCTGTCCTCAGCTCTCTCAGGGAAGCATGTCTTGAAGCCAGCTAGCTGTCAACTAGCTGCATTCCTATGGCAGTGAGAAGGTAGCAGTATTCTGAGTCAGGAGGTTCAAAGATTACCAGTCGACTGCACCTGTGGATACCCTCCAGGTCTGCATTGTTACCCTGCGTCTCAGAAGCCTCTGGCAAACGTCTCTGCTGAAGACCTTCGAAACTCACTCTGCAGGCAGTGTGGAACTGTGAGGGACTGAGGCTGAGCTCAACTCTCAGAAGTAAGATGGTTTTGGACAAGGCGTTCAGCTACCCTCTCACGTATGGAACTTAGTATGTAGCACCAGTCTACCACAGGAATTACTAGGAAATCGCTGAACTGAGCTTGGAGGCACTAGTCTTGTGTGCCGGGTGATTACAATTACCTCTCCCAGCACTTCCGTCAAACAGCGAGCCTAGGCCTTTTAGAAGCCAAGGGTACCAGCAGGCTGGCTGTGGAGGTACAGGCCATAAGCTCAACTCTCAGAAGTGTATATGCATGGGAGGGAGATGTCTGCTACCCACTCGAACATGGGAGTTGGAACCTAGCTACACTGTGATTGAAGAAGGCCATTGGAAATCGCTGTATTCAACTCAGATACACGGGAGTTCAGGCCCAGTGCTCACACATGCTTTTCCCGCAACCTCTCCCAGCCACTAACATTAGGATGTTAGCAGCTACTCCTACAGTCAGGCAGGATGCGGGAGGGTTCTGCCCTGTCCTCAGCTCTCACAGGGAAGCACGTCTTGAAGCCAGCTGTCAACTAGCTGCATTCCTATGGCAGTGAGAAGGTAGCAGTACTCTGAGTCAGGAGGTTCCAAGATTACCACTCTACTGCACCTGGAGATACCCTACAGGTCTGCATTGTTAACTTGTACTTAGAAGCCTCTGGCAATCGTCTCTGGTGAAGACGTGTGAAACTCACTCTGCAGGCACTGTGGAACTGTGAGGTACTGAGGGTGGGCTCAACTCTCAGAAGTAAGATGCTTTTGGACAAGGCGTTCAGCTACCATCTCACATATGGAAGTTAGTATGTAGCACCTGTATACCACAAGAATTACTGGGAAATCGTGAATTGAGCTTGGAGGCACTCGTCTTGTGTGCCGGGAGATTCCAATTACCTCTCCCAGCACTTCCGTCAAACAGCGAGCCTAGGCCTTTTAGAAGCCAAGGGTACCAGCAGGCTGGCTGTGGAGGTACAGGCCATAAGCTCAACTCTCAGAAGTGTGTATGCATGGAGGCAGATATCTGCTACCCGCTCGTACATGGGATTTGGTACCTAGCTACACTCTGGTTGAGGAAAGCCGTTGGAAATCGCTGTATTCAACTCAGATACACGGGAGTTCAGGCCCAGTGCTCACACATGCTTTTCCCGCAACCTCTCCCAGCCACTAACATTAGGATGTTAGCAGCTACTCCTACAGTCAGGCAGGATGCGGGAGGGTTCTTCCCTGTCCTCAGCTCTCACAGGGAAGCATGTCTCGAAGCCAGCTGTCAACTAGCTACATTTCTATGGCAGTGAGAAGGTAGCAGTACTCTGAGTCAGGAGGTTCCAAGATTACCACTCAACTGCACCTGCAGATACCCTCCAGGTCTGCATTGTTAACTTGTACTCAGAAGCCTCTGGCAATCGTCCTGGTGAAGACGTGTGAAACTCACTCTGCAGGCAGTGTGGAAGTGTGAGGGACTGAGGGTGTGCTCAACTCTCAGAAGTAAGATGCTTTTGGACAAGGCGTTCAGCTACCTTCTCACATATGGAACTTTGTATGTAGCACCTGTCTACCACAAGAATTACTGGGAAATCGTGAATTGAGCTTGGAGGCACTCGTCTTGTGTGCCAGGAGGTTCCAATTACCTCTCCCAGCACTTCCGTCAAACAGCGAGCCTAGGCCTTTTACAAGCCAAGGGTACCAGCAGGCTGGATGTGGAGGTACAGGCCATAAGCTCAACTCTCAGAAGTGTGTATGCATGGGAGGCAGATGTCTGCTACCCGCTCGTACATGGGATTTGGAACCTAGCTACACTCTGGTTGAGGAAAGCCGTTGGAAATCGCTGTATTCAACTCAGATACACGGGAGTTCAGGCCCAGTGCTCACACATGCTTTTCCCGCAACCTCTCCCAGCCACTAACATTAGGATGTTAGCAGCTACTCCTACAGTCAGGCAGCATGCGGGAGGGTTCTGCCCTGTCCTCAGCTCTCTCAGGGAAGCATGTCTTGAAGCCAGCTGTCAACTAGCTGCATTCCTATGGCAGTGAGAAGGTAGCAGTATTCTGAGTCAGGAGGTTCCAAGATTACCAGTCGACTGCACCTGGGGATACCCTCCAGGTCTGCATTGTTACCCTGCGTCTCAGAAGCCTCTGGCAAACGTCTCTGCTGAAGACCTGCGAAACTCACTCTGCAGGCAGTGTGGAACTGTGAGGGACTGAGGCTGAGCTCAACTCTCAGAAGTAAGATGGTTTTGGACAAGGCGTTCAGCTACCCTCTCACGTATGGAACTTAGTATGTAGCACCAGTCTACCACAGGATTACTAGGAAATCGCTGAACTGAGCTTGGAGGCACTAGTCTTGTGTGCCGGGTGATTCCAATTACCTCTCCCAGCACTTCCGTCAAACAGGAGCCTAGGCCTTTTAGAAACCAAGGGTACCAGCAGGCTGGATGTGGAGGTACAGGCCATAAGCTCAACTCTCAGAAGTGTGTATGCATGGGAGGCAGATGTCTGCTACCCGCTCGTACATGGGATTTGGAAACTAGCTACACTCTGGTTGAGGAAAGCCGTTGGAAATCGCTGTATTCAACTCAGGTACACGGGAGTTCAGGCCCAGTGCTCACACATGCTTTTCCCGCAACCTCTCCCAGCCACTAACATTAGGATGTTAGCAGCTACTCCTACAGTCAGGCAGCATGCGGGAGGGTTCTGCCCTGTCCTCAGCTCTCTCAGGGAAGCATGTCTTGAAGCCAGCTAGCTGTCAACTAGCTGCATTCCTATGGCAGTGAGAAGGTAGCAGTATTCTGAGTCAGGAGGTTCAAAGATTACCAGTCGACTGCACCTGTGGATACCCTCCAGGTCTGCATTGTTACCCTGCGTCTCAGAAGCCTCTGGCAAACGTCTCTGCTGAAGACCTGCGAAACTCACTCTGCAGGCAGTGTGGAACTGTGAGGGACTGAGGCTGAGCTCAACTCTCAGAAGTAAGATGGTTTTGGACAAGGCGTTCAGCTACCCTCTCACGTATGGAACTTAGTATGTAGCACCAGTCTACCACAGGAATTACTAGGAAATCGCTGAACTGAGCTTGGAGGCACTAGTCTTGTGTGCCGGGTGATTACAATTACCTCTCCCAGCACTTCCGTCAAACAGCGAGCCTAGGCCTTTTAGAAGCCAAGGGTACCAGCAGGCTGGCTGTGGAGGTACAGGCCATAAGCTCAACTCTCAGAAGTGTATATGCATGGGAGGGAGATGTCTGCTACCCACTCGAACATGGGAGTTGGAACCTAGCTACACTGTGATTGAAGAAGGCCATTGGAAATCGCTGTATTCAACTCAGATACACGGGAGTTCAGGCCCAGTGCTCACACATGCTTTTCCCGCAACCTCTCCCAGCCACTAACATTAGGATGTTAGCAGCTACTCCTACAGTCAGGCAGGATGCGGGAGGGTTCTGCCCTGTCCTCAGCTCTCACAGGGAAGCACGTCTTGAAGCCAGCTGTCAACTAGCTGCATTCCTATGGCAGTGAGAAGGTAGCAGTACTCTGAGTCAGGAGGTTCCAAGATTACCACTCTACTGCACCTGGAGATACCCTACAGGTCTGCATTGTTAACTTGTACTTAGAAGCCTCTGGCAATCGTCTCTGGTGAAGACGTGTGAAACTCACTCTGCAGGCACTGTGGAACTGTGAGGTACTGAGGGTGGGCTCAACTCTCAGAAGTAAGATGCTTTTGGACAAGGCGTTCAGCTACCATCTCACATATGGAAGTTAGTATGTAGCACCTGTATACCACAAGAATTACTGGGAAATCGTGAATTGAGCTTGGAGGCACTCGTCTTGTGTGCCGGGAGATTCCAATTACCTCTCCCAGCACTTCCCTCAAACAGCGAGCCTAGGCCTTTTAGAAGCCAAGGGTACCAGCAGGCTGGATGTGGAGGTACAGGCCATAAGCTCAACTCTCAGAAGTGTGTATGCATGGGAGGCAGATGTCTGCTACCCGCTCGTACATGGGATTTGGAACGTAGCTACACTCTGGTTGAGGAAAGCCGTTGGAAATCGCTGTATTCAACTCAGATACACGGGAGTTCAGGCCCAGTGCTCACACATTCTTTTCCCGCAACCTCTCCCAGCCACTAACATTAGGATGTTAGCAGCTATTCCTACAGTCAGGCAGCATGCGGGAGGGTTCTGCCCTGTCCTCAGCTCTCTCAGGGAAGCATGTCTTGAAGCCAGCTAGCTGTCAACTAGCTGCATTCCTATGGCAGTGAGAAGGTAGCAGTATTCTGAGTCAGGAGGTTCCAAGATTACCAGTCGACTGCACCTGGGGATACCATCCAGGTCTGCATTGTTACCCTGCGTCTCAGAAGCTTCTGGCAAACGTCTCTGCTGAAGACCTGCGAAACTCACTCTGCAGGCAGTGTCGAACTGTGAGGGACTGAGGCTGAGCTCAACTCTCAGAAGTAAGATGGTTTTGGACAAGGCGTTCAGCTACCTTCTCACATAGGGAACTTAGTATGTAGCACCAGTCTACCACAGGAATTACTAGGAAATCGCTGAACTGAGCTTGGAGGCACTAGTCTTGTGTGCCGGGTGATTCCAGTTACCTCTCCCAGCACTTCCGTCAAACAGCGAGCCTAGGCCTTTTAGAAGCCAAGGGTACCAGCAGGCTGGATGTGGAGGTACAGGCCATGAGCTCAACTCTCAGAAGTGTGTATGCATGGGAGGCAGATGTCTGCTACCCACTCGGACATGGGAGTTGGAACCTAGCTACACTGTGATTGAAGAAGGCCATTGGAAATCGCTGTATTCAACTCAGATACACGGGAGTTCAGGCCCAGTGCTCACACATGCTTTTCCCGCAACCTCTCCCAGCCACTAACATAAGGATGTTAGCAGCTACTCCTACAGTCAGGCAGGATGCGGGAGGGTTCTGCCCTGTCCTCAGCTCTCACAGGGAAGCATGTCTTGAAGCCAGCTGTCAACTAGCTGCATTCCTATGGCAGTGAGAAGGTAGCAGTACTCTGAGTCAGGAGGTTCCAAGATTACCACTCTACTGCACCTGGAGATACCCTCCAGGTCTGCATTGTTAACTTGTACTCAGAAGCCTCTGGCAATCGTCTCTGGTGAAGACGTGTGAAACTCACTCTGCAGGCAGTGTGGAAGTGTGAGGGACTGAGGGTGTGCTCAACTCTCAGAAGTAAGATGCTTTTGGACAAGGCGTTCAGCTACCTTCTCACATATGGAACTTAGTATGTAGCACCTGTCTACCACAAGAATTACTGGGAAATCGTGAATTGAGCTTGGAGGCACGCGTCTTGTGTGCCGGGAGATTCCAATTACCTCTCCCAGCACTTCCGTCAAACAGCAAGCCTAGGCCTTTTAGAAGCCAAGGTTACCAGCAGGCTGGCTGTGGAGGTACAGGCCATAAGCTCAACTCTCAGAAGTGTGTATGCATGGGAGGCAGATGTCTGCTACCCGCTCGTACATGGGATTTGGAACCTAGCTACACTCTGGTTGAGGAAAGCCGTTGGAAATCGCTGTATTCAACTCAGATACACGGGAGTTCAGGCCCAGTGCTCACACATGCTTTTCCCGCAACCTCTCCCAGCCACTAACATAAGGATGTTAGCAGCTACTCCTACAGTCAGGCAGCATGCGGGAGGGTTCTGCCCTGTCCTCAGCTCTCACAGGGAAGCATGTCTTGAAGCCAGCTGTCAACTAGCTGCATTCCTATGGCAGTGAGAAGGTAGCAGTATTCTGAGTCAGGAGGTTCCAAGATTACCAGTCGACTGCACCTGGGGATACCCTCCAGGTCTGCATTTTTACCCTGCGTCTCAGAAGCCTGTGGCAAACGTCTCTGCTGAAGACCTGCGAAACTCACTCTGCAGGCAGTGTCGAACTGTGAGGGACTGAGGCTGAGCTCAACTCTCAGAAGTAAGATGGTTTTGGACAAGGCGTTCAGCTACCTTCTCACATATGGAACTTAGTATGTGACACCTGTCTACCACAAGAATTACTGGGAAATCGTGAATTGAGCTTGGAGGCACTGGTCTTGTGTGCCGGGTGATTCCAATTACTTCTCCCAGCACTTCCGTCAAACAGCGAGCCTAGGCCTTTTAGAAGCCAAGGGTACCAGCAGGCTGGCTGTGGAGGTACAGGCCATAAGCTCAACTCTCAGAAGTGTGTATGCATGGGAGGCAAATGTATGCTACCCGCTCGTACATGGGATTTCGATCCTAGCTACACTCTGGTTGAGGAAAGCCGTTGGAAATCGCTCTATTCAACTCAGATACACGGGAGTTCAGGCCCAGTGCTCACACATGCTTTTCCCGCAACCTCTCCCAGCCACTAACATAAGGATGTTAGCAGCTACTCCTACAGTCAGGCAGCATGCGGGAGGGTTTTGCCCTGTCCTCTGCTCTCACAGGGAAGCATGTCTTGAAGTCAGCTCTCAACTAGCTGCATTCCTATGGCAGTGAGAAGGTAGCAGTATTCTGAGTCAGGAGGTTCCAAGATTACCAGTCGACTGCACCTGGGGATACCCTCCAGGTCTGCATTGTTACCCTGCGTCTCAGAAGCCTCTGGCAAACGTCTCTGCTGAAGACCTGCGAAACTCACTCTGCAGGCAGTGTGGAACTGTGAGGGACTGAGGCTGAGCTCAACGCTCAGAAGTAAGATGGTTTTGGACAAGGCGTTCAGCTACACTCTCACGTATGGAACTTAGTATGTAGCACCAGTCTACCACAGGAATTACTAGGAAATCGCTGAACTGAGCTTGGAGGCACTAGTCTTGTGTGCCGGGTGATTCCAATTACCTCTCCCAGCACTTCCGTCAAACAGCGAGCCTAGGCGTTTTAGAAGCCAAGGGTACCAGCAGGCTGGATGTGGAGGTACAGGCCATAAGCTCAACTCTCAGAAGTGTGTATGCATGGGAGGCAGATATCTGCTACCCGCTCGTACATGGGATTTGGAACCTAGCTACACTCTGGTTGAGGAAAGCCGTTGGAAATCGCTGTATTCAACTCAGATACACGGGAGTTCAGGCCCAGTGCTCACACATGCTTTTCCCGCAACCTCTCCCAGCCACTAACATAAGGATGTTAGCAGCTACTCCTACAGTCAGGCAGCATGCGGGAGGGTTCTGCCCTGTCCTCAGCTCTCACAGGGAAGCATGTCTTGAAGCCAGCTGTCAACTAGCTGCATTCCTATGGCAGTGAGAAGGTAGCAGTATTCTGAGTCAGGAGGCTCCAAGATTACCAGTCGACTGCACCTGGGGATACCATCCAGGTCTGCATTGTTACCCTGCGTCTCAGAAGCTTCTGGCAAACGTCTCTGCAGAAGACCTGCGAAACTCACTCTGCAGGCAGTGTCGAACTGTGAGGGACTGAGGCTGAGCTCAACTCTCAGAAGTAAGATGGTTTTGGACAAGGCGTTCAGCTACCTTCTCACATATGGAACTTAGTATGTAGCACCAGTCTACCACAGGAATTACTAGGAAATCGCTGAACTGAGCTTGGAGGCACTAGTCTTGTGTGCCGGGTGATTCCAATTACCTCTCCCAGCACTTCCGTCAAACAGCGAGCCTAGGCCTTTTAGAAGCCAAGGGTACCAGCAGGCTGGCTGTGGAGGTACAGGCCATAAGCTCAACTCTCAGAAGTGTGTATGCATGGAGGCAGATATCTGCTACCCGCTCGTACATGGGATTTGGTACCTAGCTACACTCTGGTTGAGGAAAGCCGTTGGAAATCGCTGTATTCAACTCAGATACACGGGAGTTCAGGCCCAGTGCTCACACATGCTTTTCCCGCAACCTCTCCCAGCCACTAACATTAGGATGTTAGCAGCTACTCCTACAGTCAGGCAGGATGCGGGAGGGTTCTTCCCTGTCCTCAGCTCTCACAGGGAAGCATGTCTCGAAGCCAGCTGTCAACTAGCTACATTTCTATGGCAGTGAGAAGGTAGCAGTACTCTGAGTCAGGAGGTTCCAAGATTACCACTCTACTGCACCTGCAGATACCCTCTAGGTCTGCATTGTTAACTTGTACTCAGAAGCCTCTGGCAATCGTCCTGGTGAAGACGTGTGAAACTCACTCTGCAGGCAGTGTGGAAGTGTGAGGGACTGAGGGTGTGCTCAACTCTCAGAAGTAAGATGCTTTTGGACAAGGCGTTCAGCTACCTTCTCACATATGGAACTTAGTATGTAGCACCTGTCTACCACAAGAATTACTGGGAAATCGTGAATTGAGCTTGGAGGCACTCGTCTTGTGTGCCAGGAGATTCCAATTACCTCTCCCAGCACTTCCGTCAAACAGCGAGCCTAGGCCTTTTAGAAGCCAAGGGTACCAGCAGGCTGGATGTGGAGGTACAGGCCATAAGCTCAACTCTCAGAAGTGTGTATGCATGGGAGGCAGATGTCTGCTACCCGCTCGTACATGGGATTTGGAACCTAGCTACACTCTGGTTGAGGAAAGCTGTTGGAAATCGCTGTATTCAACTCAGATACACGGGAGTTCAGGCCCAGTGCTAACACATGCTTTTCCCGCAACCTCTCCCAGCCACTAACATTAGGATGTTAGCAGCTACTCCTACAGTCAGGCAGCATGCGGGAGGGTTCTGCCCTGTCCTCAGCTCTCTCAGGGAAGCATGTCTTGAAGCCAGCTGTCAACTAGCTGCATTCCTATGGCAGTGAGAAGGTAGCAGTATTCTGAGTCAGGAGGTTCCAAGATTACCAGTCGACTGCACCTGGGGATACCCTCCAGGTCTGCATTGTTACCCTGCGTCTCAGAAGCCTCTGGCAAACGTCTCTGCTGAAGACCTGCGAAACTCACTCTGCAGGCAGTGTGGAACTTTGAGGGACTGAGGCTGAGCTCAACTCTCAGAAGTAAGATGGTTTTGGACAAGGCGTTCAGCTACCCTCTCACGTATGGAACTTAGTATGTAGCACCAGTCTACCACAGGATTACTAGGAAATCGCTGAACTGAGCTTGGAGGCACTAGTCTTGTGTGCCGGGTGATTCCAATTACCTCTCCCAGCACTTCCGTCAAACAGCGAGCCTAGGCCTTTTAGAAGCCAAGGGTACCAGCAGGCTGGCTGTGGAGGTACAGGCCATAAGCTCAACTCTCAGAAGTGTGTATGCATGGAGGCAGATATCTGCTACCCGCTCGTACATGGGATTTGGTACCTACCTACACTCTGGTTGAGGAAAGCCGTTGGAAATCGCTGTATTCAACTCAGATACACGGGAGTTCAGGCCCAGTGCTCACACATGCTTTTCCCGCAAACTCTCCCAGCCACTAACATAAGGATGTTAGCAGCTACTCCTACAGTCAGGCAGCATGCGGGAGGGTTCTTCCCTGTCCTCAGCTCTCACAGGGAATCATGTCTTGAAGCCAGCTGTCAACTAGCCGCATTCCTATGGCAGTGAGAAGGTAGCAGTATTCTGACTCAGGAGGTTCCAAGATTACCAGTCGACTGCACCTGGGGATACCCTCCAGGTCTGCATTGTTACCCTGCGTCTCAGAAGCCTCTGGCAAACGTCTCTGCTGAAGACCTGCGAAACTCACTCTGCAGGCAGTGTGGAACTGTGAGGGACTGAGGCTGAGCTCAACTCTCAGAAGTAAGATGGTTTTGGACAAGGCGTTCAGCTACCCTCTCACGTATGGAACTTAGTATGTAGCACCAGTCTACCACAGGAATTACTAGGAAATCGCTGAACTGAGCTTGGAGGCACTAGTCTTGTGTGCCGGGTGATTCCAATTACCTCTCCCAGCACTTCCGTCAAACAGCGAGCCTAGGCCTTTTAGAAGCCAAGGGTACCAGCAGGCTGGATGTGGAGGTACAGGCCATAAGCTCAACTCTCAGAAGTGTGTATGCATGGGAGGCAGATGTCTGCTACCCGCTCGTACATGGGATTTGGAAACTAGCTACACTCTGGTTGAGGAAAGCCGTTGGAAATCGCTGTATTCAACTCAGGTACACGGGAGTTCAGGCCCAGTGCTCACACATGCTTTTCCCGCAACCTCTCCCAGCCACTAACATTAGGATGTTAGCAGCTACTCCTACAGTCAGGCAGCATGCGGGAGGGTTCTGCCCTGTCCTCAGCTCTCTCAGGGAAGCATGTCTTGAAGCCAGCTAGCTGTCAACTAGCTGCATTCCTATGGCAGTGAGAAGGTAGCAGTATTCTGAGTCAGGAGGTTCAAAGATTACCAGTCGACTGCACCTGTGGATACCCTCCAGGTCTGCATTGTTACCCTGCGTCTCAGAAGCCTCTGGCAAACGTCTCTGCTGAAGACCTGCGAAACTCACTCTGCAGGCAGTGTGGAACTGTGAGGGACTGAGGCGGAGCTCAACTCTCAGAAGTAAGATGGTTTTGGACAAGGCGTTCAGCTACCCTCTCACATATGGAACTTAGTATGTAGCACCAGTCTACCACAGGAATTACTAGGAAATCGCTGAACTGAGCTTGGAGGCACTAGTCTTGTGTGCCGGGTGATTACAATTACCTCTCCCAGCACTTCCGTCAAACAGCGAGCCTAGGCCTTTTAGAAGCCAAGGGTACCAGCAGGCTGGCTGTGGAGGTACAGGCCATAAGCTCAACTCTCAGAAGTGTATATGCATGGGAGGGAGATGTCTGCTACCCACTCGAACATGGGAGTTGGAACCTAGCTACACTGTGATTGAAGAAGGCCATTGGAAATCGCTGTATTCAACTCAGATACACGGGAGTTCAGGCCCAGTGCTCACACATGCTTTTCCCGCAACCTCTCCCAGCCACTAACATTAGGATGTTAGCAGCTACTCCTACAGTCAGGCAGGATGCGGGAGGGTTCTGCCCTGTCCTCAGCTCTCACAGGGAAGCACGTCTTGAAGCCAGCTGTCAACTAGCTGCATTCCTATGGCAGTGAGAAGGTAGCAGTACTCTGAGTCAGGAGGTTCCAAGATTACCACTCTACTGCACCTGGAGATACCCTCCAGGTCTGCATTGTTAACTTGTACTTAGAAGCCTCTGGCAATCGTCTCTGGTGAAGACGTGTGAAACTCACTCTGCAGGCACTGTGGAACTGTGAGGTACTGAGGGTGGGCTCAACTCTCAGAAGTAAGATGCTTTTGGACAAGGCGTTCAGCTACCATCTCACATATGGAAGTTAGTATGTAGCACCTGTATACCACAAGAATTACTGGGAAATCGTGAATTGAGCTTGGAGGCACTCGTCTTGTGTGCCGGGAGATTCCAATTACCTCTCCCAGCACTTCCGTCAAACAGCGAGCCTAGGCCTTTTAGAAGCCAAGGGTACCAGCAGGCTGGCTGTGGAGGTACAGGCCATAAGCTCAACTCTCAGAAGTGTGTATGCATGGGAGGCAGATGTCTGCTACCCGCTCGTACATGGGATTTGGAACGTAGCTACACTCTGGTTGAGGAAAGCCGTTGGAAATCGCTGTATTCAACTCAGATACACGGGAGTTCAGGCCCAGTGCTCACACATTCTTTTCCCGCAACCTCTCCCAGCCACTAAAATTAGGATGTTAGCAGCTATTCCTACAGTCAGGCAGCATGCGGGAGGGTTCTGCCCTGTCCTCAGCTCTTTCAGGGAAGCATGTCTTGAAGCCAGCTAGCTGTCAACTAGCTGCATTCCTATGGCAGTGAGAAGGTAGCAGTATTTTGAGTCAGGAGGTTCCAAGATTACCAGTCGACTGCACCTGGGGATACCCTCCAGGTCTGCATTGTTACCCTGCGTCTCAGAAGCCTCTGGCAAAAGTCTCTGCCGAAGACCTGCGAAACTCACTCTGCAGGCAGTGTGGAACTGTGAGGGACTGAGGCTGAGCTCAACTCTCAGAAGTAAGATGGTTTTGGACAAGGCGTTCAGCACCCTCTCACGTATGGAACTTAGTATGGAGCACCAGTCTACCACAGGAATTACTAGGAAATCGCTGAACTGAACTTGGAGGCACTAGTCTTGTGTGCCGGGTGATTCCAATTACCTCTCCCAGCACTTCCGTCAAACAGCGAGCCTAGGCCTTTTAGAAGCCAAGGGTATCAGCAGGCTGGATGTGGAGGTACAGGCCATAAGCTCAACTCTCAGAAGTGTGTATGCATGGAGGCAGATATCTGCTACCCGCTCGTACATGGGATTTGGTACCTACCTACACTCTGGTTGAGGAAAGCCGTTGGAAATCGCTGTATTCAACTCAGATACACGGGAGTTCAGGCCCAGTGCTCACACATGCTTTTCCCGCAAACTCTCCCAGCCACTAACATAAGGATGTTAGCAGCTACTCCTACAGTCAGGCAGCATGCGGGAGGGTTCTTCCCTGTCCTCAGCTCTCACAGGGAATCATGTCTTGAAGCCAGCTGTCAACTAGCCGCATTCCTATGGCAGTGAGAAGGTAGCAGTATTCTGACTCAGGAGGTTCCAAGATTACCAGTCGACTGCACCTGGGGATACCCTCCAGGTCTGCATTGTTACCCTGCGTCTCAGAAGCCTCTGGCAAACGTCTCTGCTGAAGACCTGCGAAACTCACTCTGCAGGCAGTGTGGAACTGTGAGGGACTGAGGCTGAGCTCAACTCTCAGAAGTAAGATGGTTTTGGACAAGGCGTTCAGCTACCCTCTCACGTATGGAACTTAGTATGTAGCACCAGTCTACCACAGGAATTACTAGGAAATCGCTGAACTGAGCTTGGAGGCACTAGTCTTGTGTGCCGGGTGATTCCAATTACTTCTCCCAGCACTTCCGTCAAACAGCGAGCCTAGGCCTTTTAGAAGCCAAGGGTACCAGCAGGCTGGATGTGGAGGTACAGGCCATAAGCTCAACTCTCAGAAGTGTGTATGCATGGGAGGCAGATGTCTGCTACCCGCTCGTACATGGGATTTGGAAACTAGCTACACTCTGGTTGAGGAAAGCCGTTGGAAATCGCTGTATTCAACTCAGGTACACGGGAGTTCAGGCCCAGTGCTCACACATGCTTTTCCCGCAACCTCTCCCAGCCACTAACATTAGGATGTTAGCAGCTACTCCTACAGTCAGGCAGCATGCGGGAGGGTTCTGCCCTGTCCTCAGCTCTCTCAGGGAAGCATGTCTTGAAGCCAGCTAGCTGTCAACTAGCTGCATTCCTATGGCAGTGAGAAGGTAGCAGTATTCTGAGTCAGGAGGTTCAAAGATTACCAGTCGACTGCACCTGTGGATACCCTCCAGGTCTGCATTGTTACCCTGCGTCTCAGAAGCCTCTGGCAAACGTCTCTGCTGAAGACCTGCGAAACTCACTCTGCAGGCAGTGTGGAACTGTGAGGGACTGAGGCGGAGCTCAACTCTCAGAAGTAAGATGGTTTTGGACAAGGCGTTCAGCTACCCTCTCACGTATGGAACTTAGTATGTAGCACCAGTCTACCACAGGAATTACTAGGAAATCGCTGAACTGAGCTTGGAGGCACTAGTCTTGTGTGCCGGGTGATTACAATTACCTCTCCCAGCACTTCCGTCAAACAGCGAGCCTAGGCCTTTTAGAAGCCAAGGGTACCAGCAGGCTGGCTGTGGAGGTACAGGCCATAAGCTCAACTCTCAGAAGTGTATATGCATGGGAGGGAGATGTCTGCTACCCACTCGAACATGGGAGTTGGAACCTAGCTACACTGTGATTGAAGAAGGCCATTGGAAATCGCTGTATTCAACTCAGATACACGGGAGTTCAGGCCCAGTGCTCACACATGCTTTTCCCGCAACCTCTCCCAGCCACTAACATTAGGATGTTAGCAGCTACTCCTACAGTCAGGCAGGATGCGGGAGGGTTCTGCCCTGTCCTCAGCTCTCACAGGGAAGCACGTCTTGAAGCCAGCTGTCAACTAGCTGCATTCCTATGGCAGTGAGAAGGTAGCAGTACTCTGAGTCAGGAGGTTCCAAGATTTCCACTCTACTGCACCTGGAGATACCCTCCAGGTCTGCATTGTTAACTTGTACTTAGAAGCCTCTGGCAATCGTCTCTGGTGAAGACGTGTGAAACTCACTCTGCAGGCACTGTGGAACTGTGAGGTACTGAGGGTGGGCTCAACTCTCAGAAGTAAGATGCTTTTGGACAAGGCGTTCAGCTACCATCTCACATATGGAAGTTAGTATGTAGCACCTGTATACCACAAGAATTACTGGGAAATCGTGAATTGAGCTTGGAGGCACTCGTCTTGTGTGCCGGGAGATTCCAATTACCTCTCCCAGCACTTCCGTCAAACAGCGAGCCTAGGCCTTTTAGAAGCCAAGGGTACCAGCAGGCTGGCTGTGGAGGTACAGGCCATAAGCTCAACTCTCAGAAGTGTGTATGCATGGGAGGCAGATGTCTGCTACCCGCTCGTACATGGGATTTGGAACGTAGCTACACTCTGGTTGAGGAAAGCCGTTGGAAATCGCTGTATTCAACTCAGATACACGGGAGTTCAGGCCCAGTGCTCACACATTCTTTTCCCGCAACCTCTCCCAGCCACTAAAATTAGGATGTTAGCAGCTATTCCTACAGTCAGGCAGCATGCGGGAGGGTTCTGCCCTGTCCTCAGCTCTTTCAGGGAAGCATGTCTTGAAGCCAGCTAGCTGTCAACTAGCTGCATTCCTATGGCAGTGAGAAGGTAGCAGTATTTTGAGTCAGGAGGTTCCAAGATTACCAGTCGACTGCACCTGGGGATACCCTCCAGGTCTGCATTGTTACCCTGCGTCTCAGAAGCCTCTGGCAAAAGTCTCTGCCGAAGACCTGCGAAACTCACTCTGCAGGCAGTGTGGAACTGTGAGGGACTGAGGCTGAGCTCAACTCTCAGAAGTAAGATGGTTTTGGACAAGGCGTTCAGCACCCTCTCACGTATGGAACTTAGTATGGAGCACCAGTCTACCACAGGAATTACTAGGAAATCGCTGAACTGAACTTGGAGGCACTAGTCTTGTGTGCCGGGTGATTCCAATTACCTCTCCCAGCACTTCCGTCAAACAGCGAGCCTAGGCCTTTTAGAAGCCAAGGGTATCAGCAGGCTGGATGTGGAGGTACAGGCCATAAGCTCAACTCTCAGAAGTGTGTATGCATGGGAGGCAGATGTCTGCTACCCACTCGGACATGGGAGTTGGAACCTAGCTACACTGTGATTGTAGAAGGCCATTGGAAATCGCTGTATTCAACTCAGATACACGGGAGTTCAGGCCCAGTGCTCACACATGCTTTTCCCGCAACCTCTCCCAGCCACTAACATAAGGATGTTAGCAGCTACTCCTACAGTCAGGGAGGATGCGGGAGGGTTCTGCCCTGTCCTCAGCTCTCACAGGGAAGCATGTCTTGAAGCCAGCTGTCAACTAGCTGCATTCCTATGGCAGTGAGAAGGTAGCAGTATTCTGAGTCAGGAGGTTTCAAGATTACCACTCTACTGCACCTGGAGATACCCTCCAGGTCTGCATTGTTAACTTGTACTCAGAAGCCTCTGGCAATCGTCCTGGTGAAGACGTGTGAAACTCACTCTGCAGGCAGTGTGGAAGTGTGAGGGACTGAGGGTGTGCTCAACTCTCAGAAGTAAGATGCTTTTGGACAAGGCGTTCAGCTACCTTCTCACATATGGAACTTAGTATGTAGCACCTGTCTACCACAAGAATTACTGGGAAATCGTGAATTGAGCTTGGAGGCACTTGTCTTGTGTGCCGGGTGATTCCAATTACCTCTCCCAGCACTTCCGTCAAACAGCGAGCCTAGGCCTTTTAGAAGCCAAGGGTACCAGCAGGCTGGCTGTGGAGGTACAGGCCATAAGCTCAACTCTCAGAAGTGTGTATGCATGGGAGGCAAATGTCTGCTACCCGCTCGTACATGGGATTTGGAACCTAGCTACACTCTGGTTGAGGAAAGCCGTTGGAAATCGCTCTATTCAACTCAGATACACGGGAGTTCAGGCCCAGTGCTCACACATGCTTTTCCCGCAACCTCTCCCAGCCACTAACATAAGGATGTTAGCAGCTACTCCTACAGTCAGGCAGCATGCGGGAGGGTTCTTCCCTGTCCTCAGCTCTCACAGGGAATCATGTCTTGAAGCCAGCTGTCAACTAGCCGCATTCCTATGGCAGTGAGAAGGTAGCAGTATTCTGACTCAGGAGGTTCCAAGATTACCAGTCGACTGCACCTGGGGATACCCTCCAGGTCTGCATTGTTACCCTGCGTCTCAGAAGCCTCTGGCAAACGTCTCTGCTGAAGACCTGCGAAACTCACTCTGCAGGCAGTGTGGAACTGTGAGGGACTGAGGCTGAGCTCAACTCTCAGAAGTAAGATGGTTTTGGACAAGGCGTTCAGCTACCCTCTCACGTATGGAACTTAGTATGTAGCACCAGTCTACCACAGGAATTACTAGGAAATCGCTGAACTGAGCTTGGAGGCACTAGTCTTGTGTGCCGGGTGATTCCAATTACCTCTCCCAGCACTTCCGTCAAACAGCGAGCCTAGGCCTTTTAGAAGCCAAGGGTACCAGCAGGCTGGATGTGGAGGTACAGGCCATAAGCTCAACTCTCAGAAGTGTGTATGCATGGGAGGCAGATGTCTGCTACCCGCTCGTACATGGGATTTGGAAACTAGCTACACTCTGGTTGAGGAAAGCCGTTGGAAATCGCTGTATTCAACTCAGGTACACGGGAGTTCAGGCCCAGTGCTCACACATGCTTTTCCCGCAACCTCTCCCAGCCACTAACATTAGGATGTTAGCAGCTACTCCTACAGTCAGGCAGCATGCGGGAGGGTTCTGCCCTGTCCTCAGCTCTCTCAGGGAAGCATGTCTTGAAGCCAGCTAGCTGTCAACTAGCTGCATTCCTATGGCAGTGAGAAGGTAGCAGTATTCTGAGTCAGGAGGTTCAAAGATTACCAGTCGACTGCACCTGTGGATACCCTCCAGGTCTGCATTGTTACCCTGCGTCTCAGAAGCCTCTGGCAAACGTCTCTGCTGAAGACCTGCGAAACTCACTCTGCAGGCAGTGTGGAACTGTGAGGGACTGAGGCGGAGCTCAACTCTCAGAAGTAAGATGGTTTTGGACAAGGCGTTCAGCTACCCTCTCACATATGGAACTTAGTATGTAGCACCAGTCTACCACAGGAATTACTAGGAAATCGCTGAACTGAGCTTGGAGGCACTAGTCTTGTGTGCCGGGTGATTACAATTACCTCTCCCAGCACTTCCGTCAAACAGCGAGCCTAGGCCTTTTAGAAGCCAAGGGTACCAGCAGGCTGGCTGTGGAGGTACAGGCCATAAGCTCAACTCTCAGAAGTGTATATGCATGGGAGGGAGATGTCTGCTACCCACTCGAACATGGGAGTTGGAACCTAGCTACACTGTGATTGAAGAAGGCCATTGGAAATCGCTGTATTCAACTCAGATACACGGGAGTTCAGGCCCAGTGCTCACACATGCTTTTCCCGCAACCTCTCCCAGCCACTAACATTAGGATGTTAGCAGCTACTCCTACAGTCAGGCAGGATGCGGGAGGGTTCTGCCCTGTCCTCAGCTCTCACAGGGAAGCACGTCTTGAAGCCAGCTGTCAACTAGCTGCATTCCTATGGCAGTGAGAAGGTAGCAGTACTCTGAGTCAGGAGGTTCCAAGATTACCACTCTACTGCACCTGGAGATACCCTCCAGGTCTGCATTGTTAACTTGTACTTAGAAGCCTCTGGCAATCGTCTCTGGTGAAGACGTGTGAAACTCACTCTGCAGGCACTGTGGAACTGTGAGGTACTGAGGGTGGGCTCAACTCTCAGAAGTAAGATGCTTTTGGACAAGGCGTTCAGCTACCATCTCACATATGGAAGTTAGTATGTAGCACCTGTATACCACAAGAATTACTGGGAAATCGTGAATTGAGCTTGGAGGCACTCGTCTTGTGTGCCGGGAGATTCCAATTACCTCTCCCAGCACTTCCGTCAAACAGCGAGCCTAGGCCTTTTAGAAGCCAAGGGTACCAGCAGGCTGGCTGTGGAGGTACAGGCCATAAGCTCAACTCTCAGAAGTGTGTATGCATGGGAGGCAGATGTCTGCTACCTGCTCGTACATGGGATTTGGAACGTAGCTACACTCTGGTTGAGGAAAGCCGTTGGAAATCGCTGTATTCAACTCAGATACACGGGAGTTCAGGCCCAGTGCTCACACATTCTTTTCCCGCAACCTCTCCCAGCCACTAAAATTAGGATGTTAGCAGCTATTCCTACAGTCAGGCAGCATGCGGGAGGGTTCTGCCCTGTCCTCAGCTCTTTCAGGGAAGCATGTCTTGAAGCCAGCTAGCTGTCAACTAGCTGCATTCCTATGGCAGTGAGAAGGTAGCAGTATTTTGAGTCAGGAGGTTCCAAGATTACCAGTCGACTGCACCTGGGGATACCCTCCAGGTCTGCATTGTTACCCTGCGTCTCAGAAGCCTCTGGCAAAAGTCTCTGCCGAAGACCTGCGAAACTCACTCTGCAGGCAGTGTGGAACTGTGAGGGACTGAGGCTGAGCTCAACTCTCAGAAGTAAGATGGTTTTGGACAAGGCGTTCAGCACCCTCTCACGTATGGAACTTAGTATGGAGCACCAGTCTACCACAGGAATTACTAGGAAATCGCTGAACTGAACTTGGAGGCACTAGTCTTGTGTGCCGGGTGATTCCAATTACCTCTCCCAGCACTTCCGTCAAACAGCGAGCCTAGGCCTTTTAGAAGCCAAGGGTATCAGCAGGCTGGATGTGGAGGTACAGGCCATAAGCTCAACTCTCAGAAGTGTGTATGCATGGAGGCAGATATCTGCTACCCGCTCGTACATGGGATTTGGTACCTACCTACACTCTGGTTGAGGAAAGCCGTTGGAAATCGCTGTATTCAACTCAGATACACGGGAGTTCAGGCCCAGTGCTCACACATGCTTTTCCCGCAAACTCTCCCAGCCACTAACATAAGGATGTTAGCAGCTACTCCTACAGTCAGGCAGCATGCGGGAGGGTTCTTCCCTGTCCTCAGCTCTCACAGGGAATCATGTCTTGAAGCCAGCTGTCAACTAGCCGCATTCCTATGGCAGTGAGAAGGTAGCAGTATTCTGACTCAGGAGGTTCCAAGATTACCAGTCGACTGCACCTGGGGATACCCTCCAGGTCTGCATTGTTACCCTGCGTCTCAGAAGCCTCTGGCAAACGTCTCTGCTGAAGACCTGCGAAACTCACTCTGCAGGCAGTGTGGAACTGTGAGGGACTGAGGCTGAGCTCAACTCTCAGAAGTAAGATGGTTTTGGACAAGGCGTTCAGCTACCCTCTCACGTATGGAACTTAGTATGTAGCACCAGTCTACCACAGGAATTACTAGGAAATCGCTGAACTGAGCTTGGAGGCACTAGTCTTGTGTGCCGGGTGATTCCAATTACTTCTCCCAGCACTTCCGTCAAACAGCGAGCCTAGGCCTTTTAGAAGCCAAGGGTACCAGCAGGCTGGATGTGGAGGTACAGGCCATAAGCTCAACTCTCAGAAGTGTGTATGCATGGGAGGCAGATGTCTGCTACCCGCTCGTACATGGGATTTGGAAACTAGCTACACTCTGGTTGAGGAAAGCCGTTGGAAATCGCTGTATTCAACTCAGGTACACGGGAGTTCAGGCCCAGTGCTCACACATGCTTTTCCCGCAACCTCTCCCAGCCACTAACATTAGGATGTTAGCAGCTACTCCTACAGTCAGGCAGCATGCGGGAGGGTTCTGCCCTGTCCTCAGCTCTCTCAGGGAAGCATGTCTTGAAGCCAGCTAGCTGTCAACTAGCTGCATTCCTATGGCAGTGAGAAGGTAGCAGTATTCTGAGTCAGGAGGTTCAAAGATTACCAGTCGACTGCACCTGTGGATACCCTCCAGGTCTGCATTGTTACCCTGCGTCTCAGAAGCCTCTGGCAAACGTCTCTGCTGAAGACCTGCGAAACTCACTCTGCAGGCAGTGTGGAACTGTGAGGGACTGAGGCGGAGCTCAACTCTCAGAAGTAAGATGGTTTTGGACAAGGCGTTCAGCTACCCTCTCACGTATGGAACTTAGTATGTAGCACCAGTCTACCACAGGAATTACTAGGAAATCGCTGAACTGAGCTTGGAGGCACTAGTCTTGTGTGCCGGGTGATTACAATTACCTCTCCCAGCACTTCCGTCAAACAGCGAGCCTAGGCCTTTTAGAAGCCAAGGGTACCAGCAGGCTGGCTGTGGAGGTACAGGCCATAAGCTCAACTCTCAGAAGTGTATATGCATGGGAGGGAGATGTCTGCTACCCACTCGAACATGGGAGTTGGAACCTAGCTACACTGTGATTGAAGAAGGCCATTGGAAATCGCTGTATTCAACTCAGATACACGGGAGTTCAGGCCCAGTGCTCACACATGCTTTTCCCGCAACCTCTCCCAGCCACTAACATTAGGATGTTAGCAGCTACTCCTACAGTCAGGCAGGATGCGGGAGGGTTCTGCCCTGTCCTCAGCTCTCACAGGGAAGCACGTCTTGAAGCCAGCTGTCAACTAGCTGCATTCCTATGGCAGTGAGAAGGTAGCAGTACTCTGAGTCAGGAGGTTCCAAGATTTCCACTCTACTGCACCTGGAGATACCCTCCAGGTCTGCATTGTTAACTTGTACTTAGAAGCCTCTGGCAATCGTCTCTGGTGAAGACGTGTGAAACTCACTCTGCAGGCACTGTGGAACTGTGAGGTACTGAGGGTGGGCTCAACTCTCAGAAGTAAGATGCTTTTGGACAAGGCGTTCAGCTACCATCTCACATATGGAAGTTAGTATGTAGCACCTGTATACCACAAGAATTACTGGGAAATCGTGAATTGAGCTTGGAGGCACTCGTCTTGTGTGCCGGGAGATTCCAATTACCTCTCCCAGCACTTCCGTCAAACAGCGAGCCTAGGCCTTTTAGAAGCCAAGGGTACCAGCAGGCTGGCTGTGGAGGTACAGGCCATAAGCTCAACTCTCAGAAGTGTGTATGCATGGGAGGCAGATGTCTGCTACCCCCTCGTACATGGGATTTGGAACGTAGCTACACTCTGGTTGAGGAAAGCCGTTGGAAATCGCTGTATTCAACTCAGATACACGGGAGTTCAGGCCCAGTGCTCACACATTCTTTTCCCGCAACCTCTCCCAGCCACTAAAATTAGGATGTTAGCAGCTATTCCTACAGTCAGGCAGCATGCGGGAGGGTTCTGCCCTGTCCTCAGCTCTTTCAGGGAAGCATGTCTTGAAGCCAGCTAGCTGTCAACTAGCTGCATTCCTATGGCAGTGAGAAGGTAGCAGTATTTTGAGTCAGGAGGTTCCAAGATTACCAGTCGACTGCACCTGGGGATACCCTCCAGGTCTGCATTGTTACCCTGCGTCTCAGAAGCCTCTGGCAAAAGTCTCTGCCGAAGACCTGCGAAACTCACTCTGCAGGCAGTGTGGAACTGTGAGGGACTGAGGCTGAGCTCAACTCTCAGAAGTAAGATGGTTTTGGACAAGGCGTTCAGCACCCTCTCACGTATGGAACTTAGTATGGAGCACCAGTCTACCACAGGAATTACTAGGAAATCGCTGAACTGAACTTGGAGGCACTAGTCTTGTGTGCCGGGTGATTCCAATTACCTCTCCCAGCACTTCCGTCAAACAGCGAGCCTAGGCCTTTTAGAAGCCAAGGGTATCAGCAGGCTGGATGTGGAGGTACAGGCCATAAGCTCAACTCTCAGAAGTGTGTATGCATGGGAGGCAGATGTCTGCTACCCACTCGGACATGGGAGTTGGAACCTAGCTACACTGTGATTGTAGAAGGCCATTGGAAATCGCTGTATTCAACTCAGATACACGGGAGTTCAGGCCCAGTGCTCACACATGCTTTTCCCGCAACCTCTCCCAGCCACTAACATAAGGATGTTAGCAGCTACTCCTACAGTCAGGGAGGATGCGGGAGGGTTCTGCCCTGTCCTCAGCTCTCACAGGGAAGCATGTCTTGAAGCCAGCTGTCAACTAGCTGCATTCCTATGGCAGTGAGAAGGTAGCAGTATTCTGAGTCAGGAGGTTTCAAGATTACCACTCTACTGCACCTGGAGATACCCTCCAGGTCTGCATTGTTAACTTGTACTCAGAAGCCTCTGGCAATCGTCCTGGTGAAGACGTGTGAAACTCACTCTGCAGGCAGTGTGGAAGTGTGAGGGACTGAGGGTGTGCTCAACTCTCAGAAGTAAGATGCTTTTGGACAAGGCGTTCAGCTACCTTCTCACATATGGAACTTAGTATGTAGCACCTGTCTACCACAAGAATTACTGGGAAATCGTGAAATGAGCTTGGAGGCACTTGTCTTGTGTGCCGGGTGATTCCAATTACCTCTCCCAGCACTTCCGTCAAACAGCGAGCCTAGGCCTTTTAGAAGCCAAGGGTACCAGCAGGCTGGCTGTGGAGGTACAGGCCATAAGCTCAACTCTCAGAAGTGTGTATGCATGGGAGGCAAATGTCTGCTACCCGCTCGTACATGGGATTTGGAACCTAGCTACACTCTGGTTGAGGAAAGCCGTTGGAAATCGCTCTATTCAACTCAGATACACGGGAGTTCAGGCCCAGTGCTCACACATGCTTTTCCCGCAACCTCTCCCAGCCACTAACATAAGGATGTTAGCAGCTACTCCTACAGTCAGGCAGCATGCGGGAGGGTTTTGCCCTGTCCTCAGCTCTCACAGGGAAGCATGTCTTGAAGCCAGCTCTCAACTAGCTGCATTCCTATGGCAGTGAGAAGGTAGCAGTATTCTGAGTCAGGAGGTTCCAAGATTACCAGTCGACTGCACCTGGGGATACCCTCCAGGTCTGCATTGTTACCCTGCGTCTCAGAAGCCTCTGGAAAACGTCTCTGCTGAAGACCTGCGAAACTCACTCTGCAGGCAGTGTGGAACTGTGAGGGACTGAGGCTGAGCTCAACTCTCAGAAGTAAGATGGTTTTGGACAAGGCGTTCAGCTACACTCTCACGTATGGAACGTAGTATGTAGCACCAGTCTACCACAGGAATTACTAGGAAATCGCTGAACTGAGCTTGGAGTCACTAGTCTTGTGTGCCGGGTGATTCCAATTACCTCTCCCAGCACTTCCGTCAAACAGCGAGCCTAGGCCTTTTAGAAGCCAAGGGTACCAGCAGGCTGGATGTGGAGGTACAGGCCATAAGCTCAACTCTCAGAAGTGTGTATGCAAGGGAGGCAGATATCTGCTACCCGCTCGTACATGGGATTTGGAACCTAGCTACACTCTGGTTGAGGAAAGCCGTTGGAAATCGCTGTATTCAACTCAGATACACGGGAGTTCAGGCCAAGTGCTCACACATGCTTTTCCCGCAACCTCTCCCAGCCACTAACATAAGGATGTTAGCAGCTACTCCTACAGTCAGGCAGGATGCGGGAGGGTTCTGCCCTGTCCTCAGCTCTCACAGGGAAGCATGTCTTGAAGCCAGCTGTCAACTAGCTGCATTCCTAATGCAGTGAGAAGGTAGCAGTATTCTGAGTCAGAAGGCTCCAAGATTACCAGTCGACTGCACCTGGGGATACCATCCAGGTCTGCATTGTTACCCTGCGTCTCAGAAGCTTCTGGCAAACGTCTCTGCTGAAGACCTGCGAAACTCACTCTGCAGGCAGTGTCGAACTGTGAGGGACTGAGGCTGAGCTCAACTCTCAGAAGTAAGATGGTTTTGGACAAGGCGTTCAGCTACCTTCTCACATAGGGAACTTAGTATGTAGCACCAGTCTACCACAGGAATTACTAGGAAATCGCTGAACTGAGCTTGGAGGCACTAGTCTTGTGTGCCGGGTGATTCCAATTACCTCTCCCAGCACTTCCGTCAAACAGCGAGCCTAGGCCTTTTAGAAGCCAAGGGTACCAGCAGGCTGGATGTGGAGGTACAGGCCATGAGCTCAACTCTCAGAAGTGTGTATGCATGGGAGGCAGATGTCTGCTACCCACTCGGACATGGGAGTTGGAACCTAGCTACACTGTGATTGAAGAAGGCCATTGGAAATCGCTGTATTCAACTCAGATACACGGGAGTTCAGGCCCAGTGCTCACACATGCTTTTCCCGCAACCTCTCCCAGCCACTAACATAAGGATGTTAGCAGCTACTCCTACAGTCAGGCAGGATGCGGGATGGTTCTGCCCTGTCCTCAGCTCTCACAGGGAAGCATGTCTTGAAGCCAGCTGTCAACTAGCTGCATTCCTATGGCAGTGAGAAGGTAGCAGTACTCTGAGTCAGGAGGTTCCAAGATTACCACTCTACTGCACCTGGAGATACCCTCCAGGTCTGCATTGTTAACTTGTACTCAGAAGCCTCTGGCAATCGTCTCTGGTGAAGACGTGTGAAACTCACTCTGCAGGCAGTGTGGAAGTGTGAGGGACTGAGGGTGGGCTCAACTATCAGAAGTAAGATGCTTTTGGACAAGGCGTTCAGCTACCTTCTCACATATGGAACTTAGTATGTAGCACCTGTCTACCACAAGAATTACTGGGAAATCGTGAATTGAGCTTGGAGGCACTCGTCTTGTGTGCCGGGAGATTCCAATTACCTCTCCCAGCACTTCCGTCAAACAGCGAGCTAAGGCCTTTTAGAAGCCAAGGGTACCAGCAGGCTGGATGTGGAGGTAAAGGCCATAAGCTCAACTCTCAGAAGTGTGTATGCATGGAAGGCAGATGTCTGCTACCCGCTCGTACATGGGATTTGGAACCTAGCTACACTCTGGTTGAGGAAAGCCGTTGGAAATCGCTGTATTCAACTCAGATACACGGGAGTTCAGGCCCAGTGCTCACACATGCTTTTCCCGCAACCTCTCCCAGCCACTAACATAAGGATGTTAGCAGCTACTCCTACAGTCAGGCAGCAAGCGGGAGGGTTCTACCCTGTCGTCAGCTCTCACAGGGAAGCATGTCTTGAAGCCAGCTGTCAACTAGCTGCATTCCTATGGCAGTGAGAAGGTAGCAGTATTCTGAGTCAGGAGGTTCCAAGATTACCAGTCGACTGCACCTGGGGATACCCTCCAGGTCTGCATTGTTACCCTGCGTCTCAGAAGCCTCTGGCAAACGTCTCTGCTGAAGACCTGCGAAACTCACACTGCAGGCAGTGTGGAACTGTGAGGGACTGAGGCTGAGCTCAACTCTCAGAAGTAAGATGGTTTTGAACAAGGCGTTCAGCTACCCTCTCACGTATGGAACTTAGTATGTAGCACCAGTCTACCACAGGAATTACTAGGAAATCGCTGAACTGAGCTTGGAGGCACTAGTCTTGTGTGCCGGGTGATTCAAATTACCTCTCCCAGCACTTCCGTCAAACAGCGAGCCTAGGCCTTTTAGAAGCCAAGGGTACCAGCAGGCTGGATGTGGAGGTACAGGCCATAAGCTCAACTCTCAGAAGTGTGTATGCATGGGAGGCAGATGTCTGCTACCCACTCGGACATGGGAGTTGGAACCTAGCTACACTGTGATTGAAGAAGGCCATTGGAAATCGCTGTATTCAACTCAGATACACGGGAGTTCAGGCCCAGTGCTCACACATGCTTTTCCCGCAACCTCTCCCAGCCACTAACATAAGGATGTTAGCAGCTACTCCTACAGTCAGGCAGCATGCGGGAGGGTTCTGCCCTGTCCTCAGCTCTCTCAGGGAAGCATGTCTTGAAGCCAGGTAGCTGTCAACTAGCTGCATTCCTATGGCAGTGAGAAGGTAGCAGTATTCTGAGTCAGGAGGTTCCAAGATTACCAGTCGACTGCACCTGGGGATACCCTCCAGGTCTGCATTGTTACCCTGCGTCTCAGAAGCCTCTGGCAAACGTCTCTGCTGAAGACCTGCGAAACTCACTCTGCAGGCAGTGTGGAACTGTGAAGGACTGAGGCTGAGCTCAACTCTCAGAAGTAAGATGGTTTTGGACAAGGCGTTCAGCTACCCTCTCACGTATGGAACTTAGTATGTAGCACCAGTCTACCACAGGAATTACTAGGAAATCGCTGAACTGAGCTTGGAGGCACTAGTCTTGTGTGCCGGGTGATTCCAATTACCTTTCCCAGCACTTCCGTCAAACAGCGAGCCTAGGCCTTTTAGAAGCCAAGGGTACCAGCAGGCTGGCTGTGGAGGTACAGGCCATAAGCTCAACTCTCAGAAGTGTATATGAATGGGAGGCAGATGTCTGCTACCCACTCGGACATGGGAGTTGGAACCTAGCTACACTGTGATTGAAGAAGGCCATTGGAAATCGCTGTATTCAACTCAGATACACGGGAGTTCAGGCCCAGTGCTCACACATGCTTTTCCCGCAACCTCTCCCAGCCACTAACATTAGGATGTTAGCAGCTACTCCTACAGTCAGGCAGGATGCGGGAGGGTTCTGCCCTGTCCTCAGCTCTCACAGGGAAGCATGTCTTGAAGCCAGCTGTCAACTAGCTGCATTCCTATGGCAGTGAGAAGGTAGCAGTACTCTGAGTCAGGAGGTTCCAAGATTACCACTCTACTGCACCTGGAGATACCCTCCAGGTCTGCATTGTTAACTTGTACTCAGAAGCCTCTGGCAATCGTCTCTGGTGAAGACGTGTGAAACTCACTCTGCAGGCAGTGTGGAAGTGTGAGGGACTGAGGGTGGGCTCAACTCTCAGAAGTAAGATGCTTTTGGACAAGGCGTTCAGCTACCTTCTCACATATGGAACTTAGTATGTAGCACCTGTCTACCACAAGAATTACTGGGAAATCGTGAATTGAGCTTGGAGGCACTCGTCTTGTGTGCCGGGAGATTCCAATTACCTCTCCCAGCACTTCCGTCAAACAAAGAGCTTAGGCCTTTTAGAAACCAAGGGTACCAGCAGGCTGGATGTGGAGGTAAAGGCCATAAGCTCAACTCTCAGAAGTGTGTATGCATGGGAGGCAGATGTCTGCTACCCGCTCGTACATGGGATTTGGAACCTAGCTACACTCTGGTTGAGGAAAGCCGTTGGAAATCGCTGTATTCAACTCAGATACACGGGAGTTCAGGCCCAGTGCTCACACATGCTTTTCCCGCAACCTCTCCCAGCCACTAACATAAGGATGTTAGCAGTTACTCCTACAGTCAGGCAGCATGCGGGAGGGTTCTGCCCTGTCCTCAGCTCTCACAGGGAAGCATGTCTTGAAGCCAGCTGTCAACTAGCTGCATTCCCTTGGCAGTGAGAAGGTAGCAGTATTCTGAGTCAGGAGGTTCCAAGATTACCAGTCGACTGCACCTGGGGATACCCTCCAGGTCTGCATTGTTACCCTGCGTCTCAGAAGCCTCTGGCAAACGTCTCTGCTGAAGACCTGCGAAACTCACGGTGCAGGCAGTGTGGAACTGTGAGGGACTGAGGCTGAGCTCAACTCTCAGAAGTAAGATGGTTTTGGACAAGGCGTTCAGCTACCCTCTCACGAATGGAACTTAGTATGTAGCACCAGTCTACCACAGGAATTACTAGGAAATCGCTGAACTGAGCTTGGAGGCACTAGTCTTGTGTGCCGGGTGATTCCAATTACCTCTCCCAGCACTTCCGTCAAACAGCGAGCCTAGGCCTTTTAGAAGCCAAGGGTACCAGCAGGCTGGCTGTGGAAGTACAGGCCATAAGCTCAACTCTCAGAAGTGTGTATGCATGGGAGGCAGATGTCTGCTACCCGCTCGTACATGGGATTTGGATCCTAGCTACACTCTGGTTGAGGAAAGCCGTTGGAAATCGCTGTATTCAACTCAGATACACGGGAGGTCAGGCCCAGTGCTCACACATGCTTTTCCCGCAACCTCTCCCAGCCACTAACATAAGGATGTTAGCAGCTACTCCTACAGTCAGGCAGCATGCAGGAGGGATCTGCCCTGTCCTCAGCTCTCTCAGGGAAGCATGTCTTGAAGCCAGCTCGCTGTCAACTTGCTGCATTCCTATGGCAGTGAGAAGGTAGCAGTATTCTGAGTCAGGAGGTTCCAAGATTACCAGTCGACTGTACCTGGGGATACCCTCCAGGTCTGCATTGTTACCCTGCGTCTCAGAAGCCTGTGGCTAACGTCTCTGCTGAAGACCTGCGAAACTCACTCTGCAGGCAGTGTGGAACTGTGAGGGACTGAGGCTGAGCTCAACTCTCAGAAGTAAGATGGTTTTGGACAAGGCGTTCAGCTACACTCTCACGTATGGAACTTAGTATGTAGCACCAGTCTACCACAGGAATTACTAGGAAATCGCTGAACTGAGCTTGGAGGCACTAGTCTTGGGTGCCGGGTGATTCCAATTACCTCTCCCAGCACTTCCGTCAAAGAGCGATCCTAGGCCTTTTAGAAGCCAAGGGTACCAGCAGGCTGGATGTGGAGGTACAGGCCATAAGCTCAACTCTCAGAAGTGTGTATGCATGGGAGGCAGATATCTGCTACCCGCTCGTACATGGGATTTGGAACGTAGCTACACTCTGGTTGAGGAAAGCCGTTGGAAATCGCTGTATTCAACTCAGATACACGGGAGTTCAGGCCCAGTGCTCACACATGCTTTTCCCGCAACCACTCCCAGCCACTAACATTAGGATGTTAGCAGCTACTCCTACAGTCAGGCAGCATGCGGGAGGGTTCTGCCCTGTCCTCAGCTCTCTCAGGGAACCATGTCTTGAAGCCAGTAGCTGTCAGCTAGCTGCATTCCTATGGCAGTGAGAAGGTAGCAGTATTCTGAGTCAGGAGGTTCGAAGATTACCAGTCGACTGCACCTGGGGATACCCTCCAGGTCTGCATGTTACCCTGCGTCTCAGAAGCCTCTGGCAATCGTCTCTGCTGAAGACCTGCGAAACTCACACTGCAGGCAGTGTGGAACTGTGAGGGACTGAGGCTGAGCTCAACTCTCAGAAGTAAGATGGTTTTGGACAAGGCGTTCAGCTACCCTCTCACGTATGGAACTTAGTATGTAGCACCAGTCTACCACAGGAATTACTAGGAAATCGCTGAACTGAGCTTGGAGGCACTAGTCTTGTGTGCCAGCTGATTCCAATTACCTCTCCCAGCACTTCCGTCAAACAGCGAGCCTAGGCCTTTTAGAAGCCAAGGGTACCAGCAGGCTGGATGTGGAGGTACAGGCCATAAGCTCAACTCTCAGAAGTGTCTATGCATGGGAGGCAGATGTCTGCTACCCGCTCGTACATGGGATTTGGATCCTAGCTACACTCTGGTTGAGGAAAGCCGTTGGAAATCGCTGTATTCAACTCAGATACACGGGAGTTCAGGCCCAGTGCTCACACATGCTTTTCCCGCAACCTCTCCCAGCCACTAACATAAGGATGTTAGCTGCTACTCCTACAGTCAGGCAGCATGCAGGAGGGATCTGCCCTGTTCTCAGCTCTCTCAGGGAAGCATGTCTTGAAGCCAGCTCGCTGTCAACTAGCTGCATTCCTATGGCAGTGAGAAGGTAGCAGTATTCTGAGTCAGGAGGTTCCAAGATTACCAGTCGACTGTACCTGGGGATACCCTCCAGGTCTGCATTGTTACCCTGCGTCTCAGAAGTCTCTGGCTAACGTCTCTGCTGAAGACCTGCGTAACTCACTCTGCAGGCAGTGTGGAACGGTGAGGGACTGAGGCTGAGCTCAACTCTCAGAAGTAAGATGGTTTTGGACAAGGCGTTCAGCTACACTCTCACGTATGGAACTTAGTATGTAGCAGCAGTCTACCACAGGAATTACTAGGAAATCGCTGAACTGAGCTTGGAGGCACTAGTCTTGTGTGCCAGCTGATTCAAATTACCTCTCCCAGCACTTCCGTCAAACAGCGAGCCTAGGCCTTTTAGAAGCCAAGGGTACCAGCAGGCTGGATGTGGAGGTACAGGCCATAAGCTCAACTCTCAGAAGTGTGTATGCATGGGAGGCAGATGTCTGCTACCCGCTCGTACATGGGATTTGGATCCTAGCTACACTCTGGTTGAGGAAAGCCGTTGGAAATCGCTGTATTCAACTCAGATACACGGGAGTTCAGGCCCAGTGCTCACACATGCTTTTCCCGCAACCTTTCCCAGCCACTAACATAAGGATGTTAGCAGCTACTCCTACAGTCAGGCAGCATGCAGGAGGGATCTGCCCTGTCCTCAGCTCTCTCAGGGAAGCATGTCTTGAAGCCAGCTCGCTGTCAACTAGCTGCATTCCTATGGCAGTGAGAAGGTAGCAGTATTCTGAGTCAGGAGGTTCCAAGATTACCAGTCGACTGTACCTGGGGATACCCTCCAGGTCTGCATTGTTACCCTGCGTCTCAGAAGCCTCTGGCTAACGTCTGTGCTGAAGACCTGCGTAACTCACTCTGCAGGCAGTGTGGAACTGTGAGGGACTGAGGCTGAGCTCAACTCTCAGAAGTAAGATGGTTTTGGACAAGGCGTTCAGCTACACTCTCACGTATGGAACTTAGTATGTAGCAGCAGTCTACCACAGGAATTACTAGGAAATCGCTGAACTGAGCTTGGAGGCACTAGTCTTGTGTGCCAGCTGATTCCAATTACCTCTCCCAGCACTTCCGTCAAACAGCGAGCCTAGGCCTTTTAGAAGCCAAGGGTACCAGCAGGCTGGATGTGGAGGTACAGGCCATAAGCTCAACTCTCAGAAGTGTCTATGCATGGGAGGCAGATGTCTGCTACCCACTCGGACATGGGAGTTGGAACCCAGCTACACTGTGATTGAAGAAGGCCATTGGAAATCGCTGTATTCAACTCAGATACACGGGAGTTCAGGCCCAGTGCTCACACATGCTTTTCCCGCAACCTCTCCCAGCCACTACCATAAGGATGTTAGCAGCTACTCCTACAGTCAGGCAGGAAGCGGGAGGGTTCTGCCATGTCCTCAGCTCTCACAAGGAAGCATGTCTTGAAGCCAGCTGTCAACTAGCTGCATTCCTATGGCAGTGAGAAGGTAGCAGTACTCTGAGTCAGGAGGTTCCAAGATTACCACTCTACTGCACCTGGAGATACCCTCCAGGTCTCCATTGTTACCCTGCGTCTCAGAAGCCTCTGGCTAACGTCTGTGCTGAAGACCTGCGTAACTCACTCTGCAGGCAGTGTGGAACTGTGAGGGACTGAGGCTGAGCTCAAATCTCAGAAGTAAGATGGTTTTGGACAAGGCGTTCAGCTACCCTCTCACGTATGGAACTTGGTATGTAGCAGCAGTCTACCACAGGAATTACTAGGAAATCGCTGAACTGAGCTTGGAGGCACTAGTCTTGTGTGCCGGGTGATTCCAATTACCTCTCCCAGCACTTCCGTCAAACAGCGAGCCTAGGCGTTTTAGAAGCCAAGGGTACCAGCAGGCTGGATGTGGAGGTACAGGCCATAAGCTCAACTCTCAGAAGTGTCTATGCATGGGAGGCAGATGTCTGCTACCCACTCGGACATGGGAGTTGGAACCCAGCTACACTGTGATTGAAGAAGGCCATTGGAAATCGCTGTATTCAACTCAGATACACGGGAGTTCAGGCCCAGTGCTCACACATGCTTTTCCCGCAACCTCTCCCAGCCACTACCATAAGGATGTTAGCAGCTACTCCTACAGTCAGGCAGGAAGCGGGAGGGTTCGTTCCTGTCCTCAGCTCTCACAGGGAATCATGTCTTGAAGCCAGCTGTCAACTAGCTGCATTCCTATGGCAGTGAGAAGGTAGCAGTACTCTGAGTCAGGAGGTTCCAAGATTACCACTCTACTGCACCTGGAGATACCCTCCAGGTCTGCATTGTTAACTTGTACTCAGAAGCCTCTGGCAATCGTCTCTGGTGAAGACGTGTGAAACTCACTCTGCAGGCAGTGTGGAAGTGTGAGGAACTGAGGGTGTGCTCAACTCTCAGAAGTAAGAGGCTTTTGGACAAGGCGTTCAGCTACCTTCTCACATATGGAACTTAGTATGTAGCACCTGTCTACCACAAGAATTACTGGGAAATCGTGAATTGAGCTTTGAGGCACTCGTCTTGTGTGCCGGGAGATTCCAATTACCTCTCCCAGCACTTCCGTCAAACAGCGAGCCTAGGCCTTTTAGAAGCCAAGGGTACCAGCAGGCTGGATGTGGAGGTACAGGCCATAAGCTCAACTCTCAGAAGTGTGTATGCATGGGAGGCAGATGTCTGCTACCCGCTCGTACATGGGATTTGGATCCTAGCTACACTCTGGTTGAGGAAAGCCGTTGGAAATCGCTGTATTCAACTCAGATACACGGGAGTTCAGGCCCAGTGCTCACACATGCTTTTCCCGCAACCTCTCCAGGCCACTAACATAAGGATCTTAGCAGCTACTCCTACAGTCAGGCAGCATGCGGGAGGGTTCTGCCCTGTCCTCAGCTCTCACAGGGAAGCATGTCTTGAAGCCAGCTGTTAACTAGCTGCATTCCTATGGCAGTGAGAAGGTAGCAGTATTCTGAGTCAGGAGGTTCCAAGATTACAAGTCGACTGCACCTGGGGATACCCTCCAGGTCTGCATTGTTACCCTGCCTCTCAGAAGCCTCTGGCAAACGTCTCTGCTGAAGACCTGCGAAACTCACTCTGCAGGCAGTGTGGAACTGTGAGGGACTGAGGCTGAGCTCAACTCTCAGAAGTAAGATTGTTTTGGACAAGGCGTTCAGCTACCATCTCACGTATGGAACTTAGTATGTAGCAGCAGTCTACCACAGGAATTACTAGGAAATCGCTGAACTGAGCTTGGAGGCACTAGTCTTGTGTGCCGGGTGATTCCAATTACCTCTCCCAGCACTTCCGTCAAACAGCGAGCCTAGGCCTTTTAGAAGCCAAGGGTACCAGCAGGCTGGCTGTGGAGGTACAGGCCATAAGCTCAACTCTCAGAAGTGTGTATGCATGGGAGGCAGATGTCTGCTACCCCCTCGTACATGGGATTTGGAACCTAGCTACACTCTGGTTGAGGAAAGCCGTTGGAAATCGCTGTATTCAACTCAGATACACGGGAGTTCAGGCCCAGTGCTCACACATGCTTTTCCCGCAACCTCTCCCAGCCACTAACATAAGGATGTTAGCAGCTACTCCTACAGTCAGGCAGCATGCGGGAGGGTTCTGCCCTGTCCTCAGCTCTCACAGGGAAGCATGTCTTGAAGCCAGCTGTCAACTAGCTGCATTCCTATGGCAGTGAGAAGGTAGCAGTATTCTGAGTCAGGAGGTTCCAAGATTACCAGTCGACTACACCTGGGGATACCCTCCAGGTCTGCATTGTTACCCTGCGTCTCAGAAGCCTCTGGCAAACGTCTCTGCTGAAGACCTGCGAAACTCACTCTGCAGGCAGTGTGGAACTGTGAGGGACTGAGGCTGAGCTCAACTCTCAGAAGTAAGATGGTTTTGGACAAGGCGTTCAGCTACCCTCTCACGTATGGAACTTAGTATGTAGCACCAGTCTACCACAGGAATTACTAGGAAATCGCTGAACTGAGCTTGGAGGCACTAGTCTTGTGTGCCGGGTGATTCCAATTACCTCTCCCAGCACTTCCGTCAAACAGCGAGCCTAGGCCTTTTAGAAGCCAAGTGTACCAGCAGGCTGGATGTGGAGGTACAGGCCATAAGCTCAACTCTCAGAAGTGTGTATGCATGGGAGGCAGATGTCTGCTACCCACTCGGACATGGGAGTTGGAACCTAGCTACACTGTGATTGAAGAAGGCCATTGGAAATCGCTGTATTCAACTCAGATACACGGGAGTTCAGGCCCAGTGCTCACACATGCTTTTCCCACAACCTCACCCAGCCACTAACATTAGGATGTTAGCAGCTACTCCTACAGTCAGGCAGGATGCGGGAGGGTTCTGCCCTGTCCTCAGCTCTCACAGGGAAGCATGTCTTGAAGCCAGCTGTCAACTAGCTGCATTCCTATGGCAGTGAGAAGGTAGCAGTACCCTGAGTCAGGAGGTTCCAAGATTACCACTCTACTGCACCTGGAGATACCCTCCAGGTCTGCATTGTTAACTTGTACTCAGAAGCCTCTGGCAATCGTCCTGGTGAAGACGTGTGAAACTCACTCTGCAGGCAGTGTGGAAGTGTGAGGGACTGAGGGTGTGCTCAACTCTCAGAAGTAAGATGCTTTTGGACAAGGCGTTCAGCTACATTCTCACATATGGAACTTAGTATGTAGCTCCTGTCTACCACAAGAATTACTGGGAAATCGTGAATTGAGCTTGGAGGCACTCGTCTTGTGTGCCGGGATATTCCAATTACCTCTCCCAGCACTTCCGTCAAACAGCGAGCCTAGGCCTTTTAGAAGCCAAGGGTACCAGCAGGCTGGATATGGAGGTACAGGCCATAAGCTCAACTCTCAGAAGTGTGTATGCATGGGAGGCAGATGTCTGCTACCCGCTCGTACATGGGATTTGGAACCTAGCTACACTCTGGTTGAGGAAAGCCGTTGGAAATCGCTGTATTCAACTCAGATACACGGGAGTTCAGGCCCAGTGCTCACACATGCTTTTCCCGCAACCTCTCCCAGCCACTAACATAAGGATGTTAGCAGCTACTCCTACAGTCAGGCAGCATGCGGGAGGGTTCTGCCCTGTCCTCAGCTCTCACAAGGAAGCATGTCTTGAAGCCAGCTGTCAACTAGCTGCATTCCTATGGCAGTGAGAAGGTAGCAGTATTCTGAGTCAGGAGGTTCCAAGATTACCAGTCGACTGCACCTGGGGATACCCTCCAGGTCTGCATTGTTACCCTGCGTCTCAGAAGCCTCTGGCAAACGTCTCTGCTGAAGACCTGCGAAACTCACTCTGCAGGCAGTGTGGAACTGTGAGGGACTGAGGCTGAGCTCAACTCTCAGAAGTAAGATTGTTTTGGACAAGGCGTTCAGCTACCCTCTCACGTATGGAACTTAGTATGTAGCACCAGTCTACCACAGGAATTACTAGGAAATCGCTGAACTGAGCTTGGAGGCACTAGTCTTGTGTGCCGGGTGATTCCAATTACCTCTCCCAGCACTTCCGTCAAACAGCGAGCCTAGGCCTTTTAGAAGCCAAGGGTACCAGCAGGCTGGCTGTGGAGGTACAGGCCATAAGCTCAACTCTCAGAAGTGTGTATGCATGGGAGGCAGATGTCTGCTACCCCCTCGTACATGGGATTTGGAACCTAGCTACACTCTGGTTGAGGAAAGCCGTTGGAAATCGCTGTATTCAACTCAGATAACGGGAGTTCAGGCCCAGTGCTCACACATGCTTTTCCCACAACCTCACCAAGCCACTAACATTAGGATGTTAGCAGCTACTCCTACAGTCAGGCAGGATGCGGGAGGGTTCTGCCCTGTCCTCAGCTCTCACAGGGAAGCATGTCTTGAAGCCAGCTGTCAACTAGCTGCATTCCTATGGCAGTGAGAATGTAGCACTACTCTGAGTCAGGAGGTTCCAAGATTACCACTCTACTGCACGTGGAGATACCCTCCAGGTCTGCATTGTTAACTTGTACTCAGAAGCCTCTGGCAATCGTCCTGTGAAGACGTGTGAAACTCACTCTGCAGGCAGTGTGGAAGTGTGAGGGACTGAGGGTGGGCTCAACTCTCAGAAGTAAGATGCTTTTGGACAAGGCGTTCAGCTACCTTCTCACGTATGGAACTTAGTATGTAGCACCAGTCTACCACAGGAATTAATAGGAAATCGCTGAACTGAGCTTGGAGGCACTAGTCTTGTGTGCCGGGTGATTCCAATTACCTCTCCCAGCACTTCCGCCAAACAGCGAGCCTAGGCCTTTTAGAAGCCAAGGGTACCAGCAGGCTGGATGTGGAGGTACAGGCCATAAGCTCAACTCTCAGAAGTGTGTATGCATGGAGGCAGATGTCTGCTACCCGCTCGTACATGGGATTTGGAACCTAGCTACACTCTGGTTGAGGAAAGCCGTTGGAAATCGCTGTATTCAACTCAGATACACGGGAGTTCAGGCCCAGTGCTCACACATGCTTTTCCCGCAACCTCTCCCAGCCACTAACATTAGGATGTTAGCAGCTACTCCTACAGTCAGGCAGGATGCGGGAGGGTTCTGCCCTGTCCTCAGCTCTCACAGGGAAGCATGTCTTGAAGCCAGCTGTCAACTAGCTGCATTCCTATGGCAGTGAGAAGGTAGCGGTACTCTGAGTCAGGAGGTTCCAAGATTACCACTCTACTGCACCTGGAGATACCCTCCAGGTCTGCATTGTTAACTTGTACTCAGAAGCCTCTGGCAATCGTCCTGGTGAAGACGTGTGAAACTCACTCTGCAGTCAGTGTGGGAGTGTGAGGGACTGAGGGTGTGCTCAACTCTCAGAAGTAAGGTGCTTTTGGACAAGGCGTTCAGCTACCTTCTCACATATGGAACTTAGTATGTAGCACCTGTCTACCACAAGAATTACTGGGAAATCGTGAATTGCGCTTGGAGGCACTTGTCTTGTGTGCCGGGAGATTCCAATTACCTCTCCCAGCACTTCCGTCAAACAGCGAGCCTAGGCCCTTTAGAAGCCAAGGGTACCAGCAGGCTGGCTGTGGAGGTACAGGTCATAAGCTCAACTCTCAGAAGAGTGTATGCATGGGAGGCAGATGTCTGCTACCCGCTCGTACATGGGATTTGGAACCTAGCTACACTCTGGTTGAGGAAAGCCGTTGGAAATCGCTGTATTCAACTCAGATACACGGGAGTTCAGGCCCAGTGCTCACACATGCTTTTCCCGCAACCTCTCCCAGCCACTAACATAAGGATGTTAGCAGCTACTCCTACAGTCAGGCAGCATGCGGGAGGGTTCTGCCCTGTCCTCAGCTCTCTCAGGGAAGCATGTCTTGAAGCCAGCTAGCTGTCAACTAGCTGCATTCCTATGGCAGTGAGAAGGTAGCAGTATTCTGAGTCAGGAGGTTCCAAGATTACCAGTCGACTGCACCTGGGGATACCCTCCAGGTCTGCATTGTTACCCTGCGTCTCAGAAGCCTCTGGCAAACGTCTCTGCTGAAGACCTGCGAAATTCACTCTGCAGGCAGTGTGGAACTGTGAGGGACTGAGGCTGAGCTCAACTCTCAGAAGTAAGATGGTTTTGGACAAGGCGTTCACCTACCCTCTCACGTATGGAACTTAGTATGTAGCACCAGTCTCCCACAGGAATTACTAGGAAATCGCTGAACTGAGCTTGAAGGCACTCGTCTTGTGTGCCGGGTGATTCCAATTACCTCTCCCAGCACTTCCGTCAAACAGCGAGCCTAGGCCTTTTAGAAGCCAAGGGTACCAGCAGGCTGGATGTGGAGGTACAGGCCATAAGCTCAACTCTCAGAAGTGTGTATGCATGGGAGGCAGATGTCTGCTACCCACTCGGACATGGGAGTTGGAACCTAGCTACACTGTGATTGAAGAAGGCCATTGGAAATCGCTGTATTCAACTCAGATACACGGGAGTTCAGGCCCAGTGCTCACAAATGCTTTTCCCGCAACATCTCCCAGCCACTAACATTAGGATGTTAGCAGCTACTCCTACAGTCAGGCAGGATGCGGGAGGGTTCTGCCCTGTCCTCAGCTCTCACAGGGAAGCATGTCTTGAAGCCAGCTGTCAACTAGCTGCATTCCTATGGCAGTGAGAAGGTAGCAGTACTCTGAGTCAGGAGGTTCCAAGATTACCACTCTACTGCACCTGGAGTACCCTCCAGGTCTGCATTGTTAACTTGTACTCAGAAGCCTCTGGCAATCGTCTCTGGTGAAGACGTGTGAAACTCACTCTGCAGGCAGTGTGGAAGTGTGAGGGACTGAGGGTGTGCTCAACTCTCAGAAGTAAGATGCTTTTGGACAAGGCGTTCAGCTACCTTCTCACATATGGAACTTAGTATGTAGCACCTGTCTACCACAAGAATTACTGGGAAATCGTGAATTGAGCTTGGAGGCACTCGTCTTGTGTGCCGGGAGATTCCAATTACCTCTCCCAGCACTTCCGTCAAACAGCGAGCCTAGGCCTTTTAGAAGCCAAGGGTACCAGCAGGCTGGCTGTGGAGGTACAGGCCATAAGCTCAACTCTCAGAAGTGTGTATGCATGGGAGGCAGATGTCTGCTACCCGCTCGTACATGGGATTTGGAACCTAGCTACACTCTGGTTGAGGAAAGCCGTTGGAAATCGCTGTATTCAACTCAGATACACGGGATTTCAGGCCCAGTGCTCAGACATGCTTTTCCCGCAACATCTCCCAGCCACTAACATAAGGATGTTAGCAGCTACTCCTACAGTAAGGCAGCATGCGGGAGGGTTCTGCCCTGTCCTCAGCTCTCACAGGGAAGCATGTCTTGAAGCCAGCTGTCAACTAGCTGCATTCCTATGCCAGTGAGAAGGTAGCAGTATTCTGAGTCAGGAGGATACAAGATTACCAGTCGACTGCACCTGGGGATACCCTCCAGGTCTGCATTGTTACCCTGCGTCTCAGAAGCCTCTGGCAAACGTCTCTGCTGAAGACCTGCGAAACTCAC